>NC_063165.1:68739879-69046243 GCF_023159225.1 Perognathus longimembris pacificus
AAAAAAAAAGCCAGAAAAGGAACTATGGTCCAAGTAGTAAAATGCCAGGCTTGAGTGAAAAAAAGCTAAGGGACTGTACCCAAGCCTAAGTTCAAGCCCCAGTCCTAGTATAAGAAAGAAAAAGGAAGGAAGGAAGGAAGGAAGGAAGGAAGGAAGGAAGGAAGGAAGGAAGGAAGGAAGGAAGGAAGGAAGGAAGGAAGGAAGGAAGGAGAGAGAGAGAGAAGAGAGAGAGGGAGGGAGAGAGGGAGGGAGGGAGGGAGGGAGGGAGGGAGGGAGGGAGGAAGGAAGGAAGGAAGGAAGGAAGGAAGGAAGGAAGGAAGGAAGGAAGGAAGGAAGGAAAAGAAAGAGGGAGGAAGGGAGGGAGGAAGGAAGGGAAAGAAAGAGGGAGGGAAGGAGGGAGGGAGGGAGGGAGAGACAGAGAGGAAGAAAGAGAAGGAGGAAGGGAGGAAGGGAAAAAGGGAAAAGCTGTAGAAAGAAAAATCTTTCTACCGAGTGTAGACCTTAGTTGCAACCATCACCAGCCTCCTTTTTTACTGCTCTTATAGCATGAAGTGGTGTAACACAAATTGCATGAAAGATATACTGGCTAAATATAAAACTAGCCCATTAACTTTTAAGAATTTTCTTCTCCAAATTCCGTATGGAATGTGCAAATTAATTAAGCTCTACTGCTATAAACTGGGGATAATCAGTCTCAACCAGCCAGAGAGCCACTACGTCATCTGGCATTCCGAAAGCCACCAAATAATTAAGCACATTTCTGATATAAAAAGCCACATAAACATTTTATTATGAAATAACAGTGCATGCATCCAACTGGCTAAATAAATGTTGCTGACTGATTCTCCACATTCTTTTTTAAATTCTCTTTAAGTAGTTGTACAAAAGGGTTTCAATTCTCCATGTCCATTTGTGAGTGCAATGCCTTTTGATCAATGCCACCCTTCCATCATTCTCTGCCACTTCCCCAACTCTCTCATCTCAAGTTACCCGCTTCCATTTTCTCATATGAACATTATTATGACTGTATTCACCCTCACTTCTTCTCTCCTTTTGTCTGCCCTACCGACCTCCTTTGATCTCACTTTCCCCCAGGTTCTAGCTTCCTGGTATTCATTTTGTAAGTTTGTTACAACATAAGAGTTACCTCATTGAACTCCTCCCCTGATATCCCATATTTTGGGTCAATTTGTCTGGCACTAATAGCAAGTTCCCAGAGTTCACCAGTTCCTAAGCTGGTCATCTAACGTCAAAGAAAACATCTGCTCACTCTGTTTTTAAAATTGATTATTCTTGCAGGCCTGAAAAACGTAGCAAGTACTTCCCTCAAAAAAGATGATTATTCCCAAATGATAATAATAATAGCAAAATACTACTTTTCATTTTAGTACCTAAGAGCATGGTTTTATTTCTCAACAAATGTGCATTTACATGTCAACACTGTAACGTTGCCACCTATTCTTTGGCCTTGCCATGCCTTGTCTGGAAAATGAGAATGGTAAGTGATCTTCTTGGGGTATTCCTGTTAAAAACACTAAAAAAGCGCTGAAGGCACTAGCATTTGGCACAAGGTGTATCACAGAACAGAATAAGGACTTTTCAGTGACTCGGGGACAGTTTACTATCTGTGTAGTTTTTTTAAGGTAGAAGTTTCTTAGGGAGACAAGGATTAGCTTGGTATCTTCATCTGTATTTTTTTCAGAGTACTTGTACACAACATCTTATCCATCACAACCCCAGGCCCATATCGTGAGCCATTAACACATATGGTTCTGGCCCTGTCGTGTGAATGGGATGGATTGCTCACTAGGACTTGCTGGGTTTCTGTATTTTAAGTGCTATTTTTCCCTGAGGCTTTCAGCATGTCACCATATTTCAAAAACAAGTGGTTCACGTGTCTGTAGGGCCGTGGCTAAGGCTCGCTGTCAGAGATTCTGCTTATTTTCAAAAAGGTCATCAACTTGGAGAGCACCTTGTGTTTCCTCCAGGCAAAATTTGGCTGCCCAAAGTGTTCACTAATGAACTATCTTGAGGTGAGCCATCCTTTCCATGTTCACTCCTAAAGTGTGTGTGGGGGGGTTGGGGGGGGGACTGATGAATGGTGTATGGGAAACCCTTAATGGTTCCCTAAGTAACTCACATACATCATGCCTCCCCAGACACAGAAACACTGAAGAAAATGGTTAGAGTGGCCACTGGCGGCTCCTGTCTGCGATCTTAGCTACGCAGGAGGCTAAGACCTGCTGGCCAAAGTTTCAAGCAAGTCCTGGTAGCTTATGACTGCAACCCTGGGTACTGAGAAGGCTGAAATCTGAGGGTCATGGTTTGAAGGCAGCCCAAGCAAGCATGTTTGTGAGACTCTTATGTACAATTAACCACCAAAAAGTCAAAAGTGGAAGTGGAAATGAAGCTCAAGTGATGGCGTGCCAGCCTTGATCAAAAAAGGTCCTGAGTTCAAGCCCCTCCCCCATACACACACACACACACACACACACACACACACACACACTTACATTAGTTTTGCTGCTCCTTCAGGAGGATTACGATTTTGCTTTAGGATCTCTTGATTGCTACTGTTTCAAGATCCAGAGCTGGCCTAAATTGCTTCTCCCAGAGGAGCAGACACAGAGAAATTTGCCAGTGTGGGTATGAGAGGGCAGTGGCTCCTCACATCTAGACTTTGCCATCACCTCACTGTGCCAGTGGTCACCCAAGCTCTGTTTCCCTATCAAAAAACAAATAGATATAGAGATATATAGACTGAGATATATATATATATATGTATATATATATATATATCAGCCACAAAAGAACTGCTACCTCCGAGATGCCTTACCCTACGCTGAAGGTCTATAATTCTATTAATATCCATCCTGCCTGTCCCCCTGTAACCTCTTTGTATGAATCTCATTTTCCTAATGATGAAGCATATAGAACAGAATTAGCAATAGTTACCTAGAAGATATAATTAAGTTTATGTTATTTTCTGCAACTAATATGCACTGGATTTTAATGTTGTTCATAATTGCTAACTTCAGGCCTAAAAAAAAAAAAACTCTGTGTATTAAGTGGGAATATTGTACCATTTTTAGAACTTCTTCTTCTTATGTTAATAAGATACTGTAATAAAACACCACCCACACAGCTGATAAGCCTTCTTCCATCACCCAGAGCATAATTAACAAGTTGAAGAGTTGGACTCCTATTTACACTTATATTACCAAGGTCTTGTTTTTATTTAAGTAAAGCCTATGGCCTAAATCACAGTGATTATAATATGGTACTAAGTAAATAGAAGTCTATCTGCCTTTCACAATTACATTTTAATTTCTCATTTTGCAGTTTCCAACATGACAGCCAGGTTTTGTTTACACTTTGATCTGATTTCCTGAAGACTTTCATACTAAAAATAGAAGTGCAAATACAAAGATAACTTACTCATGAGGTTCCCCCCACCAAACCATAAGCTTGCATCTAGTCTTACAAGTGGCATCTACAGAGAAATAGTGATGTATTTGATATAGAGAGAATTTGAACCTTTCTCTGTAGCTTCAGGAAACATTCTTAGAAGGAAAGGTTATTGTGTTGAGTCTGTTTTCTCTGCACATCTTTGGAAGAGCAAGATAGAGAAATATGGCATGGTGGGGGTTCCCCAGGAAACAGAGGCGCCCTACAGTGTGGGGGAGAACCCTGTAGAAGATAGTCCTCTCTCAGGCATGGGGGTCGCCTAGGCAGTTCCAGGAGCCCAAAGTGGTTAAGTCACTCAGAGCCAGCAGATCGCCATTCAAACCTTAACTCTGCCCCCTTTCTAGGAGAGCAATCTCGGGCAAATCATTGCCTGTCTCCAGTTTGTCATTTTTTAAATGATTGTCTCATTCATAAGATCCAGGCAAAAATTAAATCAGATCACATGTGTCACCACGCCAGCATAAGAAATAGTGGCAATGTTGTTGTTTTCACTATCACAGTTATTTTTGTCACCATCATCAGAATGTCAGGAAGAATGTGACAGCACATGGGACGCATGTGTATATCATGGCTTTGCCAGGACCTTTGTCATAAGACTTTTGCCTGAGACAGTTCTGTGCACAGGGTATGTGAGCTGGACCTTCCAGATGTGGCAAATGGCAGCACTGAAGGTCACTAATGGATGCTTGAGACAGTCTTGCTGCCTCCCAGGCTGGCTTCAGTCCCCAGGTACTTACTCCATTTCTCTTTCTATGCCAGCTTTGTTCTGCCTTAGTCATCACAATGCCCTAGTTC
Source organism: Perognathus longimembris pacificus (assembly GCF_023159225.1). Classification (NCBI taxonomy): domain Eukaryota; kingdom Metazoa; phylum Chordata; class Mammalia; order Rodentia; family Heteromyidae; genus Perognathus; species Perognathus longimembris. Next base: position 68,744,143 of record NC_063165.1, read on the forward strand.
AGTAGCAGATACACTAAGAATCCCCCCTCAGGGCCCTGCTCCTAAGCTGAGGACAGAGATGATTGAGACTCGAGATTCAAGCAGAGAATGAAGGTTAATCTCAAAGCCAGATCCACGCACATACACAAATACACACACATACCCCTACATACATATACACATTCACACACAAATATATACACAGATACACATACATGCACACAAACACAGGTATACATAACACATACCTGTATATACCTACACATTTGCATGTATACATATATATACAACACACTACACATGCACACATTGACACCCATACATGCATACACAAACACTTGACTGTACATACACTTACACCTATGCATATGTACAAACATGCACATATTCACATACTTATACATATAGGTATGTGTATAAACAAAAACATGTATGCAGATATACCTACATATACACATGCACACAGAGATACATATAAATTTATATACCTACACACATATACATATTCACACACATGCATGGCATTAGTCAACTGTAAAGTCCATTTAAAGGGGTAGTATTTTTTTTTTTTTTTGGCCAGTCCTAGGCCTTGGACCCAGGGCCTGAGCACTGTCCCTGGCTTCTTCCCGCTCAAGGCTAGCACTCCGCCACTTGAGCCACAGCGCCACTTCTGGCCGTTTTCTGTATATGTGGTGCTGGGGAATCGAACCTAGGGCCTCGTGTATCCGAGGAAGGCACTCTTGCCGCTAGGCTATATCCCCAGCCCTAAAGGGGTAGTATTTTTCATGAACTAGAATAGAAAGCATTAGCACAAACCCCATGCCATAAGCAAGTAGCTTTGTGTGTGAGTATGTGAAAGAGAATGTACATGAATGTGTGCCAGTCCAGGGACTTGAATTCAGGGTCTGGGTATTGTCCCTCAGCGTTTATGCACTCTACTACTTGAGTCTCAGCTTCACTTTTGGCTTTTGTGTGTGTGTGTATGGTACTTAATTGGAGATTATAGCCTCAGGCTCTTTCTTGCCTGGGCTGGCTTGGACCCTTGTTCCTCAGATTTCAACCTCCTGAATAGGTAGGATTCGAGGCATGAGCCACTAGTGCCCCACCATCAAAGTATCTTTTCATTAGGCTGTAAGTTTTGTCTGCGTCTGTATGTAAATTTGTGTAAATTGACTATAACATAATTTTTTTTTCCTTTTCTTTTGCCAGAAGCAGGATTTGAATTTCAGGACTCAACACTTGCTCAGCTGGCTCATTTTCTTGGCTGTTGCTCAAGCCCTCGTGACCACACCTCCAACCTGGCTGCGGGCTGGCTAATTGGAAAGTGTAGTGAACTGCTAAAAATAATTAGTCTCCATCCCTAATGAATTTTGTATCTCTACCTCCAGAGAAGCACCATAATACAACATTCTAGAAATGCCTTAACTTATTACCAGACACAGCCAAGAAACACTTCCCCAAATTCAGCATCTTTTGTTTTTCTTCTAACTGGTCTTGGGTAGTGGACTGATACTTAGGCAATTATTTTGCTTCTACAATTATTTCATTGTTATTCTACATAACTTCCCATATAAATGATATATTCATAATTTGAGCATGTGCCCTGGGAGAGTTTCACAATTGGAACAATTTCAAATCAAAGAGATACATGTTATACATAAAGTACAGTTTTTCAAAGGGATTTCCAAGACTTGTTGAAATTAGTCCTGTACTTTAGGATGCTGTTGAGCAAGATCATTCCATCCAACAAGAGGCACAGATGTTTTATGATCACCACTGGAGAAATAAAGATGTTGCACCTTCCATTGTCTATCTACAAAAATGACAAATCTGTTTCCAGAATTTTGATGAACAATATGAATAATATCATTCCAAAAGAATTTTCCATACTATTTCTACATAAAATTCAGTTTTATTTCATGATTTCTTATCAAATGCCTTTTTCCAGCCAAATTATAGCTATCCTTTGCAGCTATTTTATTTAATTTAGGTATTTTGGTAGATGAGGGCATGCCAGTACTTGGGATTAAATGCAGGGCCTTACACTCTAAATTGGATTTTTCTCTCATGACTGGCATGCTACCATGTGAGCCAAACTCCACTTCAGTTTTACCTATTTGTTTGCCAAGGCTGGCTTTGAACTGTGATCCTCAGATCTCACCTTCCTGAGTAGCTAGGATTATAGGTGCCCAGCACCAGTGCCCAGCACTTTGTATTTATTTCAATGTTATTTCTTTTAATTGAGAAAGTAATTCTGGCTTTCTGAAATAACTTCAACTTGTTTAAAACACCCCAAATATATTCAGTAACTCATTTTCAGTCACTGTCTCTCTCATCCCTACTTCTGCCCATCATCTCTGCAGACCTGGCAGGATTTTACAGGGATAGATTTTTCCAATATTCCAGTTAATGGCAGCATATCAGGTGTGGAGAGTCTGACATGCAAACTACTTCACCCCAAATTCTTTAGCCTGAAGTGTTTTTTTTTAATTTTTAAATTTATTTCTTTAATGCCAAAGTGATGTACAGAGGGGTTACAGTTTCATACGTAAAGAAATGAATACATTTCTTTTTTGTTGTTTTGCGGTTTTTTTGGAAAATAAAAATCTTTATTTAGAGCCACTCAGTTTTCTAATGGGTCAATAGCTTTTATTTAATATATGTAAAGATAGATCAAAGGCATTTTCAAATAAAAATAACATTTTCTTAGTCAAGGATGACTGAATCCCTCCTGGCAATGACATGATAAAAAAAAATACTATGCCTTTATCTATAGCATTTTTAGGTTTATTTTTTTAATTGTCAAAATCAAGTACAGAGGGGTTACAGTTTCACATGGAAGGCAGTGAGTACATTTCTTGTTCAACTTTTTACCTCCTCCCTCATTTTCCCCTGCCTCCCCCCTCCCCTTTTCCCTCTCCCCGCCATGAGTTGTACAGTTGGTTTACACCAAGTGGCTTTCTAAGCATTGCTTTTGGAATCATTTGCCTTTTTATCCCTTGTCTCTCAATTTTGATATTCCCTTTCCCTTCCCTAGTTCTAATGCACATATATACAGTATCCAGGTTACTCAGATGAGACACAGTGATAGCTGGGGTACAACCACAGGAAGGGAATACGAGAGAAACAAACAAACAAAAAGTACAGTTTCACATGGCATGTTGAAATTAATTACAACAATGATATAACACTTGTTTCCATAACATGGAGTTCGTTTCACTTAGCATCATCTTATGTGTTCATAAGGGCATAGCTATTGGGCTATTGTGATCTTCTGCTATGACTAGCCTAAACACGTACTAATTATTCCCTATGAGGGAAACCATGGAGTCCAGGTTGCTCTGATTCTGGTTGAGTACATTTCTTACCCAATTTTTTACCTCCTCCCTCATTTATCCCCCTGCCTGCCCTCCTCCACATTACTTCCTCCACCCATGGGTTGTACAATTGGTTTACAGCACATAGTTTTGTAAGTATTGCTGTTGCATTGGTTTACCCTTTATCCTTTGTCTCTCCATTTTGATATTCCCTTTCCCTTCCCTAGTTCCAATACACGTATATACAGTTCATTTGATTTTTATGACACAGGTTTGGATTATATTCCTAAACTGAGCTGTTCAATTTTCACTATCAATAACTATGACATTCATTTACTAAGGACTGAGTCTGTATTGGTATCATGCCAAGCACTTTCTAGGCACAACCTTAGCTAATGTTTCATAAAGACTCCGTGACACAGAAGCTCCTCTTAGCCCTGTTCATAAAAGAAGTGACCTTGAAGAGGTCACATCAAACTGCTAGAGTCTGGATCTGAATCCATGCTGGCCTGTCTCGAAAGACAGTATGCTGAGGTTTGACCTTGCTCTTAGACCAAATATAATCCTTCAGAAAGCTTCAAAACTGTTGGACATTGTGGTGCATATCTGGAATCCCAGCTCCTTAGGAGCCCAAGGCAGGAAGATCACAAGTTTGAAGGCAGCCTGTCCTGACTCAAAATAGAAAATCACAAGGGCAGAGAATTTAACTCAGTAATAAAATGTTTTGCTTAAGGCCCTGGATTTGGTATTAAGTAATTGAAAGGGGCGGGGGAGGAAGGAAAGAAGGAAGTGAGGGAGGGAGGGAAGGAGGGAGGAAAAAGGAGGGGAGGAGAGGAGAGGAAGGGAGAGAGGAGAGGAGGGGAGGAGAGAAGAGAGGACAGAGAAGAACAAAGGAAGGAAGGGAGGGAGGGAGGGAGGGAGGGAGGGAGGGAGGGAGGGAGGGGGAGGGAGGGAGGGAGGGAGGGAGGGAGGGAGGGAGGGAGGGAGGGGGAGGGAGGGAGGGAGAAAGGGAAAGAAGAAAGAAAGAGAGAGAGAAAGTAAAGAAAGAGAAAGAAAAGAAGGAAAGCTGCTGAGTGGATTTAGTCCCATATGCTAGCCATCTCCACTTTCCCTCATATAAAATGAAGCATGGCTTCTTGGCTTGCAGAACTAGGAAATCTCTGCAGCGACGATGGGCAGACCAGAGGCATATCTGCATTTTCCTTCCAAATAATTTTCATAACTAATGCAATTTGCTGTTCCTAGCTCCTCACACTCCCCCCTCCAACATGGTCCTTTTTGATTATTTATTATTACCATAATTAGCACTTATTGGATGCATAGCTGTGCAAAAAATATGGAGGAAGACAGACACCCCCACCCATTTTGGCTTATGATCTAAATATTTAGATCATAAACACAATGTTTTTGGCAGGTTAATTCTGTATTAAGAAATCGAGCATTTGCAAGAAATGTCAGATGCTTATTTTATGATCAGAGTAAGGAGTAATTTACCCCACACAATTTGCACTTGGCAAGCCAGCCCCAGTCCACCTACCCACATGTGAGGAAGACAGGGGCCTGTGTTTCTTCCTCACCACAACTTTTGTTAGGCAGTGGCCACTTTTAGTCCTTAATAAACTACAGGGACAGAACGGGATAGGGCCAGTGGTTTGGGGTGGGATAAGAGTAACTCGGCCAAAACCATTAACAGAAATCTTTGATAATCACTCCTTGAAGGAATGGAAAACTCCAGGCTACCTCTCTTGTGCTCGATAAATTTTAAGATACACAGAGAGTGATGTAATTAGTCTCTCTAGTCTTTCACAATTTTGGAAATAAGAATAGCAGCCCAAGTCTGGTACTGTAATCCTAGCTACTTAGGAGGCTGAGATCTGAGATTCTCAATTCAAAGCCAGCCAGGAGACGCTTATCTCCAATAAACTACTTAGAAAAGGCTGGAAGTGGCAGTATGGCTCAAGTCATAGAATGCTAGCCTTGAGCAAAGAGACGCTCACAGACAGAGCCCAGGCCCTGAGTTCAAGCCCCAGGACACACACACACACACACACACACACACACACACACACACACACACACATCCAAAAAATTAGCAGCCCAGACAGGAAATAAAAAACTCATTCCAGGAGAGTTGTTTCAAACCTTCTGTTCGTGTGACATTTCTCATTTAGAGGGGTAGTCTGAAGGTCACCCATAGACAGTTTCCATTTATGAAATTGCCAGTTTCACATGACATGATATTGAAGACTGTAAGATTTTGAAAAAGAACACTAAATACCTGACAATCATTGCTTAATTAATAGTACTCAGCCAACAGACATACGGGAGTCTATAAAGATACAACCAGGTCACTTCTCTGAGGTGACATTGCATGACAATCAGTGATTTCAATGGAAAAGAATCTATGTGCTTTATAATTCAGAACAGAGAAAGTTTTCTTAATGATCAATAAGTAGGTAAGAGGGTTAAGTCTAAATGAATCATGGAGCAAAAGAGAATTTTAGGATAATATCTCCATCTAAGTGAGAGACCTTGTATATTATCTTTATGCTTATGCAGGTAAAAAGCACAGTGACATGACATGAATGAAAATTTTTGGTCTTTTATTTCAGTGTTCTTGCTACATTCTTATCATGTTTTCTTCTTTCCTTTCCTTTTTTTCCCCACAGACTTGCCAATTGCTAGCCTATTGAGCTCCATTCATAGCAGTTGATTTGTGTGTGTGTGTGTGTGTGTGTGTGTGTGTGTGTGTGTGTACACACATATGCATGCACCACTACTGGAACTTGAACTCAAGACCTGGATACTGTTAGCATTTTTTGCTCCAGGAAAGTGGTCTACCCCTTGAACCACAGTTCTACATGCAACTTTTTACTAGTTATTAGAAATAAGAACCTCACAGGCTTTTTAGGCCCAGCTGGCTTAGAACTGTGATCCTCAGATCTCTGTCCTTAGTAGTTAGGATTACAAGAGCGAGTCATTAGCTCAGTCTTTTTTTTTTTCTTCTCTTTGATTCAGGTTCTCATAGGTGACCCAGGCTGTCCTGGTACTTGCAATCCTCCTGCCTTGGACTGGGATTGCAGGTGTGCACCATCATGGTTTTTTAAAGTTCTCCCTGCTTTTCTTTTTTTTTTTTCTTTTTTTTTTTTCTTTTTTTTTTTTTTGCCAGTCCTGGGCCTTGAACTCAGGGCCTAAGCACTGTCCCTGGCTTCTTTTTGCTCAAGGCTAGCACTCTGCCACTTGAGTCACAGCGCCACTTCTGGCCTTTTCTATATATGTGGTGCTGAGGAATCGAACCCAGGGCTTCATGTATACGAGGTGAGCATTCTTGCCACTAGGCCATATCCCCAGCCTGCTTTTCAAAACATACCACCAAAATATGCTGGAATGAACGTGGGACTGTGGAGCAACTCCCACATCTGAGTCCCCTGAACATCTTTACTAAGGGGTGGACACAGAGATGAGGACCCAAATCACTACTCACCACAAATCCCAAGGTAATTCAAGAGGAGGCACTCTTTCTTTCTCTTATCTTTCTTTATAGTATAAACGAATGAGTTTCCCTGTGACATTATCATTGATGCACAGAATGCACTTGGGTTTTTATTAAAAACAGATTTTAGTATCTTTAAGTAGTTACACAAACAAGTTTCATTGCAATTTGTCAGTCTGTGAGAACAATGCATCTTGATCAATGTCACCCCTTTCATCATTTTCATTCATCTCTTGAGATGGCAAAATGTACTTGGATCAGATTCTGACAGGATTTTAGTAGATCTTCATATCAGGCACCCCAGAAAGGACTCAATTCAACTGGTCAGAACCTGTGTCTTACTAGTTGTTCAATATTTTGGATAACACTTCTGCTTATTGAGACTACTAAGATAGAAGAGCATCATTGACTTTAGATGCAGTATCGAATTCAATTGTATTTATCAGCTTCAATTGTATTGGCATCTTGTTAAGGGGAAATTATTCCGGTAATATGGAAAAGATATTAAAATTGCCTCAAAACTGCCACAGATTCACATTATATACATATACATACACACACATATATCTACACACACACACACACACACACACACACACATGCCTTACTTTTGTTTTTGCCATATCTGAAAATTCTGTCTTGTTAATAATGGTAAATCTGAGAAAGGTAGCTCATTTTGTTTGCATTACACTCTGAAGTAACTAGCCTGCATGCTACTGAAAGCAATTTAAAGGTCATGCCCTTTCTATCCAGCTTATCACGTAATTCTGGCGCCTTGTCAACTGCTCTTACTGGAGGAATAAAAAGACAAAAGCCTGAGGTTGATCCATATCTGATAGAGAATTCCATTATTGTAAACCAGTTACTCAAAAACATCTAATCTCTCAGCCTATTGGTGAAATAATGAACTCCCACAGCTCTCTAATAAATATCGTATGTTTCACTGGAACTATAAGGGAGTTTGGAATGTGGCCCCGTGACATCTGGCATAGTACATCAGACTTAGGGTCTTATTTTACTATAGCAAAGCTATAGTGTTGCAATCTAAGGGCTAATGTTTTTGAATTAGCCTTTAAGAACATGCCTATAATATTGGCAAGCACTTTCAATAGCAGGAGACTTTGAAAATGACGTCACCCTTTGTGGGGGTGCTCCTTGCTGTAATCCTAGAGACTCAGGATGCTGAGATTGGAGGATTGCAGTTCAAAGCCAGCCTCGGCAAGAAACCGTGTGTATCTACAATTAGCCACGAATAAAGCTGGAATTGGAGCTGTGGATCAAATGTTGGAGTGCCATCCTTGAGCAGAAAAAGCTAAAGGACAGCATACCATCTCTGAGTTCAAGCCCCAGTGCTAGCACCAAAGGGGGAAAAAAAAAAAGATTGCTTTCTCTGATAACATCTGTAAGATTTTTTTCAACTGGCTCCCTACATAAATTTAGCAATGTATGGTGTTTACCATATTTTCTACTTTGAACACAAAATTCTGTTTTCCTTTCTATTTTTGGAGTCATGTTAGTATTTGTAAATGACTTATTGTTCATGACTGTTGTGGTTAATTGATACAGGCAGTACACAGTGTATTATGTGAATGAGCAGAGGATGATCTGTCTCTTCCAAATCAGCCCTTAAGGATAATGGAAAAGCCTCCGTGCGGGACAGACAGCCCCTCCACACAGCAAACTATCCTTTTTTGTATCACAGATTCTGTGATACAAAGGTTTAAATGTTCTTACACGTTTATTTCAATTAATACCATTTGCAAATGATTCCATTTGTGAGCTGCCCTACTAAAAGAAACAATGTTATGTTTAGTTATTAATCCTTCTTCTGTTTAAAAATCAGCAGCAATGACCCAGACACTGATAGGTCTCACTTGTTATCCTAGCTACTCAGGAGGCTGAGATCTGAGGATCGTGGTTCAAAGCCAGCCCGGGCAGGAAAAAGTGTGAGACTCTTATGTCCAATTAAACACCAAATATAGCCAGAAGGAGCTGTGGTTCAAGCAGTAGAGGCCTAACCTTGATCGCAAAAGCTCAGGGGCAGTGCCCAGGCCCTAAGTTCAAGCCCCAGTATCAACACACAAGATAGATAGATAGATAGATAGATAGATAGATAGATAGATAGATAGATAGATAGATAGATAGATAGATAGATAGATAGAATCAGCAACATTGTACCTTTCTTTTCACAAATTCTAAAGGTAAAGTGTCAGTGTTCTCTGTCTGGCCTATGAGATAACATAGCTAAATGTATTTGAGCAGAACACTGCATGCTTTGGTTATTTTTTTTAGCTGAATATTAGCCCTACTTCACCACACAACAATCTGGGTATACAGACACAATTCAGCAATTTAAATAGACTCCCTAAGTAAGGGAAAAGAAGAGAATGAAAGCAAAGAAGACTTCCGTTTGATATTTCTTCAAGGGAAATGTTACTGTTCTCTAGTAAAAGAAAACTTATAATGTGCTAATAAAGAAAATAGTAAATCTGAATGATGTCAATCAACATGATGAGAGTATGAAATATTGGCAGGAAGGCTCCAGTCCAAAGGTTTGGTCCCTAAACCTCTAACTAGCTCTTGGGTGCTGGGCAAATCGCTTCCTTTTCCAAGGCTCAATTTTCTCATCTACAGAATGATGAATCTGGCTTTGTTCCCTAAGGTCTCATTCAACTCCACCATGTTGAAGCTATGAATCTATAAAAGGGTTGGGCTGGCTAAAGTAAAAGGAGGAGGCAGATGGTAGATGAGACTCAAGAGCTGGGGTCAGGATGAGCTCTGACTACTCAGAATAATGAGTCAAGAAGCAGAGAAGGAAAAACAGCTTTGTTTAAGCAAATACAATACTATTTCAGATGACTAAAAAAGTAACCGAAGGATGTAACTGGTAATATATTTCATATACTTTCTGAAAGAATATAAAATACAATTGACAAGCAGGACAAAGAAACATGAGATGAAGATGGCCACCATCTAAGCATCAATTACTAGTTTAATAGGAAAGAGAAGTCAAGCCTTCACATGTTCATATTGCCACAATTTGGGGTGATGTTGGGGTTTGAACACAGGACCCCAGATGGCTAGCCATGCACCCTACCACTTGAGACATATCCATAGAGTGTCACGTGTTTGCCTGTGCCGGCCTGTGCCATAATTCCCCTATTTATACCTCTCCCGTTAGCTGAGATGAAAGGTGGGCCACCACACCAAGCAGAATTGGTTGAGGTGAAGGGAATCTCACTAACTTTTTGCAAGTGCTGGCCTTTACCTGCAGTCCTCATGGCCTCTACCTTCCAAGTAGCTAGGATTACAGTCATGCGCTGCCACACTCAGCTTCCCACATCAGGGAACCTGCCCTCATGGTGAGTGTAGCTTGAGAAATGTAAACTACCTTTTATCTATCCACTTGTGTATAATTTGAGCCAAGCAGGAAAGCCTAGTTTCTATGTGGAAGACCAGGGAAGGCCTTGCCTGCTGCTCATACGGTTCTCAATTATCCTGGCATGAAGTGATGCAGCCTGAAATTTAGAGATGGTCTAGGAAAAAAAAGAAAACAAAAGAAAAAATAAAACAGCGAAACTCAAGACTAAGGAAAGAACTTACTTCAACAGCATGAATAAAAAAGACAACTACAGGGCTGGGGATATGGCCTAGTGGCAAGAGTGCTTGCCTCGTATACATGAGGCCCTGGGTTCGATTCCCCAGCACCACATATACAGAAAAGGGCCAGAAGTGGCGCTGTGGCTCAAGTGGCAGAGTGCTAGCCTTGAGCAAAAAGAAGCCAGGAACAGTGCTCAGGCCCTGAGTCCAAGCCCCAGGACTGGCCAAAAAAAAAAGACAACTACAGACCAAGAAATTGTGATACTTTCCAAGAAGATGGGTATTTGTGATTCATACACAAGATAGGATTTCTAGAATCCATTTCTTATGTTAGAGGATCCATCTCAGTTATTAAATAAATAATATTTGTTTTTGTTCACTGATGGTATCACGAGAATCAGTGAATTCATATTGCAATGTGCTTTATTTGTTTTAAAAGTTTTATCAAATACTTTGAAATTTAAAATAAAATTAATAATGCATGGCAAAATAATTAAACACAATTCCTTTGTGGAGTCTTTTGCTGTTTATACTACTACAAATAAAATCTGAGTATCTGCTATTTCACCTTCATTTATATCCATAGCACATATTCAAAGCAATGAGGTGAACTGATTTTAATCTTTGAATCATGGTAAACTTCAAGGGATATGAAACTTGGTGTTATGTGTATTTTCGTGATATATATATACACACGCATATATATTCTATTACATATACAGTATATGTATATGTTATACAATATATGGCATATTGATTGTATTCTAAGGTGTGGTGACACATACCTATAATCCCAGCAGTTGAGGGTTGAGATAGGACCATCATGAATTCAAGGCTAGTCTGGGCTATACAGTGATATCCTACCTCAAAAAAAAAAAATTCAAAACAAGAAAAAAATAGACCAAAAAAATATCTAAAGCATCAAGCAAATACTTTCTAAATGTAAATTAGGGTCCTCTTTACTAGTGACAGGATATCTGTAGTTCAAGTTGAGTTAGTATAACATGCTATTTTAGATCTGAAAGAATTATTTCTTTAAAGATTTGAAAATCTACAAGGAAAGATAATAGCATTTATTTGTTTGTTCAGTGCTGGGGCTTGGACTCTTGTTCTTTTAGGGGTCCTTTATGCACGGGTATGTGTTTCTTCAATGTTTTCTGTCCTTCTCAAAAAACCAAGCTTCTTCATGTGTAGAGCAGCCTGTTCCAGAAACACCAGTATCTCCTTTATGATTTTCCTGCTGTTGATCTGCACAGTGCTTCAATCCCCTGTAGTACATTTCTCCGCTGTACATCATCTCCAGCAAATGAACATCTCTAAGTACTCCCACATTCCATAATTTAGCTGTGTAGATGTCTGAGAAAGAAACTGCTTCATTTAGCTGGATGGAACATCGATAATTTAGCATTGGTAGCAGGTAATTGAGTCTATCAACAAGGCAGTTTTTAAGCAAACTACTTTTTCCCAGGAGCCACTCAAGAGTTAGAGAATGACAATAAATATTCAGTAGGATCCTTTGCTTCCAAGAGATATTCCAATGGCTCACCCTCAAGTAACTCAAAGTTTTGCATGTTGTTTTTCACAAAAATTTGTGGTTCTAAAAAAAATACCCATTAGCTCTTTCACTTTCTGTGAAGAAAGTGAATATGCCATGTCCAAAATACCCTGTGAGAGGAGTTCTGCAAGATTTGAACACACACACATGTTTTGGCTTTCTTGGAACAGATTAAAAAGTGATTGAAAGTGATTGTCTCCTTCTAGAGTGCCACTAAGTTGCTGCGTGTGGACGGGAGCCACTCAGCTTTCCACTTGTATCTCCATGCTGGGGACTGTGGCTACCAAGGCCACCGTGTGCAGTGCACCTGAGTCCTTGCCAAGCATTTGAAGAACTGTTGGTGAAACACAGGCAATTTTTAGGGCAGTGAAACTACTTCATATAATTCTATTACATTGGATAAAAACCATTAACCATTAGTAAAAAAAGAATTCTGAGTTGTTGCTGAAATCTTTAGAATCAAATTAAAGCCAAAACCCAACAGCAACCAAGGGTGATAAAGTCATATGTTGCAAACCAGAATTCCTGACAATATTGCCACTGTATTGAAGATTGGTGTAAGGAATCTCAGTGAAAACTGTTGATCAATATGGAGATTGGGGATTGGGGGTTGAGGAAGGAGAAAGCAATAGGAAGTGTTATTCTGATCCAAATAAAATTTGTACACATCTAGGTAGCCCAGTGAAGCCCCTTGATACAGTCAATACACATTAGCCCAAATGAATAACCATAGAGTAAAACAGGAACTGTGGAGGATCCAGTGCACCGGGAACAGAGAGGGAGAATGAAGAGCATGAGTGAGGACAAATATGGCTGACGAAAGTAAAGCAATAAAGCCTATTGAAATTGATTTAGATGGAAGAAATGGGTAAGAGAAAAGCATAGAAAAGTGAATTTGATGGGGGACACATTGTATGCATGCATGAAAAATCACATAATAAACACCCCTGTACAACTAATGCAAACTAACAGAAAAATCAAATTTTTAATGAAAGAACTGAAAGGAGGAGATTGAGGAGGAGAAGAAGGAAGAGGAAGCGGAGGTAGAAGAAGTAGAGGAGGCAGGATAAAAGAAGCTTCCCTGATATAAACCATGCACTTGGATTGATACTAATCTGTCAATAATAGTTAAATTGTAACATCGATGGAAGAACACTTTTTACCCATATGGAGCTACTGTAGATTTTGATGTTATCCTCTTTATAGAACACATCAACAAAAGGGGCATGAATGGTATTGCTAAGGCAAGAGGTGTTACATTTAAAGAGAGTAAAGATACAATCATGTAAACACAAACTAACAAGAGGAAAGCTAATGCTAAGACTAAACTATATTTCCAACTCTGGATGGGTGGCTTCCTGTTGTGAGTCATTCAACAATTCCAGTCTGAGTTCTAGAAATTCAGGGAGCTAAGATCCACATGAAAAATTGTTTCTCTCCATGGGTATCTGGTTGGCCGCTGAACAATTGGTGGGCTAGTTGCAGAACCATGAAGACAACCACAAAGCTTTTCTCATGGAGCTTACAGTTCAGTTTGGTAGAAGGATATTTTTATAGCATTTATTTAATTCTTCTTTGTATTTTTTCTTACTAGCATATATTATTTACACTAGGGGAGGTTCATTGGGACATTGCTCCAGATAGGTGCAATGTAGTCAATCTCCTCACCCACACCCATTCCAAAACTCTACCTTACCTCTCTACCCCCACTTCCTAATAGAATTTTAACAGGTTTCATTGCTCTCTTGCTCACTCTCTCTCTCTCTTGCTTTCTCTCTCTCGCTCTCTCTCCCTCTCTCCCTCTCTCCTCCCTCCCTACCTCCCTCTCTCTTCCCTCCCTCCCTCCCTCTCTCTCTCCCTCTCTCTCTCTCCCTCTCTCTCTCTCTCCCTCTCTCTCTCTCTCCCTCCCTCCCTCCCCCCCCCCCCCCCGTGTGTGCACACACGCGCCAAGACTGGGTTTTGAACTCAGGGCCTTGGGCTTTTACTTGGCCTTTTTACTCAAGGCCAACAACCTACCATTTAAACACAGCTTCACTTCCAGCTTTTTTGCTGGTTAATTGGAAATGAGAGTCTCACGGATTTTTCTGCCTGGACTGGCTTGGATCCTTGATCCTCAGATATCAGCCTCCTGAGTAGCTAGGCTTACAGGCATGAGCCACCAGTGGCCAGCCTCCTCTATGTAATTATTTCTTGAGTGTGGGTTTGGTTTCTTTTGTTATTGTTGTTGTTTACTAAACCGAGTCCTTGCAAGAAATCTACAAGAATTTATTATTAATTATTACCTCACCTTATCTATGTGAAAGTAAAATACAGAAAAATCAAATATATTGTCTGATGTCACAAAACAAGAGACAGAGCCAAGATGCTGATAAGAGCCCTGTGACTCTGAGACCTCTTCATTTCTTGTTTTACTAAGATGAGTCTTTAATCATAAATAAGTGCTACAAGAGGGAAATCTCCTAGTAACAAAAGAGAGAAAGGCTCCCCAAGGAAGGGACTAGAAAATGATCAAGAGTTAATCTGACATGAAAGTGGAAAAAGATGGAGGTGGAAAGAAGCTTCAAGTTATTATCAAATAATTACAGTTAACTTTATTTAAAAAGGCCATCATAGCCTGGTCATCTACATGCTACACGTGTGCACAGCAGCTTTAAAGGCCATCATATCCACTGTTATGTGCATAGGCATATAACAGCTTTAAGTTCACAGTGTTCAAAAAATTATGTTCAGAATTCCAATGGACTACGGAATTGTCTTTTTATGTAAATTCAAGATTAGACAACTATTCCTATCTAGACTATGCTACAGAAATAGTCTCAGGGAATCATTCCTAGATGGTAGGTCCAGAATCCTGGTGAATTTTGATCATGAAATCTTTGCGCCCACATGACTAGAGCAGAGGAGCCTAGAGGATGAGCTTTTCATGGGTTTTTCAATGTCTCTTGGTGATTATATATATATATATATATATATATATATATATATATATATATATATATATATATAATCTCCTTCACTTAAGGAGGTTTCTACACACAGGATTCTTCATCCTGGGCCAAATAGAGTCTCCACAGACCCAAGTGGAGCCCTTCTTGGTCACAGTGAGCAAAGAAAGCAAAGGAGACAATCAAATCAGGCCATTGCTCATGTGCAAGCTGGCTGTGACTAGTGGAAAGCAGAGTGTGGGTAGAAGCATGTGGCTATGTTGAGCCTGAAGCTGAGTGTCTGGGCGGTTTTGTGGGGGAAGGAGACAAAGGTATCACTCGATATGAGAAGGGGAGCTATATTTAAAACTAGAGTGTGACCAATTTTAAAATGTATTTGACAATTGTGGGGCCAAGCAAACTTTCATGCATTGTGCTGTTTCTTCCAGAAGCTACCCTCTTAGTCCTCAGAAGTCATGACCATGAGTGTAGCCTTAGGTTTTTTTTTTTTTTTTTTTTTTTTTTGGCCAGTCCTGGGGCCTTGGACTCAGGGCCTGAGCACTGTCCCTGGCTTTTTCCCGCTCAAGGCTAGCACTCTGCCACTTGAGCCACAGCGCCGCTTCTGGCCGTTTTCTGTATATGTGGTGCTGGGGAATCGAACCTAGGGCCTCGTGTATCCGAGGCAGGCACTCTTGCCACTAGGCTATATCCCCAGCCCTAGGTTTGTTTTTAAAATAGATAAAAACGGCCACCTTAGTCCAAGAATTCCCAGAAAATTTTGCAAATCCTTTTTCAGTCAGGACTTCCCTTTGCAATCACGTGTCTAGCAGGGCCCTAGAGAGCCTCAGGTATTCTCAGTGCCCCATGGAAGAATCTACCCACCTTTCACTGGCCCATTCTGAGGAAACAATTTAAGGTTAAAAATTCCACTGAGAGAAAAAAGGTAGTACCCCTTTTACAAATACCTGACAAACCCTCGTACCCTCCCAGAAGATGAGACTCCCCCATTTTGCATAAAAGGATACCAAAGCTTAGCAGTCTTCCACCCTGCCACCATTGCCTCTGGTTAAGTAATTTTAATACAAATGCATTAAGAAAAGCAGGCAGGAATTGTTATCCAAAAAGGACTTACCAGTGTATACTATTTTGAACCATGCATTAAAGCATTCACTTTTCATAATTATACAATGTGTGTTGTCATTATTTTCTTCTACTTGCCAATGTCATAAGAAACATTCGATTTTTCTCCAATTAGAAAAATTAAAATTAAAAAGAAGAAGCCAGGTCTTGTTGGCCCATGCTTGTAGTTCTAGCTACGCAGGAGATTGAGATCTAAGAGTCAAGGTTCGAAGTCAGCCAGGTCACAAAGAAAAAATATGACACTCATCTCCAAACCAACCAGCCAAAAGCTGGAAGAGGAAGTTGAAGCAGTGGCTCCAATAAAGCGAAGAAGCATATGAGCATCCAAGGCCCTGGGTTCAATCCTTAGTAATAGTGAAATATATATAGATACACACACACACACACACACACACACACACACACAGGGGTGGAGGACTCATGAGAGATGGGGGAGCCACCCACAAGATTTCCCCACCACACATGACTACCCTAGACCGATTAGACTATAGGAGTAGACCCTAAGAGGGAGGGAGCAAGGACTCCATGCACACTGGTTGGGGGGGGGGGAGGAGAGGGAACAATGCCCACCCTGGTCCAGGACTCAGCCTTGTGCAAGGTGTCTGCTTCATTGCTCCTTTCCTTGTTTCTTTCACTTTTAAACAAGCCTACTCTATCTACTTTAAAGTTGTTTCCTGACTTTTTAATTATTTAATCAATGGATAAAATGAACCCTAACTCTAGACAGCATCAAAGAGAGTCACGAACCTGACTTTCTAGGTAGTAATGTTTTCCCAGGACCTAGAAGTAAAGGTGCTGCAAGCCAGTTAGTGCAGGGACGTGGGGGCACAGGCAAAGGGCACAGAAAACAGCTCCAAGTAAGGCACCCATGGCCATTTTGCAATGAGGCAAGTTTGGGGAGAAGCGTTAAGGGACTCAAGATGCAAAATGGCCTAAGAATGCAGGACTCTCCAACTCCAAAGGAAACTGCAAAATGGGCTTTTACTTTCCCTCTGTGTCTCAATAATGAGAAAAGTCATTTGCTTCATTTCCCAAACATAAAGAAATAACTTCCCACCAGCTCCCACGGAGCGTGAACTTGGCCTCTTACTCTGCTTTGCCTTCAGAGCCAGTCTTATTCCTCTTTTCACCAATTTTAATATTTTAGTTATTAAAATATAACCCAAATAAAACCTAGCTCAGGGAAATTAAAGGTTTAAGCAAGCAATAAATGTTAGTTTAGATTACTTTTTGAAAGTGTGTTCATATGCAATATTTAGTTTAACAATTTTATTTCCAGTGAAAACACAGTTAGGTCTTTTTTTGTCTTTCCTTTCTCCCCTCTTTCCTCCCTGGCTCCCTTCTGTCCTCCTTTTCACCCTTTTTTCCTTCCTCACTACACCTTTCCCTCTCTCCCTTATTCCTTCACTCCCCTTTCCCTCCTGCTCCCCTCTCTCTTTGTGAAATAGCCAGGCACCAGTGACTCACGTCTGTAATTCCAGCTAGGGCCAGTAGATCTAGGGGCAAAGTCAGCCTGAAAAAGATAGACAAAGACCAAAGGAGGAACCAGTGCAACAGCAATACTCACAAGACAATATGTTGGAAATGAACTTTTACAACTTGGAGAGGTGGGGGTTGAGAAGGAGAGAGAGTAGGAGAAAAACAAGGGAGTGGGTAACAATGTTTGACAAGAAATTTACTCACTATCTTATTATGTAACTGTAACCTCTCTCTACATCAACTGGACAATAAAAATTAAATTTAAAAAAACAACAGAAAAAGCCCTTCAGTCAGCTCTAAAATGACCAACTGCCTAAGCAAACTGAGCAAACTCAATTTGTTAAGTTCAAACGTTGTTATTAGCAAAAGAAAAAAAAAGCAAAACAGAAGAAATCTTCAAACTCTCGGAAAGGCTGGACTTTTTATTTTATCTTCCTGAATTTGGGTACAGAGCAAAAAAATCAGCATTAGGAATATGTGACACCCCTCCTTGATGGTGTCATAAATATTTTACAAGTAAATGCTGAAGCATTGGTTTTCTTTGGACTTCTTTTGTAATAAGAGCTGAAAGAGTTTAGAAAAATAAGTGCCTGGCAAGAAAGCTCGTTAGTTGAGAAATAATTAAGACAGCTGGAAATAATAAAAACAATAGATAGCAGACATGTCTTTGACAAAACACAACAAACGGAGACATTACTATGTAAAATCTTAATTGTGTCATAACTCACTAAAGCTATCTGGGTTTTTCTCCTTTACTTCCCAGTCACAATTTAAAGCACAGTATTTCAGGGTATAAAGCCAAAACATCAGCAATACTGTTAGCATTGAATGTTAACACTGAATGGGCAGGATGATAAAAATTCAGGCAGTTATTGGAGAATATTATTTCTATTTAGATACAATACTGCAGTTGAAATGAGTTGTTTCTTTTCATTATCTCCAGTATCAGTGCTAGTTTTTACTTCCTTCAGATTGTATCTGGGCTAATACACTGATTTATGTATACATCAAGCCTTAAATTTGGTTTTTCAAATAATGGTGCTTATTTAGAGTCTACCGTCTGAATTCTAAATTCAGAGTTCTTCCTGAGACAAATTATGTCACTTTCCTGAAATTACTGCTTTTTTTTTTTTTTTTTTTTTTTTTTTTTTGCGAGTCCTGGGGCTTGAACTCAGGGCCTGGGCACTGTCCCTGCCTTCTTTTGCTCAAGGCTAGCACTCTACCACTTTAGCCACAGCACCACTTCCAGCTTTTTCTATTTATGTCATACTGAGGAATCGAACCCACAGCTTCATGAATGCTAGGCAAGCACACTACCATTGAGCCACATTCCCAGCCCACCACTGCTATTTTATTTGATGGGGTAGAGGAGATAACTATATGGCAAAATGTGAAGAGTAGGTTCATTTTTTTTTTGGAGGGGGGGGTTATAGGTCATGTAAATGTTTTTATGTTACTTTCTGTGTTTCCTAAGTTTCTCCTTTTAAAGATAAACAACATTCACATCAATTCTTCAGTCTTATAAATGCATTGAGGGGAAGGGGCAAAGGAATGACCTAGAACCGCATTAACAAGGAGACTGAGCTGCCACAGGAATGGAATACAGGGGAAGGAAGTTCAGAGGGCAATCCCAATTAAAGTGCAAAAGGCTCCCCCAGTAATTTAACTGTAACGTAGGGAAGGGTCCACACAGTGTGGACAGACCAGGAAACCAGCTAATGGAGATATATTGTGAACGATTAGCTCCTTGGTGGTATGAAAGCTCCCAACTTCCTGCATCTCCTTGCCATCAAAATCGCTTCTATTCCACGGGGGAAGCTACCCTTTAAAGTTAATGGAAATGGAGAATCAGGACATCTCTGCCTTTACTTTCTCTCTGTCAAAAGAAGATAAACATGTTTTTCCAAGGTGGATTTCTTTTATCTGAAAAGGAACAGCACCTGAATGAAATGTGGCTGCAATCCAAAATTTTAAGAATTAGAAATTTTCCAGGTATTCCCACAAACAATAGAATGCCTGAAGAAAATAAAATTATTCTCAGCAACATACCTATATAAGCTATCTTCCTTGAAATAAAGAGGCTTTTCCACATTCCTGCATTTATATAAGTAGTGCTGACCAAGAAGGAAAATTTTTTAAAGAATATAAGGTTTTCATTTTACCAATGACTCAGGTATTTACATTCTAGTTAAGTGCACCAATAAATGTGGGAAATGTGGGTCTTTAAATTTGACTAGCATTGGATAACTCAAACTTCCTTTATATATATACATATATATATATATATGAGGTTTAATTTGAATATGACCCCTATGGAAAAAGTCTGACTTCAGCATGTTTACCAATGGTATTTAATCTCCTAAAAATCCATTCAATTTGAAAAGCATAGTAGAAAGATTGCTGTTTTTCTTTTCAAACCTATCTTGCAACTAATAAAAAGTAATTAGTACTTTTGGGTTCATTATTTAGTATTTATGAACTGTATATTTACTCAACAAATATTTGCTCAGTGCATGAATGATCAAATGTAGTTCATTTTCCTTATGCCGTTAGTAGATTGCTTGTTCTAACCTATGTCTCTCTTTTTACTAAATAGAAATGCTTCCCAAGTACAAATTAGCCAATGAGCCATCTACCTACCTCTGCATGTTAACCTGTGTAAATTTTCATGAGATTGTATGGCATAGAGGAAATAAAGAAAACATAATTGATTCCCTCCCATTAGGCTAAATGTACCCAAGTTAAGGAATAATACTATGGTCTGAGCATGTACTCTGAA
Source organism: Perognathus longimembris pacificus (assembly GCF_023159225.1). NCBI lineage: Eukaryota > Metazoa > Chordata > Mammalia > Rodentia > Heteromyidae > Perognathus > Perognathus longimembris. The sequence goes on from NC_063165.1 coordinate 68,764,409, forward strand.
TTTCTTCATGACTATTTTTAAGGTGTGAAAAAAAAAAGTGAAAACTGAAGCCAGGTGCCAGTGGCTCACACCTATAATTCTAACTACTCAGGAGGCTGAAATCTGAGGATCATGGTTCGAATCCAGCCTAGACAGGAAAGTTTGTGAGACTCCAATTTACCACCAGAAAACCAATAGTGGCACTATGGCTAAAAGTGGTAGACCACTACCCTTAAGCAAAAGAGCTCAGGGACAATGCCCAGGACCTGAGTTCAAGCCCCGTAACCAACAACAACAAAAGATAATTGTTAAAATCCTTAGGGTTTTGCCCTGTAGAATATAAAGTTCATAATTTGTCATTCTCCAATTCTTACAAATTTGACTATTTCATCAACTCTCAGTCTGGAAACTGACTCAGAATATGCATACTCAAAGACAAATTCTCATCCCCAGATTTGTACATCAAAAAAGAAAAGAAAAGAAAAAATGTCCTTAATCATCTGAGTTAAGCTTCCCCACTATTGTCTTCCTAAATACAAACAAGTAGCCAGATAACCACTTCATACACACTCACCATTTATATACTAGACACAATTTTATTGACTGTCTTCCTCAAAGTACCTTTTAGAAAAACTGCCCTGTAATCAGTTCTACGATGGAATATCTTAACCCTAACATTTTCAATCTAAAGGCCAGTAATCCCCCCCCCCCTTTCTCCAAATCTGAGTCATAGGACACAAAGGTAGTTGGTAGAGTCCACTGAGCCTCAAAGGCTGTGATTAAAGTCGGGATAACAGCATCACGTTGAGCCACATGAGAGTTGGTCAAGAAAATAACATTAGCAGATTCAAAGAGAAATAAACTGAAAGACAGAGTAGCTTCATATTTGGTTTCCAATTGCCACTACCAGTTACATTCTACAATTTTCTTATATAACTCCATTGTCTGCCACCTCCCTTTTTGTACTTGAGCTGATAGGTATCTGCTCCTTGTCTGAAAAACACCACCTAGAATTAAAAACATGGATGAAAGTCATGTATTCTCAGAAAAGACGTTTACTACTTTTTCTTGTCTAAGGTTTTTAGCTAGACAATTTTCTTTTTGTGGTACCAATACTATACAAACCATCAATCATCTCCTGTTCCCCACTCAGCTCTGTTGAAAAAAAAAAGAATGTTCTCTAGGAGAAGGCAAGCCCCAGTTCTCGGCCCCTCTCCTTACTCTGCCACCACCCATGCCCATCTTCTCCACAATCAAGCTTCGAGCCAGTGTCCAGGCAGCTGTGGCCTGACCCCTGCTCAGATTATGTAACCCCAGAGGGAAGGCTCAGCTCAACCTGGCAGGGCCTGAGTCCCAAGAAAAACGCACCAGTGACCCCTTGGGGAGAAAGCCCCCGTTGCCCTCATTTTTCCATTGAGACATAATCCAGAGAGCTGAGGTGCCTTCTTAAAATCCTACAGACTAAGAACAGCAAGAAGAGCATTTTGTTTCATCTTTTCCACCACACTAAAAAGTTCAATAGCATCCTCATTTCCTATATAAAGAAAATTAGTTTCAAATGGTTTGCTTATCCTACCAAAAAAAGATTACCTCCCTGGAAGGAGCTGAGGATCTAGTGTTGACTAAAACTTACTAAAAGTTTCAAGGTCTGTGCATGTTTATTTAATTATACATCCTTCTGCCTCCAAATGTTAGTGGTCAAACCACATATAAACCCAGATCTCATTGCTCCTAATCCCCACCCAAATGCTCTTTCCAGTAATTATTCTGGAGTTCTCCATAGAAGTAGTTCAAGGGAAGGATACAATGATTGGCATTATGGAGTAAAAAGGAGGAAGGGCAGCTGAGAACACTCCCATTGCCTCAGCCCTCTCTTCTGCCTTCTCCGACCTTCATCAAAGAATGCTGTAATTCGTAAGCCAGATCTCTATGCTCTGGGCCTGAGTGGCCTAGCCCCACGGAGCCAGCCCTGGGATACAGACTCACCAAGATGGCTCCTAAGGATTGCCCCCTGGTTCTGTGCACATATTCTCCCTTACTCACCTGGGTTGGTCTGAGAAACCACCTATAAGTAATAGCAAAAATCTATTACTTCTGTGCGCAGAATCTATCTTCTGTCCCTTGAACTACCTCTTCCTGTCCATCTCTGTCTTGGATCACTCATTCTGGAAGCCAGTTGCCCTGGCATGAGGACACTCAGGCCACCTACAGAGAGACTCTCATGGCAAGGAGTTAAAGTCCTACCAGCAGCCAGCACAGAACCAAGGCTGTCAACAACCAGGTGAGGGGGCTTTGAAAACCATCATTTCTCTAGATGAGGGTTCAAATGAACCACAGCCCTGGCAAACAGCACAGTACAAGCTCATGAGAAATCTTAAACCAGAACCACCAACTAAACTGTTCCCAGATTCCTGATCCACAGGAAAGAGACATTTGTTGTCTTAAGCTGCTAAATGTGGATATAATTTATTCTGAAGTAATGGGTAATAAACTCAATTTCTGAGTTGCTTCCAAGTACAAAATATTTCTCCTACATTGGCCCACTCAGATTGTTCCTACTGAGAAGTCTTTTTCTTCTTTGCCTCCCATGAAAACATTATTAGTGTCAATACACAGATCTCCGCCCCCTGCCTGAGGAGTGCACCATGAAACTTGCACAAATATTTTTACTTGAAATACACATGTCACTTTGTTTTGAATCTACAAATCTTTATTGAGAACACTTGGAGTTACTGGGGTGAGGCCATGATGCTGGACACACTGTCGAAGCTTATCTTCTCCACGAAGTTCCTGAGCTTGGTTCTCTTCTCTTGGTTGCAGAGGAAGATCTCCCCGGAGTGTTGGTGCTCCAGCCATCCTTGCTCATCCACACCTTCAGCTGGTTGTCCATTGGATCCCCAAGGAGCCAGCCGTCAGTGTGCCCACAACGTGGCAGATAAACTTCCAGTCTTCTAAGCCAGTTATGCCTTCCAGAAGGTCCCTGTTCTCATCCAGGGCTTGCCAGAGGCCTGAAAGTAGGTTGCCAGCAGGTCCCTGAGGTACAAAATCTGCAGGATAGGCTGGTCTTCTTGATGTGCCTAGTCGATCATGCACTTTCACAGGTGAAGTGGGCGTGGGGCAGGATCTGGGCAGTGACTGTGATCTGAAAAGGCTGGGTTCAAGTGGTACAACTTCAGGACAGCCAGATTGGCTTCCAGATTTTAAGCATTTGCCTTGGCTATGTCTCTGCTTAGCACTCTGAGGTGACCTGGTCCCCGAGCTCATACCTGTCCAAACCTTTGAGCAGCTTGTCCACATTCGCTCTCATCTGCTCACCCTCCACCATGACTACTGTCTGTGTTCCGTTACCACAAAGATAAAAACCCGCCTGGTGCCTCCTCAGGGAGCAGAAGAGGAAGATGGCACGTGTCACTTTAGATGGAAAAATCCCGAGAAAGCCACCACTGCATCCTTGGTTCTTTTTATAAAATGCCCTTTCATTTTCTGAATTTTTTCCTCACAGTAATTTGATTTTTTTTAATTCCCTTTAGTTTTCTGAAACTTTTCCATGAAGTTGATCAATAATAGACATCAGAGAATTATCTTCCATCCCCACCCCCAGTCTTGGGGCTTGAACTTTGGGCTTGGGGCGCCATCCCTGAGCTCCTTTTGCTCAAAGCTAGTGTTCTACCACTTCAGCCACAGCGCCACTTCCAGTTTTCTGGTGGTTAATTGGAGATAAGAGTCTCAAAGATTTTCCTTCTCCAGCTGGCTTCGAACTATGATCCTCCAATCTCAGCTGCCTGAATAGCTAGGATTATAAGCATGAGCCACATGTCCAGTGACATCAGAGAGTTTTTAAGAAAGTTTTTGGCTTCCTCTCCTGGATAGAATATTTAAGACATATATTATTGTTTGTTTTCAAGAAAACTGGTACAATTATGCAACATAAATTCATTTAAAGCATCTGGGACTTCAATTCGATTTAAAAATCCTGTAAGCTTTATTACCAGAATGAATGGTTATAAAATATATACATGCAAATGAAGAGATAAAAATTTAAAGTCACATGAAATTTAATGCATGCTACTTGTAATTCCATGCCAAATCATTGCAAAAGACAGTGGCTGTGCAAAACCATGTAAAACATGGATTATATATTTACAACTTGAGAATGTGGTTTAAATATTCTATTGTCATGGCTACATATTATAAAACAGAGTTCCTTTCTGGTGTTAATATAAGGGCATATCAGAGACTGTCATCAATTTTATTGCCAAAAATAAAAAGTTCTGTTTTGACTAAGGTGATTCACTCCAAAGTGCCCCATAGTGAAAACCTTATGAAAATGGAGATTCTCTATTTCTGAGTGTTTTTATTTTAAGAACTCATTTGGAACCTATCTAATTCAGACAATACTTAGTAAGTGTCAAAATTGTGAAAACGAATATATTAAAGGCTCTCTGAGGGCGAGACATGAAGGGAATTAAGACTGAAATTTACAGTTTCTACTCTGAGCTGGGAATGTGGAAAGTGCTAAACACTCACCAGCTCACAGTCCTCTACTTCCAGACTATTCTCCTCAGCTTCGTCCTCCACATTGCCTCCTGAGTTTTGCCATGAATAAAAATCTGTGTTATTTCTTCCATAAAGCTCTCCATTGTTCATAAAATATCTTGATTCCTTAGTACCAGATTATTCCACATTTATCTGGAACTACTCTTTCACGTTTCAAATGCCATTCTAAAAAAGGATGAGTAAGGGAAAGACATATACCAATACATTGAGGGATTGCAGTACAGATCCTCAAATAACGTGCACTGTTTCTTAAGGACTCAATGGTAATTTTGCCTCCAACAAACTTTTAAAAAACAATGGAATCAAGAGTATGCTATTAGGAAGGAAATTAACCAATAGTAGAATATTTTCCTAATCCATCCCCTCTCAATCCTGGTTGCCCAAGGAGGATGGAGTTGAACTTAGGTCTCTTACATGCCACCCAAGGAAAAAACCATCTCTGGGATCACTCCCCAAATATAGAAGGGAAGGGAGAGATTTGGAGAGGGAGAAACATTCTTGGAATTCTTTAGGCAGAGGCAGCAGGATCTGGTTGAGTTCAGACAAAAGTTGAGTAACCTCAGGAAGGGGAAGGACTTTGTTTTGCTTTGGATCCTTTGTGTGAGGAATTCACCAATAGTGTAGAGAAAGAACCCTCATTCATGTGTCACTTTGGGTACCACAATACATTCAATGAGGGGGACACTCTGAAAGTACAGCAGGTAGTGGGGTTGAGAGTAGTCATGTGGAAGTAAAACATCTGCCTAAACTCCTATTATTGCCAGGAGATGAGGCTCAACACCAAGAAGAAAAAGGATCCATAATGACCACAAGCAACACCATCAAAGAGTCATTAAAAGTGGAACCCGGGCTGGGGATATGGCCTAGTGGCAAGAGTGCCTGCCTCATATACATGAGGCCCTGGGTTCGATTCCCCAGCACCACATATACAGAAAATGACCAGAAGTGGCACTGTGGCTCAAGTGGCAGAGTGCTAGCCTTGAGCAAAAAGAAGCCAGGGACAGTGCTCAGGCCCTGAGTCCAAGCCCCAGGACTGGCCAAAAAAAAAAAAAGTGGAACCCACCAACAGCCATTCCAATACACAATGAATTTAGTCAATCCTAATTATTTTTTACATGCCAAGGCTAATCAACTTTATTCACAGTGTTTAGCAATAAGTTTTTCACCCCTTGTGTCCCTATACAGATGTTCTTTGTGCTATAGGTATAATACATTTGTCTTGGATTTATAGATTTGATAGGCACAAAAGAATGTACCTGTCCAAAATCGTTAGGTAGTACACATAGTTCCAGATAAAAATGCTCAAACTATCATGTTTTCAGATTCCTGTAGACCTTTTCCCATGCTGAATGCCATACTCATGGGTCTCTAGACAATCCCCCTGTTAAACTTTGTGGGAATTTTTTTCCATTCCTTCTCTTTTAAAGGTATTATAAAGTAATACCAATTATAGAGTATAGCTAATGTCAGCCTAGTATTCGCTTATATGGCCTTTGTGCTCTTTGAAATGGTTGAAAAATCAAGAGAAGACTATTTGTGACACATGAAAATTATATAAAATTTAACTTTCCAGAATCCTTAGACAACGTTTAATTCAAACACCCATGACCATTTATTTACTTGTGTATTACTTGTTTCCATTACTTCCTCAACAGAGTTGAGGCTTTATGACACAGATCATGCAGTACACAAAGTCAAAAACAGTTGTTATCTGCCCTTTAACAGTGTGCTGACCCTTCTTTGTATGTGCAGAGAAAGGCTGGTTTACAATGCTTAAGTCATATTCTTCCTTAATAACCAAGTGCCTCACTGAGGGCCTGGAAGCATACTGAGTCCCAATCTGCAATGTCTACCTCCATCTTGAGCTAACTGGGGAGAAGACAATAGCACCTCAATTTCCTGATTGGAGAATTACTATCCTTGTGTAGAGATCTGGAAATGACAAAATAATCAAAGAACGATACAAAAAGAAGGCCTACAGCCTAACTGCATCACACTAACTATACATCTAAATGAACGGTGGAGTTCAGAGGTCAGGAAGTAAGTGCAGTTGGGAAAGGAGTTTCTCTAGCTTTCTTACTCTAAAGCTCACTTCCGGCCCCACACTGATGGTTCTATATAGCTACTCATGAGGATCATGGTCCAAAGCCAGCTCAGACAGTTGAGCGCAGGAGAATCTTCTAAAGCCAGAGGTGGAGTTGTGGCTCAACTGGTAGAGCCTTTAGCAGAAAAGTCAAATTAAGAACGCGTAAAGCCCTGAGTTCAAGCCCCAGTACTGGCACACGGGAAAAAAAAAAACACCCTTCTCTCTTTGCCATGAAGCTGTTGGGCTAAGGAAGGGAAAAGCTTCAGAAGGCCTAGCAGCATATTGACTGAAGCTAGGGAGAGTGACTACAGGGACAGCACCTCCTCTGAAGAGTTCAGAGCATGGTTTCCAGAAAGTTCTAATCAAACAGCCTTCAGAACTGAGCAAATTCTGAGTCCTGAGCCTATTGATGTTCCTTAGTAATTATATTCTTCAGAGAGAGCAGCTTGTTTAAATATTTAGAGGGAAGGAAGAACTAAAATGATTCTGCAATTAAAATATAGGCCTTCAGGAACTGTTTTTCCTTTTAACTAAAAGTTTTAGAAATTGATATGCAGTCAACCAATGTTATTATTTCATACTTCTCTCTTGACCAGCCCTTATGTTAAATGGAGTTAAGCAAGCTGCTGATTCAGAGCAATACTTAATTGCTTCTTGTATTCCTTTCTACAAACATTAATTAAGCACTTATTATTTGCAAGGCATTATGCCAAGTATACAAGTGAAAACAAATTGAATAATCCCAACCCCAGAGAGATTTGCAGTTCAGCAGGAGAGTGATAAAATATAATTAAGAATAACAAATATTTAATACTGAGTAGAAACTATGTGGGTATGTGGGCATGGTATGTTTAAAGCTGTTGAGATATGTGGGTATGCAAAGTGAAAAGCTAAGTCTGGATACGTCAAATGAAATGAACTTTCTCCTCAGCTGTCAGTGTGCTCTGTGGGAGGAGGTTACAGATCTAATTGCCCAATTCAGGGCGTTTTAGTGTGTGGTTGGAGCAGTTCCCCTTCAAAATAACCCGGATATTTGCTCAAAGGCACAGAGCCTGCCCCACTACTCTGAATTTCCAAGGTGGAACCCCATATACTGTCCATTACCCAGCTCTATGGGTTTTCCTTTGAGACAGGACCTCAATTGCCCCATCAAAGTATTTGGCTTGAGGCTCAGGCACAAGTGGTCTGTCCAGGTGAATCCAGTGCACCCCCAGGCTTGATAGGCAGTGTTGCAACATCCCTGCCCTATAACTACACAGATCAGTAGGCCCTATATATTTCAAAGAAAACAAACGTGCTTTTACTGTCTTCATTTATCTAAAGACACATCTTCATTTAACCTTGGAGTAGCCTGTTTTCCTTTTGATGAATACATTCTCTACAGCTGTAGATTTTATAATAACCTAAACTTGACCATATAATAGTTACTACCAGTGTGTGTGTGTGTGTGCACTCGTGTATATGAATATGTGTGATGAATGTGCACACACATGTGCCACGTTTGAAGGGCTGAAGGATAGGAGATAAAAACAAAATCCATGCCAACATAGATAAAGCAGCAATGTGAGAATGTGCCCAAGTGCCCTAGGGGTCACAGGCAAATCCCTATCCAGGAATGCTCATTGAAATGCTCCCTCTGAGAAGCAACTATGGAGGCTGAGGACTGAGGACTGAGGGCTCAATTGAAGTCAGCTGCAGAACCCATTGCAAAGGCCTCGCCCACCTGATCATGCATGCAAGCCCTGTGGCCTCCAACTGTCCCTGGCCTGAATGATCACAAGGCTTGCTACCAGTCCATTTACAGGCAAGAAGGGGCAGGATCCTGGCCTACACAGATGTCCTCAGTCCCGGGACAGATTAGAATTACTTGGGATGTTTTAAAGAATAACAAAATCCAGATCTTATGCACAGAGATTTTGATTTAATGAAACTTGAACCATCACTATTCTTTACCACACTCCATTATGATTCCTGAAGGCTGGATGGCAACCACATCTGGAGCCTTAGTAAATGCTAAACCACTTGGCCACTGGCTACACAGCTGCTGCTGGCTGGGCTGAGGTCTCCTTTCTTCCCTCCCCAGGCATGACGTACAACAGCTCTGTATTGCTTCAAGCTGCCCCCCAGAGTCCTTGTATTCTTGTAGCATTTCTACAAGCACAGCCTACCTTCATGGATGAGGGCGTGTATGTTAAGGCTAAGGAAGATGTGTGGTAGTCAGGGGGAGTCCTATGCAAAGACTACATGTGTATATATGTCAAAAGCCAGCCACCCTGATTTCTTCCACAGCATCTGTTAGGATTTCTCACATTGAATGTAGTGGAATGCAGTGCAGCCTTGTGAATTGGGGCCTTGTGGAGATAACAGAATGATGGGTAAGGAGGGGCAGAGTGAGCCTAAGCGGAGGGATGCTGTTCAGCCAACTAAGGACACGCTGGCTACGAGCACACAGCAGCTGCGAAACTCGGATCCCTGCAGCCAGACAGCACGTGACTTAAATCTGTGCCTGAGCCGAAGAACAAATTGCTCCACGTCATAAATCTTCTAGGTCATCTGCAAAGAGTTGAAACTGGGAATGTTAAATCTGCGAATGCCAACGGGGTGTTCATATATCAAAATGATCATTTGTACAGACAACATGGGCGAGAGAAATGTGCAATTGCATTTATGTGTAAAGTGGGTACAAAAGAATCTATGGCATCTTGGAAACAGTATCTCAACAATGTCCTCTCCCAATATTTCAAAGTCAATTATAGGTATAATAAACAGATTTTTTTTCTGAATCAAACTCAGAATATACACTTGTAGAAAGTTTTGTTTTGGTTTTTTTCCTGACTTGCAAATGCGTTTATAAAGGTACTGCCTTGAGCTGCAAAAGGACAAGGAATATTACTAACTAGGTACCAAGGGAAGAAGCGAGGAGGCTCAGCTCACAGGGTACTAAGGACGCTACCTTAGCTTCATCTAGGAGAAATTCTGAGAGAGAATTTCATTATGCATATGATTGAATTGTAATCTAAACTTAACTGAGAAAGTTCTGATTGGATGGGGCTTCCCTGAAAATAACTAATTTATACATTTCTGCTGGGTAAAGATATTAAATTTACTATAAGAAGATAAAGATTGCAGTTTTGTATGTATCTGACTAGAGTCAAAGTTAAAGCCAGCTGGGCACTGGTGGCTCACGCCTGTAATTCTAGCTATGCAGGAGGGTAAAATCTGAAGGCCATAGCTTGCAGTCAGCCCAGCAGACAAGTTCAAGAGTCTTATCTCCAATTAGCCAACAAAAAGTTGGAACTGGAGGTATAGCTCAAGTGGTAGAGCACCAGCTATGGGGAAAAAAGCATGAGGTCTGGAGTTCAATCCCCATTACTGGAACACACACACACACACACACACACACACACACACACACACACACACACGTACATCCAAGCCAACACTGAGTTTTCCATTTATTCTTAAGTGGACAGGATCCCTGCTTTCGTGGAGGTCTGTGGGGGCAGTGGCCATCCCTCAGCCCCCTCCCAGAGCCAGCACAGTGGGAAGCAGTGGAGCGCAAGCCAGGGCCACCAACAGAGGCTAGTGCGTGTAGTCCTTTCTTCGCTCACATCTTCAACAACTAAGTTCTTTGTGCTCCTAGAGCTTGGAAGTCTGGATCTGGGAGTCAGGGAAGCCAAGAGAAGCCACATCAGATTCTCCTCTGTGAAACACGTCTACCTCTTTTATGGACATCTGTAACAAAAATTGTTAAATGAGAATGTTCAGGTTGGCACAGGGTAGGAAAAATGAGCACATGAACACACACACACACACACACACACACACACACACACACACACCTCTCACTGGAAGTAGAACTTAAATGTGATCTGCTTTTCTGGAAGGCCACTGGATACAACATTTCACATAGTCTTAAAATATATACACCTTTTGCTGGAGTTTAGAGCACTTGTGACCCAACACTTCATGTGCTTGAAGCTTGTGCTCCAATGTAAGGGCACTGAAGGGCGCTGCGGCTTTTAGTTTGAGGTGATAGGGTCAATAGGGCTGTTGAAGCAGGTAGTACTGACCTCTCACTGAAGTAGATTAGTTCTGTGAAGAGACAATTGTTATAAAGGAGGAAGGCTAACCCTCAGCACACTCTTGCTTCCTCACTAGTCATGTGATCTTTCACATGAGTGTCTACCATGGGACATTATGACCCACTAAGAAGGACCTCACCAGCGACCAACCAGCAAGCACTGCTCCATCTTCAACTCTTAGTCTCTGAAAATTGTGTAAAACTAAATAAACCTTTCTATTCTATGAAGTACTCAGCCTCAGGCATTTTATTGTTGAGAAACAAAAAAGACCTTTATGACAATTTATACCCAGAAATTCCAGTTTCACAAATTTGCTTGGCAGTAATTGAAAAGCTCAATATAGAAGTTAATAGACCGTCTTTGACATCAAATGGAAGCTGGCTTCAGATCTGAATTCCTTTGATTACCTGGATGAAACTGTATGTGCTCTTCAATGCCTTGATGTGGGAAATGGGGTCACCGTAGTGCCCGTCTCACAAGACCATCATGAAGACCATCATGAGCTGTGTTCGGTAGGGAATGCTCAGCACTGTGCGCAGCAAGATGTGAGCCTTTCACAAATCCTCATCCATATTGCTTTCTACACAGCAAGATGGGTTCAAAGCTAAAATGTCACCAAAATGCCTACTAGGTGATTCATTAAACATATTGCAACATGTACACATGACCATTTGCATACACCTGTATGGAAATGTATTTCATGTCATAGAAGGATGATCACAAAGCATTAAGTGGAAGAAGGGGCTTCTAAAGCAGCAGGTATATGCATATCAAGCATGACCCATTTTTATATATGCATAGAAGCATATAAAGATAGACTCTAGACAATTAGATGTCCAAGTGAAATTGTGGATATTCAAATCTCTGTCTTTGGGCTTTTGTGATCAAATATGTATTGCACTGGTAATAAGCAAACCTTTTTTTGTTGAAAGTCATATAAAATTTATCAGATAATTATATTTATATTAATATATGTATGATATATATAGAGAGAGATATAACTGCCCTTAGTTCCAATTAATTATGTAGAAGGGGTGAGAGGAATATAGAAAATCATCATCAAAACAACCCCGGGGAAAATCTTCCAAGTAAGAGTGACCAAAGTGTACAAAATTCATGAACGAAAGTTCAAGGAAAGAGTGCATATTTGCACAGTCTCAAAGTTACTTATTAATAAGCACAGGGTGTCCAATGACTTCACAGTGAGCAGGGCACTTTAACAGTCAAGGAGAACCTCACCAGCACTAAGACACATGAACATCATGAGCCTCTGCTCTAGTGTCTGGCATGAGAAACACACATCACTTTTAAAGTATTCTTGCCAAGCAAGCAGAATCTGAAACTCATGAGCAGACAATTCATCAAACTGAAATTAAGAAGCAGCCTCTAAAATACCTGACCTGTACTCTTTACAAGCATCTGGGTTAAAAAGGACAAGGAAAGCCAAGAAACTGTCACAAGGAGAAGAGCCGAAGAAAACATGACAATTGCAATGTTTAATATTGGGATTCTGAACTGGCTCCTAGAACAACAAAAGGACACATGTAAAGAAACTGAGGAATCCAAATAAAGCCATTTACTTAGTTATAGCCTGGCACCTGAAATTCCAGGGCATCTGGAATTCAAGCACTCATGAGGCAGAAACAGGAAAATCACCATCACATAGCCAGGAACTCAATCTGGACTATATAACAAGACTCTGTCTCAAAAGGAAAAAAAAAATGATTAGGGGAGAATTATGAAAGGATTGACATTGACCAAGATGCATTGTACTCATAAACTGACATACTGAATTGAAACCCCTCTGAGAAATTTAGAATAACAAATGTATATTTTTTCTTTAAAAAAATAGTTTACCTTTAGCATTGTTTGATATTTTTTAGTTTTAAGAAGTTAAACATTAGAAGATTAGTGAAAGGAATGCAGGAATTACCTGTAATGTTTCTGCAATTTCTGTAAGTATATAATTATTTCAAAATTAAATGTTTGACATGAAAGTGAGCAGATCAAGACTTTGGCACTAGGCATGTGGCCCAGATGCAGGCATTAGTGGACCAGTCCCTGAAAGGACCAGGCAAGAAACATCAGAGCCCTAAGTCTCCTCCTATTTGGATAAAGGATACTACTTGTACAACTTGTTCGATGTGAATTGTATTAAGGCAAGCTAGGGGAAGGTAGCATCTTATTCTCAGCACAAACCACAGAGAATATTCCAGATTTTGTCTCTGTCTCTTTCTCCCTCCCTCCATCTCTTGGGCCAATACTGGGGCTTGAACTCAGGACCATGCACTCATGCTTACCTTTTTCTGCTCAAGGTTGGCACTCTACCACTTGAGTCACATTTCCACTTCTGGTTTTTTGGATATCTGAAAAGAAAAAAAATAACCTTTTATCAGAGTGACACCCTTTTCTGCCCAGACTGGCTTTGAACCATGATCCTCACATTTCAGCCTTTGGAGTCTCTAGGATTACATGCATGAACCACTGGAACCTGGGCAGTATTTCTCTTTTGACTTGTCACACTTCATCATTTTCCACCTCCAGTTCATAGTTCAGTTCTTTTCTTTGATCCAGGAATCTCCTTTTTCATGTCCTGTGGGTCAGCAGTCAATTAAAGACTGAAGACTTTTGAGTTTAAAATATCCCAAAAATGTTGTTATTGCATTTTTCTCATTTGCACAATTGAAATCACATGTGGGTTTTGGTGCCAAGTAAATTGGAATCTGATGCAGAAAGGATATAGGCAGGCTAAGAGACCTCATGTGTACCACAGGAACACATGTTCAATCTCTTATTCCAACCTTTTGGAATCAAAACAAATAGCAAGTACAATGTGATAGTGTAAACTCAACTAAGGGTATTATTTACTATGGAGTTACTTCTGTCCTGAGTCCTCATAACAGTCCTCTGAGTGAGTACCGGTAGCATCTCTATTTCATAGTTGATAAAACTGAGGCATAAGAAAATGGGTTCAAGTATTTATTGTAAAAGAATAAGTGCAGAATCATGTCCAGTGTTGATATGCTATATGACTGGTTATCTATTTTCAAACTTTGTGTGTACATTCATTGATAAATATCACTGGTACTACAAGTCTACCTAGAAACTTCTAGAAATCTAAGACTGGAACTTGAGGACAGGATGCCCAGTGCATGTGAGAATCTGTTGGCCTGGGTCAATACCTTACATCTAATAATGGGTAGAACAGTTAGATTGGAATAAAAAATATCCCATACAGATCAGTTCAAGTACAAAAGAGAAGTTGCTAATCTAGGATTTCTTGTTTAATATACACAGATTTGTCTCTTTTTTTCTTTTTTTTTTTTTTTTTTTTTTGGTCAGGGGTCCTGGACTTGAACTCTGGGCCTGGGTGCTGTCCTTGACCTCTTCAGCGCAAGGCTAGCATTCTACCACTTGAACCACACCGCCACTTCCAGTTTTTTGGTGGGTCATTGGAGATAAGAGTCTCATGGACTTTCTGACCCAGGATGGCTTTGAACCATGATCCTCAGATCTCAGCCTCCTGAGTAGCTAGGATTATAGGTGTGAACCACCAGCATCCAGCTTATATTTTTCAATATGCAAAAGTTCAGTTGGTTTAGGATGATCCTAAATCTAATCACTGTTATTTCATGTGTAGATTCCCTTACTGCAGGGAGAATTCCATGCTTTGTGGGCGTTCTCTTCACTCCTGGGGACCACCCTGCACACAGGTGCCAGATTAATTTTCATACATTTATTTACTTCACTCGCTAGCTGGAAACATTTAATGGCTCCACATGGCTTTTAACATGTTGTCTAAATTTCTCCACAGTCTGGCCCCCCAACCTCTTTCCAATAAAAATTTATCTTCAGTTGGGATTTTGGTCACTTGTTATGCAAGTTACTTATCCTAACTCCAAATGACCTGAACAGAAAGAAATTTGTTTTCTTGCATAACTGGGAGGACAGGAATAGATTAGTTTGCTAATCACTGGGACAAAATACCTAAGATAAAATCAAGTTAAAAGGAAAGGTTTGTTGTGGGTGGCCACTTCAGAGGTTTCAATGGATGGTCATTTGGCTCTGTTGTCTTTGACAGGTGCACATGGCAAAGGAGGCCCATGCAAGTAATGGAGATTGGGAAGCAAAGAGCAAAAATCCCAGGACTTAGCTTCCTTTCACTAGCCCAAATATCCAGCCACCTCCTAAATAGCACTATGAACTAGTGACCAGATCTTCAACACAAACACTTTGGGCAAACATTTAAAATAAAAACCATCGCAAATAGAGCCTGGCACTGGTGGCTCACACCCGTCGTCCTAACTCTTCAGGAGGCTTGAGAGCTGAGGAACACAGGCAACTCAGGAAGAAAAGTTCATGAAACGCTTATCTCCATCTAAACGCCAGAAGTGGAGGTGTGGCTCAAGTTGTAAAGCAAACAAGTAAGAACATGTGTAGACAGTGTATGTATATATGTATGTATATTGAGAGAGAGAGAGAGAGAGAGATGTCACAGAAGTACCCAGAGCTATAAAAATTTCAAAGAGAAATTCTCTAGGGAGGCATTCACAGAGCAGCTCTTTTCTTTAATTTGACTGAAAAGAGATGACTCAGGATTGAGCAGCACTGACGCGGGAGTTATATGATATGTGATGAAAGTCAAGAAACCACGTTTATATAGTCAGTCTCTGCCTACCTTAAGCTGACACCTTAGAAGAGAGAGAATTCACTTCATGCTCTTTAAAACATAGCTGATCTTTTCTTTTTTCCCTTCCCTCCTTCCTTCTTTCCTCTCTTCCTTCCTTCCTTCCTCCTTCCTCTCTCTCTCTCCCTCTTCCCCTCTCTCTTGTTGGTACTGGGACTTCAACACAGGCCTTAGTTCTTTCTCAAGGCTGGCATTCTACCCTTTGAGCCCCATCTCCACTGCCGGCTTCCTGGTTAAGAGTCTCAAGGCTGAGCCTGACTGCAGCACTGGACATTTGGCCCTGGTCTTCCCAGCTGTTCACGCCAACCATGGATCTCTCTGCCTGCTCTGTGCCCTCATGTTGCTGAGCCTGGCCCTGCCATTAGACCAGGGAAGAAGTGAGTCCCCCACACTCTGGAGCCTAAACTCATCTGATCCCAGCCAGCCTAAGGTGGACTCCCAGCTGTCTGGCCACCCACCAGGGCCCTGAGAGCTCACCCTCTCTCATCTCACCTACTATGCCTCTGACCACCTCACCCCACTACAAGACTGAACACTGTTAGACCTTCTCAGAGAGCAGACGCTGTCTTCACGGGGCCAAGTGCCAGGTTGCCCATGGCCTGGGTGAGCTGCATCAGGCCAATCACCACCCCAGGTACAAGACAGAACAGTGTCACAAATTCTTCCTCCAGGCTGGGCACCCATGGCTCATGCCTAAAATCCTAGCTACTCAGGAGGCTGAGATCTAAGGATCGTAGATCTAAGCCAGCCTATGTAAGGAAGTCCAAGAAACTCTTATCTCCACTTAACTGCCAGAAATCAGGAAGTAGAGCCATGGCTCAAAGTGGTAGAGCACTAGTCTTGAGCAAAAGAGCTCAAGGACAGCACCTGAGTCCTGAGTTCAAGTCCCACAACTGACAAAAAAAAAATCTACTTCCAGGGCTGCTGCACCTGTGGCTCTTGATGCCACTTAATCCACAACCCCAAAGAGGGCCCAGTTGTCCCAGGCCCTGCCACCTTCACCCCCTTCCTTCCCTGTTGCTCCTGGACCATGTAGCTCTAAGGCCCCCCTGCCCCTTCTGCTGTCCCTCTCTCAAAAGTCGGCTTCTAGCACTATCTGAGAGCGAGTGGGGCGTGGGGGGGCTGGCTCGGAGCACCTCTGCATGCACAAACCCTGGGGTGGGATCCAGATGACCGTCCCAGCAGCCGTAGCATCTTGGGGCACCGACTCACCTGTCTTTGAGCCTGGGTTCTTTGGGTCACCCCGGCCTCCAGCTTGGTGACTCCCCATCTCCAATCTCAATTTCTATTTGAGAATCACAAGTGCCTGTGTAGCAATTGAACTGGAAATCAAGGGGGAGGCATTTATGGGGACCTAGGTGACTCATAAATGAAATTGCATGGTGCTCTCCTTACATTCCAAAATTCATTAACCGTTCCTGGGATGCCTCAGACCGGGGCAGGTCCCCAGTGTGCAAGCACAGCATTTCTGGTGTTGAGGACCACAGTGTTTGGGGGTAGAGGGGTTCCTAAAAACATAACAGATTTGAAGGCACCGATGTCCAGGCACCTCAGGTGCTGTGATTAGATGGCCCTCATGGCCAGCTCCCATTATCCCCCCAGGGTTCCAGGTGTATCTGGTGGTGATTGCAGTGGCCTCTGGGAGAATCATGGTGCCCAAATGCCCCTCTTCAAGAGCCCAGCCTTTTCACAGGAAATTTCCATAGTCTGAGAGCTGGGGATAGCAGCCACCTCGGTGCTCAGTAGGGTTTTGTCAGACACCAGAGTGGAGAGGGCAGTGCACACATGATTGGAGACTAGCATGCATGTAAGACTGCCATGACTATGAAAGGAAGAAAAAGACATTGGAGCAGCCCAAAGAGAGGGAAATCCCTAAAGCAAGGGAATGAACAATGGAATTCCAAGCAACCAGTCCATGGAATGTGAGAGACTGCCTTATGAAGGGTAAGATGGGGGAATGGAGTACCATTGTTTCTAGCTAACAAAGTCCCTGTCAGTGGGGCCCCTGTCACTTGTATTCCTGCTAACAAATCAAATAGTTAATTCTTCCAAAAAAACATCTGGATACGATAGGCATAAAAATATAAAATCTTGCAGGTGCTGGTACCTCACATCTGTAATCCTAGCTACTCAAGAAGCTGAGATCTGAGAATTGCGGCTTAAAGCCAGCCTGGGCAGGAAAGTCTGTGAGACTCTTATGTTCAATAAACTACTTACAAAAAGCCAGAAGTGGCTCTCCCGTTCTTATGGCCTCTAAGGACTTAATATAAGAAATTGCAAAGTTGGCATTTTCAGAATGAAGATGGAAATTTTCCAACAGATAGTTCTATTGAGATCAGTTTTGTGAACTTTAAAAGGAATGACGAGAAATGTTCTTTTTAAGGCTAGGATTGTAGCTGGATGATAATAGTGGCTGCCTAGCATGTTTAAGGTCCTGAGTTCTATCTCCAGATAATAGGATGGCAGGGAGGGAGGGAGAGGGGGAGGACTGGGGGAAGGAAACCCAGGAATTGGTCCACAGTTATATCATTCTTGCGTTTATAAATTCATTAGATGCACTAGAAAAATGTATTCTTCTCCTCAAAAGAATCTCTATGCAGTGGTAGCTTGGTGCAGTTAAAATACAATAAACATAGAACAGGAATAAGAGACAGGTAGGAAACAACCAAGCCTCTGGCATAAGTCTTCAAACCCTTGTGCTTATGCATAGGAGCCGTGATTCCTACTGAAGCTCCCTGTTTCCATCTGTTTTCCTTCCTGACACCTGCTACCTCTGTGTCCATCCGAGACTGTCCTGTGGGTGATCCCTGAAGGCCATCCATCACCCATCAGCCCGTTATCCCTACTGTGCGCTGAGTTTCCTCACAGTCAGTCTTCCTGGTGGCTCACTCCCTGCCGTAGATTCCCACATAGCAGTCCTTTGTTGATCTCCTTTACTTATGGAGGAGTGGGAGAGATGACCAGGAACTAAAAACCAGGATTGCTGGAAGCAATTTGTTATTAATTTTGTTGGCATATATTACTAGCTCAAAGAGGGTTTCACTGTGCTATTTCCACCTATGTACCTGATGTATACTGATCAGTCTCACTGCTCTCTCTTCTTACAACAATTTCAATAGGTTTCATTGTTTTATTTGCATACACACAAATAAATTACCTCAACAATATTCATCCTCATTCACCCTCTTCACTAGCCCTTGCCCCTCCCACTGGTGCTCATGTGAACATCCGAGCCTGTTTTATTTTCCTGTCATTATGTGTGTGAGTGTGTGTGAGTGTGTGTATGTGCCTATGTATGTGCATTAATTGCATCAAAATGTTTTGCTATGGTTTTTCAGATGTGTGTATATTATACTTTGCCTAGAATAACCCTCTCAACTTGCTTCTTTCTCCCAACCCACAATCACCTATTGATCAATAGCTTCCACTGAGGTTCAGTTAATTATTTTAAAATTGAGTCATTACACTTTTATTTGGCCCCATAAGTACATATTTTAAGTAGTCATTATATTCGATTCATATTATGTAAAAAATAAACTGTTTGACTTGAAGGTAGGTACAGGAACAGGGAAATAGAGGAGGACAATGGAAGAGGTGACATTGACCAAAAAGTGTACTCGTAACCTAACATAGAATTGTACAACTTGCTTTGTACAACTACTTAGTAACAGTACTTTTAAAAAATAAACTTACCGTGGGCTGGGGATGTAGCCTAGTGGCAAGAGTGCCTGCCTCGGATACACGAGGCCCTAGGTTCGATTCCCCAGCACCACATATACAGAAAACGGCCAGAAGCGGCGCTGTGGCTCAAGTGGCAGAGTGCTAGCCTTGAGCGGGAAGAAGCCAGGGACAGTGCTCAGGCCCTGAGTCCAAGGCCCAGGACTGGCCAAAAAAATAAATAAATAAACTTACCATCACCTATTAGTATCAATACTTTATATAATAAATAGTTCCTTAGTAGGGTCTGGAGTCCCTTAAATAGACTGCGTTTAGGTTTATAAAAAGTAATATTTGCCTTTTTGGAATACCAGAGATTTTATTACAGAGCAAACTGGAGAGGTTAATGGCTTTTCAAGAGAGAGTTTGCCTCTCAGGATTTTGGAGAGCTCATTTTATATGCAAACCTTAATGGAGAGGAAATTCATGAGTTAAGGTAGGTAAAACATGTGGAACTCAGGAAGGGTTGGGATTTTTCTGGAATGGGGTTTACTCCTCTTGTCTCCCTTTATATATGGGGTTTTCGGAAGTGTCATGGCATCAGATGCATGATGGAAGCAGCTGACTTAGAAAGACTAGACATGCGATGTCAGTGGAGTGAGTCAAAGGACTGCCCTGGGGGCCAGATTTGACCCAGAAGTGTTAAGTAGTCTTATTTCCTCGTTTAAGTGATCCCATGATGTCCCGTTCTAATGCAGCCCTGTGGTCACATCAGCCTGGATGCAGCCTTGAACCATGAAGTCAGGCTCTTCCCTACCCCATTCCTATCTAGCCCACCTCATTTCACTCCTCAGAGTTTCCAGCCCTTAATCTCTAAAGGCTGCATGTAGAAGGGCAGAGGTCTGGATGCTGGAACTGAGGTTCACCCAGCTGACCCTGCCTACTTTGGCAGTGGAAAACTCTTGACTCTTGCTCTAGGGGAGGCAGAGGTTACCACAGATGGCATTGAAGTGGAAAAGACTGGAAACCTTGCAGGACCATCATGTTACCAATAGAATTGTTGCAAAGATGCAATTTTTTCAAAAAGGATACATGTGTCAGGAGCAAATATAAGGAAGAGAATGATTCCTAACGGACCTTAGTAGGAAGCAGGTCAGGCTAGATAAATCTGTTTTTATTGTTATACACATGGTGTTTGGGCCTAGACATTTTCTTTAAAAGAACCTAGACAGTCCCAGAGTAAGAAGAATCATTGTAAGTTATAAGGCAGATCATAGGAAGGAAGTCTGCCTGAGACAAAGCCAAATGAAAGTATTCATGCTTTTATGTGAACAGTGAGCCTAAAACATCATGGACACCTTGGTATAACCTTTGTCAGGGTGCTGATCCTTTATCACTTTGTGTCTTTATGCTTTAGTTATTTTTAATAGGCTCTTGCTGTTATTCCTGGGCTGATCTGCACTGTAGTCCTCTTGTTTAATGCCCTACATAGCTAGGGTAACATGTAGCACCACCATGCCAGCATGGTTGATGGAGATGGGACCCCAGCTGGCTTTGACCAACAATTCTTCAGAGCTCTTCCTTCTAAGTAGCTAGAATTATAGGCCTAAGTCATCATGCACAGCTGATAAATAACATTTTAATGAAACCAAACCCATCCATTCTGAAAAAAATATCACAACTTTAAATAAGGACAAGATGGACATTATACTGGTTTCGTCTGCACTGACTTCAGGAATGCAAGCCACAGTGGAACAGAAATGATTAGGGAGTGCGTGTTCCGAAAGCATTCACCTTCATTGTGAAATCTGTGCTGACAAGGCACAGGGCCCCAGAGCACAGCCTCCAACCTAGTATGGTCTACCGATACATGAATTCTCCTCTGTCAAAGCCTCTCCATGGAAGGCAAACTGTCAGAGTTTTCTTTGCAAATGAGTTGATGTACCCCCTCCCAGAACAAAGGTCATGAAAAACTCAGGTCTGAAAACCTACACAAAGGGATATGGGGCTATCCCTTTGATATCTGTTGTGTAGGTCAAATGGAAAAGGTATTTTTCTGGAGGGATAAAAGGTCAAACCATGACCTCCATGTAGGCAGGAAGAATTAGTGTCTTATAATGCTAAATAAGGTTCAATATGGAGGACATGGATTGAAATGTGTCAAACTCATAATCTGACTTGTTGAATTGAAACCCCTTTGTAACTTCTTAAAATGGAACAATGAAATAATGAGATCAATTAAAATTAAAAGGTACAATATTTCTGTGTTCTGATAAGTCATCAATATTGTAACACCAGTCTATGGAATATAGTAGCAATGAGCCGACTAGCATATTTATTTAATTTGCATACATTATCTCATCCCATGTTGGGAACATCTCTGTGACTTAATGTGTCATCTTTTTATTGTGATAGAGAAACCAACAGTCCTTGTCATAAAACTGAGACTTGGGCCCCAACAGTTTGATTCCAAAGCCTGCATGTTTAACCATACTGCTTCTTAGGAGCTGAGACAGGTACAAAGCACTTGTCCAGAATAATATTGATGGAAAGGTATCTGGAGAACATAAAGTCTGTCAGGTGCCCCAGACATTTCAAATTTAAGCTGTGGATTAGCAAGAACACTGGTGAGCAGCAGAGCCCTCTGCTTACTGCTGAAGGACATTGAATGTTTAACACCAAGGGAGAAAGAGACTTAGTAGAAAGATGCTGTTGAAGGTCTCATCCCCTGCACTGACAGTGTCCTTACTGAGATACGTGGTGAGGCATTTCTGTTGTTCTCAGCCTAAGACAAGCTCAAGTTACTTTGTGGAGACACAGCTAGAGGTAAAATACCCTATACATGTAATATGCCTTTTGATACTTAATTTTCACTGCTTCCATTAATAGTTTCCTACCCATATTATAATTTGGTTCTGATTTCCATTGCTATTTTATGCTTTCATTTATTTCACTGTTTCTAATCTCTTATACCCGGTGGTGCCAAATAAATGACTGAGTAACACTCCAGTGAGTTTTTGCTTTTGTTCTTGTTTCTACTGGGGTTTAAACTGGGGACCTGATCACTGTCCCTGAGATGTTTTTGCTCAAGGCTAACACTCTACCACTGGAGCCACAGCTCCATTTCTAGCTTTTTGTGGTTTTAATAAGAGGCTCATAGACTTTTCCTGCCTGGGTGGATTTGAACCGTGCCTCCTGAGTAGCTAGGATTACAGGCATGAGCCACCAGCCCCTAACAATGAGTAGTCTTTTGTTCAAATTGGAAGAGACTCATATCACTCTCAAAGAGGAAAGACCACATTCCATCAACAAGGAATTGGAAAGGTTCCAGTGGAAACCTTAGCTTCAAAACGTCAGTGTCAGCAGAACAAGGAGCAAGGCCACCGTGTGATCAGAAAGGGTGAATAAGAGCCTCATGAGAGAAAGAGGAGAACTTAGTGGTTACTTCAGAGAACACCTGAGCCACTCAACGATCCCACAAAGACAGATGAAGAACTTTGGAGAAATGGATTTCTACTGGTGATATCAGAAGAGTCTTGGACCTTAGACTTTTAGCTCCTGTTTTTATCTTTTCGATATTCATTAGACAAGGGAGAATATCATTGTGACATCTCCACACAAGTATACAATATGTTCACCCCCTCTGTCACTCTTCCTAATCTCCTTTTCTCTTTTCCTAAAACAATGTCAACAGGTTTCCCTGCTATATTTCCATACGTGTAAACAACATACTTTGCCTATATTCATCCCCTTTGACTTCCCTGTTAGCTCAAGCTGTCCAGCTAGTACCATGCAACAGAGTGGGAGAGGGTGAATATGGGCCAACTAGGTTGCTTGCATGCCCCACCCACCTCTTATTGAAAAACATCTTTCATTGGAGCTCTTTATACTATCTTAACATATACTTGCAATGTATTTCAAAAGTATTCACCCTTTATCTTTCTCATTTCTCCCTTCCATTCTCCTCCTAAGTACTCCCTCAGTTTGACTCATTTTCTATATTTTTCCACAAATATGTATGTAAAATTATGTACATAGTATGTATGTATGTACATGTACATGACTATGTGTGTCTTTTAAGTTCAGCTTCCACAGAGCAAAAACATGCATTATCTTGCTATTTAAAGCTTGGCTTGTGTCACTTCTCTAATTCCATCCATTTTCCTGAAAATGACATGATTTTTATGGCTGTGTAATATGTATAAATATTACATTTGTAATATTCCACATATAAATCCCATATATAAATATATAGTGTGTGATGTATATTGTGTGTGTATATATATCACATTGTCCTTATCCATTCATCCATTTTTCTACACATCAGGCGATTCTATTGCAAACTGTGCTGCAATAAACAGGAATCTTTCCATTATATTGATATATTCTTTTGTATATTAGTGCAACAGTGATATGTTATAGCTATAAGAAAGGTCTATTTTTAGGTTTGGGAGGAATTTCTATACTGACTTCCATAGTGGTTACACTTAAAAACTTAGACTTCTTTTAGCATCACCCAAATATTCATGATCCTCCTTTGATCCTGTGGGTGAGCATCATACTTGTTGAAGACTAGGCTGGGTTTCTACATTTATTTTTCTTACAATGTATGGCTCCAACTCTTAAGTTAACTTCATTATCCCATCCATGTCTGTAAACTGTTATGTGCTATCACTTTTCAGGAACTCCTAAATGGTCCCAAAGCTACTCTTGTTCAAGTAGACCAACTTGTTAGTTATTGATTCAGTAGTTCATACCTAGAAATGCCTGGGTGACTAACAGGGACCTCCATCCCAAGTAGTCACCAGAGGAAAAGGACACCCACGAAGATTAGTTTGATTAAAGAGAAATCTCTTGGCTTTCTGGTTCACAGGGTTAGCAAATCAATCCTAAATTCTGAATTCAGTGTTTCTCCAACTGGAGCCTGACAGAACAATGAAATTTTACTCCATTCCTAGGCAGAGATCTGAAGCTTAATGGCATATGTTCATTCTCACACTTTTCCTAAATGATCACACCTATCCTGTGCCAATTGAAAATATCTGGAGAAGTCCTTCATGTTTGTGAATCCATCACCCAACCAACAAGTATTTAAATGTCATCATCCACATGTACATCAATGTAATCAGCTTCTGAATAAAACTACAAAATCAAAACATGACTGCTGCCCTTGGAAAACTTACTCTCCACCTGAAGAGCCCAAGCTATCAGATAAAAGCTAAAGCATGTTGATCATCAAGGTAGTTGGCATTATCCATGAATGTTCAAAGAGAAAAGAAAATGCCAAGAGTTTATTTTGTTAGCCAGACGTTAGTGGCTCATGCCTGTTGTCCTAGCTACTCAGGAGACTGAGATCTGAGGGTTGCAGTTCAAAGCTAACCTGGGCAGGAAAGTCTGCAAGATTTTTATTTCCAATTAACCACCAGAAAACTGGATGTGGAACTGTGGCTCAAAGTGATACAGTACTAGCCTTGAGCAGAAAAGCTCAGGCCCTGAGTTCAAGCCCCACAATCGACCAAAAAAAAAAAAAACGAGTGGGGGGTTTTGTTACATTAAGAAGAGCATTTGAGTTAAGTTTGGAGAGGAAAATAGAAAATGAGAAATTCCAGGATGCAAAGAAGAGACAGTAAGGAAGTAGAGACACAAGGGGAGTAGCAGTTTGGGGCTAGCTTTTCGTTTTCCTGTCACTCCAGTGGGATGAGCAGCACTAGTAGTCCGGGGAGAGTAGAACAGTTCTCTGAGCATCACACAGGGTCCAGAAAATGCAGAACAATTCACCGAGGATCACACAAGTTAAAAAACAGTTTTGTACAAGCATCTCCTTATTTACCAAGTGGATTTCATTTAATTCTTTCCCATTCTAAGTGGGTCTTAATTTCCCAGATACATTTCTCCTATAATACTGAAGGCAAAGCTATGGGAATTTGCAATGAATGCTATAAATGCAGTTTCGATGTGTTTTTTCATCTCTAGTCCATCCAAGCCATTGTTCTATAAGGAATCACATTTGTCACCCTCCGCACTGGTGTGTGTGGGGAGGGGGCGTTACAACTCCTAATTGTAAAATAATGCTCTTGTAATATGGAGGTCAGATCTGGCCAGCGAAAGAGGGCAGAAGATGACTCCATCTCCACTATCTCTCCAGCCCCTCTGCTCAGAGAGGCCAAGGAAGATTCCCTCTCCTTGTAAACAATGGTGCCCCCCCCCGCCCCCCCGCCCCCCCCACCTTGAATTCTTAATGGGCGTGCCTGGATTCCTACAGGAAAGAAAGCCCCATCCCCAGGTAATGGGAGTTCCTGAACCCCAAGAGACAGGAGTGGCACATGGCCTATAGGTTACTAAACCTGTCTGTCAAGTGCTTGGAACTGGGAGCTTCTTGTGTCCCTGCCCCCTGACCTGACCCTATTTAGGGACAGGAGAGCTCAGGCACCATTTTGCCATGCCACATGTTCCAGTCTTGTGTCTCTCGTCCCCATAGCGTCCCAATTCAGCTTTCCATTGCAGCTGAATTGGTTTGTTGGTACTTGGAAATCCTCCAGAAGTAAGTCTCTGTGCCACTGCCCTGCTTTGTGTTATATGTTTTTCTGAAAACTAGGACCGGTCCATCTGGAACTTCCCCCAATAAATCCATCTTTTTACTTGAGACTGTCTCTGAGTGGTGGACTCTTGGAGGGATGGGGAAACCCCTCCTCCTCGGAGGCCATTACAGCTCTGTTTCTAGTTTTCCTAGTAGCTACTTAGGAAACCGTCAATTTTCTTGGAGGAGATGATGAAATTCTCTAAGGAGTGGAGAAATGCAATGTACCCTTGAGGATGGGGGGGGGGGGGGGCAGGGAAGTAATTAATTCCTAGCCAGTACACATGTAGCCTCAGAGCAGCCAGGGACACTCCAGAAGCGCCCAGAGCTAAGTGGAACCTCCATTCTCCCATCAAGCTAAGAGCATTGGAAACACCAGGGAGAAGGAAACAGCCCATTTGGTTTCTTCATAATAAATCTCCCATATTATTGTCCGAGACATTGTGCTCTCCTGAGGACTGGGTGCTTGCTTTGTAGACTTTTCCAGTTGAGTTCTTCTGTGCCTACCACCCATTTCCATTAAAATGCTTTACTGGGATCCCAAAGAGGCAACTTGTCACATCAAGCTCTTTATGTTCTCTGACTCTCACCCTCCCTCCCTTCCAATCTCATTTAGACCTTTTTTCTTGTCTCCCTCTCCCCCGCCTCTCCACACTGGTCTTCCTCAGCCATCCATCATTTCCCAGGGGATCCCTTTCTATAGGTCTTTGGAGAGAAACAATTCCTGCCTTAGATTTGAAGCAAAGCATTATGAGACTCTAACTCAATCTCAATTACTATTTGGCAGTACATTTTATGAGTGAGAAATGCAATAAAACAGCAATTTCTAAATTTAACTAGCATTATATAATGCAATTATTTATTACAGAAAGCTGTTGTTTATATATATTGCCTGAGCCATCGATTCACATGAAAAAGGCAGCATACAGGAAGTCATATAAACCAATCGATATTTAAAGTGATTGATTGAATATTTAATTTGCTTCCATAAATTTTCTTCCAATAACCATGTTACATATCACAGCGTATGCCAATGGATTATAATTCAAACCCATAGAAATAGAGCTTAGCAAGAGATATAAAGAAGTATCTTTCTCTTTCTATTGTTTGACATGCTTTAAAAATACTTTTAAAGAGTCAGCTATGTTTTTCTCCATCACATCCATTTCCACTCTGCCGCTCCCCTCGCAGCCTTAAGCCGAAAGCACTTATGAATTACAATTATCCCCTTCATCATCGCTCACATTATGACGATGCTAGTACCCCTTGCAAATGCTGCTGCTGAAAATGAATGATGCTCTTTTGAGAGATTTTTGTTGGGTTGGTCTTTGCTTTATAGGCTCCTTCAGGCAGAATGGGGGCAAGGGGAGGGAAGAGATGAAAATTCAGTCAGGGAAACAATTAACTAGCACAGCCTCACTGCACAGTAACATCAAATCAGACAGCAATTAGAGCTCAGCAAATCCCCGGGTTTGGTTTCATGCGCACTTAAGGATGAAATCTGATGTGTAGCAAGAGCTGATACTGGACAGCAAATGAAAAAATCAAAGAGGTAAACATTGTAAAATTTCATCCACTGCTTAATTGCTTCTCAAGAATGTTGATTTGGGTGAAGAGTATTTTTAGTCTTTGCAAAAGAAAATTTGCCACTCTACTCAAGCCTTGGCAGATGGCTAAAACTTTGTCTACCATTCCTTTCCTTGCAACATGGAAAATGGAAAAGTTGAGGTTTGTTGAAATATAAATTACTTGTGTTGCTGAAAGGGTTAATTAGGTGATTACACTCACCTACTACAAAAAGCAAGAAAAAGGCCGGACAGCAATCATTTTAAAAGTGAAGACAACCTTACAATATTTGAGTTGTTGAGCTTGCCGTGTAAAAGAAATTTAGCACTGCGTGTCAGTAGCTTATGCCTGAGGACTGAGATCTGAGGATCAAGGTTCAAAGCTAGCCCAAGCATGAAAATCCATGAGAATCTGACCTCCAACTAACCAGCCAAAAGCTGGAAGTAGTAGAGCTAGCCTTGGGTAAACAGCTAAGGGACAGCACACGGCCCTGAGTTCAATCACTAGTGCGGGTACACACACACACACACACCTTTCTCTTATAAA
This sequence comes from Perognathus longimembris pacificus, assembly GCF_023159225.1. Classification (NCBI taxonomy): domain Eukaryota; kingdom Metazoa; phylum Chordata; class Mammalia; order Rodentia; family Heteromyidae; genus Perognathus; species Perognathus longimembris. The sequence continues at coordinate 68,792,149 of NC_063165.1, forward strand.
ATTGCCAGTCTAGATTATATAGCCTGAAAAATGTTCATCCATTTCCATTTGTTTTTCTAAATACTTTTTTCCTCTTGGAGGGTTTTGGGTGCAGCAATATTGGTAAGAAAAAACACATCCACAGAGCTCATTTACCCAAGCCTACCTCAAAAAGTCTTTCTGTCACTTGATTCTAATAAATAGTCTAAGGCATCTGTTCTCCTCACTTTTTTAAAATAAACTCTTCATGTTAGAATACTTTAAGTTAACAGAAAAGGTACAACTTTAATTCAGAGTTCTTATGTAACCATCTTGCAGCCTCCATGTTTCCATATTTTGTTTTGTTTTGTTTTTGTCAGTCATTGGGCTTGAATTCAGGGGTTGGGCACTGTCACTGAGCTCTTTCACTCAAGGCCGGTGCTCTACCCTCTTTGAGCCGCAGCTCTACTTCCAGTTTCTTGGTGGTGAATTGGGGATAAGTGTCTCAAAGACTTTCCTGCCCAGGCTGGCTTTGAACTGTGATCCTCAGATCGAAGCCTCCTGAGTAGCCAAGATTATAGGTGTAAACCACCAGTGCCTGGTGCAGTCTCTCTGTTTTTATGTCTTACATTGCATATGCAATTGTCAAAACTATACAACTGACATCAATAAGTTGCTTCCCTTAAGTTTAAATAAGAGGATCACCATGACCATCTTAACTCAACATATTAATAAGAAAGACACACTTGGAGTCATGATTCTCAAAGAGATAATATAATTTCTAGGGCCTTTTCAACAAACTCTATTTAATAGTCATGAAAATAAACCATGGGTAAGAGCATATATGAGGGCCTATACCAGCATCTACTAGGACTCAGCATGCATTGTGCCATTTAGGTTTTTTATAGCCCAACCAGGTTAAAAAGACAAGCAGCCATGTGAAACTTTAGTTGAAACACTTTAATTCTCTAGCAAATATTCCAGGGAGTTCCCAACCTCACTCAGGCTAATGTTTCCAGAAGCCTGAGGAAGGAGTTCCAGTGGTGCAATCAGTTAGCACGCGGTACTTATACAGAAGCCTGAGGAAGCAGGGATTCTTGTCACATGTGAAGACCTCATTTGACCATCCTGTGACCCTCTGAGAACAGTATATGGGCTATTTTCTATGGCAGTGAACTCCATCATAACTCTGGCTTTCACACTCATTAATTCATGACTCATGCCTTCAACCGGCATTTATTAAGGATCTACTATAGGCCAAATGCTACTCTGGGTCTTTGAGCACAAAATGGAGAAGCCTTCAATAGTAAATACAGTCCTCAGAGAATCAGTTCTGCGGGAGACATGTTAATGGACTACACAGGGACCACAGAGGAGTAAGTCTAACCAAGAAATGAAAGGAATGAGCTGGTCATTGGTGGCTCACACCTAACTAACTACTCAGGACACTGAGATCTGAGGATCACAGTTCAAAGCCAGCCTGGGCAGGATAGTCCATGATACCCTTACCTCCAATTAACTACCAGAAAATCGGAAGTGGAGCTGTAGTCAAACTGGTAGAGAGCTATCCTTGAGCAAAAGAGCTCAGGGACAGTGCCCAGGACCTGAGATCAAACCCGGAGACCACCACCAACAACAACAAAAAGAATGAATGGCTGCACACAGATACTACTTAACCTGAGTCTCAAAAGCACAATGCTTAAGTAGAAAAGGGTAGAGGAGCTGAGTGCAGGCCACTCAGGGCCAAATGGAAGCCCAGAGAAGACACAACACTGATAACAAGCATGAGCCACTGGTGGCCAGCTTGAACAATTTTTAGTAAGTTTCATTCCATTTTCTTCTATGTATATGAAGTACTTTGAGGGACTTTTTAAAGTGAAATGGAGTGTTATGAAAACACACTTTCCCTGCTTTGGTTTGTAATCAACTGAGAAATACACCCAGGAATCAGAGAGGAAACAGGCCTTTTCTTTGGTACAGCAGTCATTACAGAATATTTCTTGAGTTGGCAATAGTGGAAAGCCTGCTAATACTGTATACTAGAAGCTAGCTTTCTTAATTCTAAGTGGGACTGGCCCCACAGGCCTTCCTTTGGGGTTCGGGGTGGTGTGTGCTATTGAAGAAGGGTTAAAGGGACTGTCTTCTGCCAAGTTCACCACTGTCAACCAGAGACAGGCCAGAAATGTGAATTCACCCCACATGCAAATATGAAGACTCACAGAACTCTAGGCATTCACACACAGTGAGACCAAAGGAGGCTGCTCTGAGGGGGAGGAACACAAAGGCGCCACGCCTATTTCCCTGGGATCCTATAAAACAATGTTTATCAAAATAAACTCCAGGAAGCGGAAACAAGAGGTTTTTCTCTTTGTTGTTATTGTTTTCTTTTCTTTTCTCCTTGTTTGTTCATTTATCTGTCTTTGGGAGGGACAGAGGATGAGAGAAATAGAGGGACAGAGGATGAGCAAATGCAGAAGAGGTACACACTAGATACTTTCTTGAAAATGAACTATACAACTAGTGGGTAGAGACGGGAGGAAAAGCTGGGAGAGCATGAGGAAAGGGGTAACATTATCCAAAAAGTAATCTCCTCTTCACCGGACTTGCATAACGGTAACCCCTCTGTACATCACCTTTATAATAAAAATAAAAAATTTTAAATAAATTTTAATTTTAATAAATTTTAATTTCAAATAAATGTCAATAAATGTCCATATAAGGAGGGAATAAGTAAGTTAAACAGTTGCTTCTCATTCTCTGTAAGGGGTAGAGACTATGGAATTAGCCAACACTGAACCTTAGAGAAAAGCTGGGCTGAGTTTCTGTGAGCCTGTAATCCTCCCAATCAATCAGCACATAACTTTGTTTTATGTGTGTTTCTGTTTAAAGATACCTTGTTTAATGTATGTCATTAATTCATGGACATTAAAGTCATGACCCATAGCACTAAAATTCCTGCCAGAGCAAAGCTTTCTAACACAGGCCCAATTCCTTCCTGGCATACTTGTGTTTAGGGAGAGTCAACAGTACTCCTACACTACATTCTAGACCATTTTAAACACAGAAGTCATCCAAAAAGCACAGAGGGAAGACCCCCATTGATAGCCTAAAAGATGTAATGAGAAGGTAGATTATGACTTTGTTCGCCTCATTAGAGACATACATGTCAAATAAACTCTACACACTTGTGCAGAGACACACTCCTAAGCAATTATATTTATTTGTAGTCACAAATAAATTTTAGTGAAGAGAGTGAGATGTGATAGCACACATCTAATTCCATCTGAACAGGAGGTAGAGAAGGGAGAATCAAAGTCTGAGGCGAGCCCAAGGCAAAAGTACAAAAGTCTACTTAAAAAGTCTACTTGAAGCAAAAAGGCCTGATAATGTGGCTCAAGTGGTAAAACACCCAACTCCCATGCTTGAAGCCCTGAGTTTAGAACATGCACATATAAAAACAAAAAACAAAGTTTACTTGCTGACCAGCAACTCTGATTTTAACAACTAAGGACATAAATTAGAAAAACATGTGCAAAGCCATGTCTAGTAATATCCTTTCATGGAATATTTATAAGTAGTGAAGAGAACTGGAAAATCTTGTAAGTCTAAAACCAAAAGATTAATTAAATGGTTATGTACCCCCAAAATGAAATATTAAATAGATATTAAATGACATTAAGTTATGCCTTCATATGAGACAATATATATACATTGTATACAAATATATTTTTACTATTAGTAATTACATATTATCATGCAGAATTGTGCCCAATATATTCACCAGTGGGCAAAAAAAGCTTTCAGTTATATTTACAGTATGTCCCCACTTTTTTGTGGATCCACATATATATTCACAAACATGTCTGGAGTAATTTCCATACCAAAGTAGCAGTTGAGTATGAATGTTATATTGCTGCAATGATACCTGAATTTTTTGCTTATACTGGAAAGAGGATTCAACTCCATGCTTTATGCCTGTTAGGGAAGTGCTCTACCCCTGGAGCTTGGTTTAGTTGGTTGGCTTTTTGTTTATTATCTTTCCAGATAGAGATTTGTACTTTTGCTTGTGGCTGGCCTCATACCATAATCCTCCTATGTCTACCTTCCACGGAGACGGGATTTGAGGTGTGCAGTCCTATGCCAAGCCCATCGTGGCAGCATTGTTAATTTAACAAGGAAAATCTGGTCCTTTGCCCTGTGCTTCAAAGACCTAAAACATCAATTGAGCTAAACAGATGAACTGACTTGACAAGGAAAATGACCTGTATGGTTGGCCAATGAGAAATTGTTGCCCCCTTCCTTTCCCTGCCTCAAGCACATGCTTATTTCCCTTCCATTTCTGCTTCAGAGTCTCAGGCACTGCGTCCCACACATAGAATGTCCCATGTGTATGATGACAGAAGTGGGAATTGCCGGCTCTGCATGCAGAGAATAACACAATGTGCCAGCTCCATGTGCTGGGGGGCTTTTGTCATTTCACAGTGTGCTATTGGCAGCACTTCCTACAAGGCTACCAGTTTAGCTGCTGGTGAAGGTGTAGAAGGAAAAGATCTCACCATATGGAGTGATTCCACAGTATACACCCTGCCATTTCACCAGCTATTAATAAATCCATGGTGCCTTTTCCTCCGCACTGCTAGGGTCTCTGTGGAAGATGCCTGGGTTTTTTAATACAGATATTCTGATCCCCAAATCTGCTTCTTTCTTTCATCCTTGCTGAACATAATCATTACCAAACTCCTCAAATCTGGAGTGATCTATGTTTTTAGGACAACATATCTTTTTGTTGTTTGGTTCTAGCTGATCAGTATGACAATGAACATTGTTCTTCAACAACAACTGGCTGAGGGCTAAGGATCACCAGATATACAGAGCCAAGTATGGCATGAAGCTAGTCGCCTTTATCCTGAGGAACATGTGATAGGAAGAGGAATTCATAGCCCCCCTGGGTTGCGGTTTCCCCTCAAAGCAACACTGTCACCTAGGCCTTACAGTCTGCCTGTCTTCTAGGCCGCATATCTTTCTATACTGAGAGCTCATCTCTTGGATTTTTCAGGGTTTGCATTTACAGAATCAGCCCGTAGGAATCTGCCTGCCCATCACACACGAGGTGATGGGTACTCAGCCTGAGAGCCTGTGACATTTCAGAGCTCTGTCTTTACAAAGTGTGCTCTGTCTTTACAATGGTGGATGTCAAGTATTGATTATTATTCATGGAAAGAGAGAAGTTTTCTCTCTTTCCTAACAGGTGTCATGCGCCCAGAGCTGGGAAAGTTCATGTTTTGTAATTAATGTGGTTGTTTAAATACTCTATCATATATTACTGAAGAAAATGCAAAGAGGCAAACCAATAATGGTATAATACGCAAGTCTTCCTTAGACATAGGATTCAGTCTAACTTCATGTATTAAACACAGCCTCAGAGTCAGTTAAACTGGGTTACTAGTCTGCAATGAATACCTCCCTACTAGTTCCTGATAGTTGCTATCCTGTCTAATATCTCTGAACAGTTTTACAAATAAAGGGACCAATGAAAACTACCAATCTAATTATGTTGCAACAAGGTTAAAGTAAATAATATACATAATTGTGCAGTCACATGTTATCAGTTCATCTTCCCTCTTAAAATCTGATATGACATGGAAGTGTACTAAGTAAGCTTCCTTGAATTGTACTGTGTAAGCTTTATTCACCAAGGAACATGGTGGGCAAAAACAAGGAGCCAGCCTCTATGGCCTGGGTCTCACAGGCTCAGCCTAGTAGAGGAGGACAAGCAAATTAACAAGTGAACATGCTCATTAAAATAAATCTGTAATGAGTCTAGAACCACTGTCTCTTGCTTGTACTCCTAGCTACTCCGGAGGCTGAACTATGAGGACTGAGGTTCAAATCAAGTCCAGGCAGACAAATCTGCAGAGACTCTTATCTCCAATTAACCACCAAAAAGCTGGAAGTAGAAATGTGGCTCAAGTGAACCAGCCTTGAACAAAACAGCTAAGCATCCAGCACGCACATACAGTTACAGAGAATGAGAGAGAGAGAAAGAGAGAGAGAGAGAGAGAGAGAGAGAGAGAGAGAGAGAGAGAGAGAGAGAGAGAGAGAGAGAGACATAGAATACCTGACTGATATGTTCAAGGTGGTTTTCCAAGGAGCACTGAAGTAACTAACAACATCTTTTTACTAAAGAAAAGTAAATTGTAATGGATTATGAAATAACTCAGAAAACATATAGGTGTTCTACCTCTGTCAAGTGGATGTCCAAACCACACAATTCCATCTACCTACAATTGTCCTGTGTTTCTTCAATCAGAATCCATTTACTCTCTTGCTTGGAAAAGAACTCTGGGATACAGCCAACTTGGATGAAAGTCTCTCCTTGAAGCAGAGCACAATGAAACACAAATTTTCTCAACATTTCTCTGGATACTTATGGTAAGATTTCAACCACAGAAATTTCAGCTTATCGATTACATCTGACCTATGCAATACCCCCCCCCTTTTTTTTTTAAATCCATCATTTTCAGGAATGATTCTGACATTTCTTACTAAGTTATTTAGACTTTTTGTATCCAATAAATGCAATGTTTGCAGAAATAAATCAGTACAAGTTTACTGACTGTAATTTTGGCCCAAGGTTCAAGATGATAATACTAGACTAACCTTAAAATTTGGCAAAACAGTAGCAGCCACAGACAATATTACAAAACAACTAAATAATCTATTTGCTTACCTTGTAAGATGAGAAAGACTGGTAGAACTGCTCTGTAAACTTGGCAGCCCTCAAGCCAGACAACTGTATGGTGCTCCATGTGGAACCGAGTGGGAGAAGATCAAAATAGAACCAATTAAATAATAATGAAGGATGAGAAGACCGGAAAACAGAAACCAGCCACAGCTGAGAGGCCCAGGAAACTTTCTGCATTCAAACTTCATTTACTCCCATCATGGTACAGAGATGACTATAACTGACCAAAATAATGGAAGTTTTAGGGTTTGCTCCAGGACCCATAGAACTGGGGATGAGCAGGTCCCAGATTTGAGAAATCTTGAGTTAGAGATGTCTTCTCTGGTAGAATGCAGATTATGTTTTTTTAAAAAATCACCTTGTAGATGAGATCTTTTATTTACAGATCTGTCTTATTTCCTTCTTCTCTGCCCAGATTCTTTATTTTCTCTTTAATTTTTACCTACTTTTGTGGCTTTACAGTTATTATTATCTTATTTTTTATTGTCTTGAAGTAGTTATACGAAGAGTACAACAGGTCACTTCATTCTGGGGGGATTCCAGCTCCATACCTAATTCAAGGAGCTAAGCCTACAGACAGCTCAGTCCCTTGGGACACAGCTCCCCCGATCCTTCTCTATCAAGGGAAAACCAACGTGAAGTTCTACAAAAATCAAACTTGAGTTCTTAGGAAACACATGCAATATCTTTCATCACTTTCTGGTTTTAAAAGGGGTAAACTGAAATTTATTCCTTCTCTATCTCCCAGACTCACAAAGAGAAAACATCTTCTTGTTTTTAAAGAGTCAAGGTAAGCTTTACTTATCTATGTATTGCACCTACAAAGAAGCATTGTTAATGATAGCATTCGTTCCTATAAAAGTATATGTGCACACTTTCCATAACAGGAAAAATTTCACGAGTAAGTTAGAAAAGGAAAAGAGGGTTTTTGATGAATGGTTACTGTATTGTCAAGCCTAAAGCTCTTGTATTGATTAATTCATTTATTAATAAGAAAAATGTTATCAAGTGTTTTAACCCAATTTTTCTGCATGAGAACATAATAGTTTAAATAGGTTAAGTATCTTGTTCAAGGTCAGAGGTCTGGAGAATGAGTTTTAGATTATCTAAACTTTCAGTCCTTAGGTAGTATGGCCAGAGCATAGGAGTTTTCCTTCCGTTCTTCACATCTCAGACTCATGAGTAGCTAGGAATACAGGCATGTGCCACCAATGCCTGGAAACATTTGCTTTTGGGAAGCAGATTTTTGCAAAATTAAGGGCATGAAAATACTCAGAAGATAACACAATGATTTAAATACAACTAACCACAAATAACACAGTGCTGACTGAGGCTTCTCAAAATCAAATGAGCTGCATAGTACACACAGGGAATGGTTGTTTTGTTTTGAAATAAAATTTCTTTGTATTTTTGAAAAATTATCTTTACCATGTTTTAGTCAAACCTACAGTAAATCTATAAACAAGGCAGGCTTGCTGCACTGAGACTGGAATCCAATGTCCCGTACATGCTTGAGGTGTACTCTAACACTGAGCCTTTGTTTGTTTAGCCCAAAGCAAGTTATCACCAAGTTTCCCAAGGTGGCTCAAATTCATGATGCCCCCACCTAAGGACTAGGACTATAGGCATGCAGCACCATACTTGCATGGCCTTGTCCTTCTTTTTTTTTTTTTTTTTTTTTGGCCAGTCCTGGGTCTTGGACTCAGGGCCTGAGCACTGTCCCTGGCTTCTTCCCGCTCAAGGCTAGCACTCTGCCACCCGAGCCACAGTGCCACTTCTGGCCGTTTTTTTTTGTATATGTAGTGCTGGGGAATCGAACCTAGGGCCTCGTGTATCCGAGGCAGGCACTCTTGCCACTAGGCCATACCCCCAGCCCCTTGCTTTGTCCTTCTTAACTGAGTCTTTCTATGTTGGAAATTAAAACTGAACATTCAAATGATGGAAACTACTGCCTGCTTTGCAATTGCAGCTGGTCATTATTTAGTGAAAATATTATAATACAAAAAAGTAATAGTTAAAAAGCAAAGTCCCATCTATAACCTATTTACATAAAGCCCTTGTTACTGTGGAGGGTAAAGGTACCTTCATTTGCTTTTGACTGATAAATTCCTGCCAGATTACCTGCTAAAAATATTTCTGGATTAAAATAACCAGTTTTGATGTGAATTTTGGGTTAGAATCAACACGTGTGTGTGCGCGCGCATGCACGCACATTCTAACATCACCAGTTATATGATAACTATTGGGGGGGGGGAATAGAACATTAAAAGCTTTCCTGGGGGCAGGAGGGCCACAGAAATGGAGGGATACAGGAGAACAAATGCAGCAGTGGCCCCTACTAGACACTACATTGAAAATGAACTATAACAACTTGTAGTTGGGGATGGGAAGGGAAAACTGAGGGAGAGATTGAGGGAAGGGGGTGACATGGTCCAAAAAGAAATGTACTCTTTCCCTGACTTACCAAATTGTAGCCCCTCTATACATCACCTTTATAATAACACTTACAAAAATTTAAGCTTCTCTCAAATAGGAATTGTTTCAGCATTAAGACTTCTTGCAAGCACTTAATATGCAATAGGTAGATATCTCTGTAATTAAAATGCAGTTCTAGACATTGTTACTATACACACACATTATTCTCCATTTCAAATCAAGTTCTTTATTAAGTATTGATCTGCTAACAGTGTCCTTTTCTAAATTTATATCTCTCTCCTATTGGTTTAGGGTCCTTCATTTGCTATAAAACAGAAGACAAACTGAAACCAACTCTAAGATGTGATACTTTGAAACAATCTCAGAATCTAATCTCCAATTTAATTTATAATCCAGACATAATAGCAAGAAAGAAGGACACAGCAACCATTTAGCAGGCAGGAGCAAATGAAGGTAGCTTTGCCATCTGTTACCCTCTATAGTAACAAGTGTTTTATGTAAATGGATCATAGATTGGACTTTGCTTTTTAACCATTATTTTTTGTTTTATAGTATTTGTACTAAGTCATAAACAACAGCTATATACAAAACAAGAAGTTTCCATCACTTTACTGTTAAGTTTTATTTCCAAAAAGACAATTTTGACAACATAGAAAGACTACTTTAAGGATACAGCCCATGTACAGCACATCAAGTATGGGCATTTTGGCTATAATATATTCAAATTCCAGCTATTATTTCAGAGACAAATATATCAGACACAAATTACTTCAGAAATTTCCACATTGTCCTATAAAAATTGTTTGTTAAATTAGATAGATGGAAGTTGAACAATAAGTTTTCTCATATAAATAAAATCTTTAAGTGGCAGTTCCCTCAGACTGGCCTCAGAAGTCAATATGTCTTATAATGTTTTCGAGCTATTAGAATTTTGAAAAGTATTAGCTAATACCACTACATTTGGCTTTGAAATCATGCAGCAGCTCCTATAGTATTATCTAATCTCATGATATAAGTGGCCATAGAAAATAACATTGTAAGTAGAGGAAGATAGGATCATTTTTACTTCAAGAAGGCATATGTGAGTGGTTGCTTTGTAGGGGTTCTTTTATATTTATTTTGTGGGCTGGGGATATGGCCTAGTGGCAAGAGTGCTTGCCTCCCATACATGAAGCCTTGGGTTCAATTCCCCAGCACTACATATACAGAAAACAGCCAGAAGTGGCACTGTGGCTCAAGTGGCAGAGTGCTAGCCTTGAGCAAAAAAAGAAGCCAGGGACAGTGCTCAGGCTCTGAGTCCAAGCCCCACGACTGGCAAAAAAAAAAAAAAAGTATATTTATTTTGCTCAAAATGACCATTTGGCGAGCTATTAAAATTTTGGTTAACTCTACCCCTGTCAAGCCCCACATTTATTGTACTACTTTTGTTAAACTTTTACCACTAGCATACTAAAAAGCCAAGAATTCTTGCTTTTTAATCTATTATAAGTAAAATGTTATTGTTCTGGTTGTTTGTTGTGGTGAGATGAGGGCAAAAGACGTTAGAATGCCCCTCCAAAAATGCTCAAGAAGGGCTGGGAATATGGCCTAGTGGTACAATGCTTGCCTTGTATACATGAAGCCATGGGTTTGATTTCCCAGCACCACATATATAGAAGAAGAAGAAAAAAAAAAAAAGCCAGAAGTGATACTGTGTCTCAAGTGGTAGAGTGCTAACTTTGAGCAAAAAGAAGCCACCGGAAGTTCTCAGACCCTGAGTCCATAGACTCAGAACTGGCAAAAAAATAAAAAAATAAAAAGTCTTACAAAAATGCTCAAGAATACACCTGTGTCGAAATTTTCAAATCAGCTGAGTCAGATCTTTCTGCAGTTGAGAAATAAATGGACTTCATGATGTTTTAAACTGTTTTAGATGTATTTAAGCAGGGAAGTAATATTATAGTTAGAATTTATTTTGTACGCATTTTTGTGAATCAAATTTGGTAGCCAATTTTTTTTTTTGCCAGTCCTGGGGCTTGAACTCAGGGCCTGAGCACTGTCCCTGGCTTCTTTTTGCTCAAGGCTAGCATAGCACTACTTCTGGCTTTTTTCTGTATATGTGATGCTGAGGAATTGAACCGTCATGTATGGGAGGCAAGCACTCTACCCCCAGGCCATATTCCTAGCCCCCCCCCAGTCAATTTTGAGCAGGACATAGAAAATACATTAGGAATCTCCTGGCAAACATTGAAACACAAAATACACTCCAAAGAAATGGACAAAAGGAAGTAGGAAAATCTGAAACTGTATTCCGGAGTTGGATAGGAGGAAAGAGGGAAGATGCAGTGACAGCATCACTGGTATTGTAAATTGTGATTAGACAACAGGGAAAAGAATAACTTGAGGTGTGCATGTGCAACAAACTTCCCTAAAAGCCAAAAATTTAAGATGGCATGCACATTGATCTCACCGATCTTCAGTGGGGCAGAACTCAATGAGGATCGCTCCTCTTCTCAGTGCGATAACAACAAGGACAGCTAGCAAGCTGGAGGATCCATTTCCAAGATGGCCAAGTCACATGACCAGAAGTTGATGTTGGCTGCCTCCACCGGTGATGCTGGGTTAGCAGACCCAATAGGCTATTGGGCTGCTTGACTTTTCAGCAGCAAAGGGCCCAAAAGCAAATGGTCCAGAGCACAGTAAGTGGAAAATGTTCAGCATAGTATCACATTCCTTCCATTATATTTCACTGGTCTAGCAATCCGAAAGCTCAGACTACAAAAGAGGAGCCCTCACTTCTCAATTGGATGAATGGAAATTTGTGTCCTAATTTATTTGTGGACAATTTTCCTAACCTATATTTATTGTTGTTTTCAAATAGTTATGCCTGGGATTACAATTTAACATATCCACTCATATGTACAATGTTGAATCTCCATGAGAGTCACTGCTTCCCTCATTTTCCTCCCACTCCCGCCTACCCCCTTTTACCAAGTCAGGCTTTCACATTTGTACATCCTAGTACAACTGTATTCACCCACCTTTCCTCTCTCCATTTATCTATCCTCCTCAAATTAGCCTCCACCTCCCCAGTCAAAACATGTTTCCAGATCATCATTTCGTTAAACTCTTCTCCAATTGTTCAGTGGGGTTCCTGGAATAGAAACTCACTCAGGCATATGCCATACTTTGTAAATTTGATCTTTTTACATGCAAAGGACTCTACATGTATTTACATATATGTTCATGGTTTAGGTCTAAGACCTACATGTAAGAGAAAGCATGCCTTGGTCTTTCTGAGCCTGGTTTGCTTTGCTCAACATAACTTTTCCAGGTCCATCCATTTTCCTGTAAATGATATATTTTTTTCCTGAATTATTATGAAAAAAATTCCATTGTCTCTGTGTACTACATTTTCTTGATACACTCATCTGCTGTAGGGCGCCTGGGCTATTTCTGTAACTTGGCTATTGTGAATAGGACGGCAATGAACATAGGTATGCAAGTGCCCTTATTTTGTCCTGTCTTACTTACATCCTTTCAAATAAATGACCAAGAGTGGCATCACTGATTTGTAGTGTAGTTCTACTTTTAGTTTTTTGAAGAATCTCTATTCTGATTTCCACAGTGACTGCACCAATTTACATTCCCACCAACAATATATGTCTTTTTCCCAACATTCTTGCCAGAAATGTGTTTATATTCATTTGCTGGTGTTGTTAGTTGTTTGAACTCGGGGCCTGGGCACTGTCCCTGAGCTCTTTTTGCTCAAAGCTAGTGCTCTGCCACTTTGAGCCACTGCCATTTCTTGCTTTCTCTGAATATTTCATTGGAGTCTCACAGACTTTCCTGCCTACACTAGCTTTGAACCATGATCCTCAGATCTCAGCCTCCTGAGTAGCTAGGATTACAAGCATGAGCCACAAACACCTCATGTATTTTTTTGTTGTTGTTGTTGTTGATAAAGGCTATTCTGAGGAGAATAATATAGGATCTCAATGATGTTTTGATTTTCATTTCCTTTATGACCAAGGATGTTGAACATTTATTCATGTATTTATTGGTCATTTCTACTTCTCAGAAGTGTCTTCTTAGCTCCTGTGCCCATTTATTGAGTTATTGATTTGGAATCTAGATTTTTAATATATTATTAGACCCTTGTCAGATATATCACTGCCAAAGATCATTTTCCATTGTGTAAGCTGTCTTTTAATTTAGTGGCAATGTCTTTTGCTATGAAGAAGATTTTTAACTTAATGCAATCCCGTTTGTCAATTTGTTCTTCTATTTGCTGAGCTCCTGGGATTCTATTCAGGAAGTTTCTACTTATGCCAGTAAGCTCTACTGCTTCCCCTCCATCTACCTGTAGTAGTTTAAGGTTTCAGGTCTTACATTAAGGTCATTGATCCACTTTGATGTTGGTAAAGGTGAGGGATAGGAGGTCAAATTTCAGTTTTGCATGTGGACAGTCTAGTACTATATAGATAAGAATGGAGAGAGTAGACACTTTTTCCTGGGGTGGGAGTAGGGAAAGGTGGTTTCAAGTTTTCCCCAATTAATATGATGTTGGCTATGAATTTGTCATATATAGATTTTATTATGTTAAGTACATTCTTTCTATTTCTAATTCTTTTAGAGATTTTAGCATAAAAGTGTGTTGAATTTTGTCAATGGCCTTTTCTGAATGAATTTCAGTAATCACATGATCTTTATTCTTGATTGTTGTATTAATTTATAGTTCTTGATTTACGTGTGTTCAACTAGCTTTGCATAGCTCCCATGAAACCAACTTGATTATGGTGTATGCGCTTTTTTTCCATTAGTTGTTGAATTCTGTTGATGAGGACTTTTGCATCTCTGTTCATCAAAGAAAATGGTTTATGGCCTGCTTTTTTGTTTTCTCTGCTCTTGGAATAAGTGTAATGATCGTTTCATAGAACAAGTTCAGAAGTATTTCTCCCTTTAGATTTCATGAACACATTTGAGAAGTACTGGCATTAGGTTTGTAGAAATTAGCTATAAAGACATCAGGTTCTAGGCTCTTTTCTTTTGGAAGGTTGTTTATTGCTTATCATAGAATTGTTTTGATTATTTATATCTTCTTGGTGTAATTTTAGTAGGTTGAGGTTATCTAGAAATATATTTGTTTCTGCTAGATGTAATAGTAATAGTTTTTGAAGTAAAAGTTTTTGAAATATTGCCTTATAGGCTTTTTTATTTCACTTGTTTGTTGTAATAGCCTCATTTTTGTTTCTGATTCTAATTGTTATTTCCCTCCTCCTTTTAGTAATGTAAACTAAGGGTCTATCTATTTTATTTATCTTCAAAGAACCAACTTTCTCTTTCATTGATTTTCTTTTTAGTAAAGTTATTTTTAGTCTTTATTTCATTGATTTTTTTCTTTTTTTTTTTTTTTTTTTTTTTTTTGGCCAGTCCTGGGCCTTGGACTCAGGGCCTGAGCACTGTCCCTGGCTTCTTCCCGCTCAAGGCTAGCACTCTGCCACTTGAGCCACAGCGCCGCTTCTGGCCGTTTTTCTGTATATGTGGTGCTGGGGAATCGAACCTAGGGCCTCGTGTATCCGAGGCAGGCACTCTTGCCACTAGGCTATATCCCCAGCCCCTGATTTTTTTCTTTATCCTAATGTTTATTATTTAATTCTATCTGCTGGTTTGGATTTTTCAAGGAGTTTACATGTTTTAAAGCCTCACATACTATGAAATAAGCCAGGCCCCACTGTCGGTTTGATAGGTTCAATTACTTGCTTAATATCCAAATCTTAAGTTTAGAAGAAAAAGGTTCAAAAAATGGGCTGGGGATATGGCCTAGTGGCAAGAGTGCCTGCCTTGGATACATGAGGCCCTAGGTTCGATTCCCCAGCACCACATATACAGAAAACGGCCAGAAGCGGTGCTGTGGCTCAAGTGGCAGAGTGCTAGCCTTGAGCGGGAAGAAGCCAGGGACAGTGCTCAGGCCCTGAGTCCAAGGCCCAGGACTGGCCAAAAAAAAAAAAAAAAAAAATGAGCCAACACAAATGACGGGCTGCGGAACATTTATTATGATTTTAATAAATGTTACATTCGAGAGCTCCTTACTTCCACCAGGAAGGCTTCTATGCCTTATTTTGTATTCCTTTTCTTAAAGAGAAACCCCATAATTAAGCTTCATTTCCCACAAAAATCTGACAAGCCTTTGGCTGAAGTTTAAATCTTAAGAAGAGAAGGTGTTATCTGAGAAAAAAATATATGGCGAAGAAAGAAAGTTTGCAAATATTGGTCAATACTCATACCACTAGATAGAAAGGAAAAAGAGATTAGGAATGGTATTTTTAGGAAACAGTCAAGGAAATAACTTAAGTAGTAGAAAGTGTCAAGAAGGAGGAACCTGGTAATCATTATCAAAATAAAGCATGAAGACTCTGAAAAATAATTCAGAGATCGATTAGCAACCTGGGCAGAACAGAGAAAGGTCAGTTTTCATTATGTGGAGACTAAATATTAATTGGAAAACAAAATAGAGACAGCAAAAAATGTGACTGAAAACCACTAGAAATTAGTGGAGAAGTGAGGAAAGTTGGAAGCAAGTTTCTGAGTTTGTTTTCAGCAAAAATGCAAAGCCTTAGTAGTGTTGTAACTATTAAAAAATTGAAGCAATATTTTTAAGACATTCCCTCAATGAAAGCACCACACTCAAATGGCTTCACACAAAACTCCTTCCAGTCTTCAAGAAAAGAAATTATCTGTCTTTTACAATTTCTTCCAAAATAAAAGGAGGGAATAGGTCCCTTAAGTAGCTTTACATTAAAACAATGCCATAGTGGCCTGTGGCTCACACCTATAATCCTGGCCATTCAGGACACTGAGATCTAAGGATCACAGTTCAAAACTAGCCTGGGCAGGAAAATCCATGGTATTCTTATCTCCAATAAACTATCCAAAGGCCAGAAGTGGAGCTATGGCTTAAGTGGTAGAGCCTTAGCCTTGAGCTAAAGAAGGTGAAGGACAGAAGTTAGGCCTTGATTTCATGCCCTAAGACATCAAAAAAACAAAATGTTAGGAAAAGGATAACTCTCAAGCTTCCTTTATTTATTAAAGAAAGATTAAAAAATCTTAAAATGCGAGCAAAGCCAAAAAGAACTATACAGATAAAATAATAATATACTCTGATGAAGTTGTATTTATCTCAGGAATGTGAAGATAGTTTAATATCAGAAAAATCTGTAATATAATTCAATGTATTCAAAGATTTAAATGCATATAATAAAACTATTTTGGTAAATGTAGGCAAAGGAATTGATAAAATTCAACCTAACACAGATTCATAGTGAAAGACTAGAAGGGAATTTTCTTAGCCTGGGATCTTTAAGATGTATTGAAAGCCTTATTTTTAAAGTCAGGAATGAGACACTGTCATTATTTATCATTGCCTCTTAGGAGGCTCCATTGGTACAAAGTGCCTGATGACATCCTCAGTTTCTGTGCTAATTCTGCTTTCAGACCGCTGTGCAAGTCAGTCTCTACCTGATGCCACAGAGCATCTGGGTCCTTGGCATGCTCTCAAACTGGATTGCTCAGGGAAATCATCTGGTCTTTAGATTTACAGCCACCCAACTTCCACCATAGAGACTCCTGTTCAAATGGTCTGGGGTATAACACACACAAGTGGGTTTTCCAAACCTCCCAAGGTAGTTCTAACATACAACTCAGGTTGAGTAAACAGTTGGCAGAAAAAAGCTGAGAGAATAAAAGCAGTGAAGGGAGTGGAGGAAAGGGTATAGATGTAATTTTCAAGCCCAGCTGCACATTAAAATCACCCAAGGAGCTTTTAAAACTCCCAGTGCCGCTGAGCACAGATGGCTCATGCCTATAATCCTAGCTACTCAGGAGGTTGAGATCTGAGGACAGCTGTTCAAAGCCAGCCCTGGTAGAAAAATCCATGACTCTTATGTCCAATTAACCACTCAAAAACTAGAAGTAGAGCTGTGGTGCAATGTGGTACAGTCCTAGCCTTGAGCAAAAGAGCTCAGGGCCAGCACTGAGGCCCTGAGTTCAAACCCCATGACCAACAAAAAATTTAGAAAAAAAAATTTCCAAGTGCTCTGGGTACAGATGACTCAGGCCTGTAATCCTACCTATTCAGAGGCAAGGACTGAGATTCAAAACCAATCCAGGGGCTGGGAATATGGCCTAGTGGCAAGAATGCTTGCCTCGTATACATGAAGCCCTGGGTTCAATTCCTCAGCACTACATATATAGAAAAGGCCAGAAGTGGCGCTGTGGCTCAAATTGGCAGAGTGCTAGCCTTGAGCAAAAAGAAGCCAGGGACAGTGCTCAGGCCCTGAGTTCAGCCCCCGCAGGACTGGCCAAAAAAAAAAAAAAAAACAACCTAGACAAATGTTTCAAGACTCCACCTTCAATTAATCAGCAAAATACTTGGCTGGAGGCATACCCAAGTAACAATGCCAACTGTGCAAGAACACTCAGTTGAGAATGTGAGGCCGAGCTGAAGTTCCAGTACTGGCACACACACACATAAAAATCCCCAATGCTCCTTTTACATCCTATACTGAGTTTTAAATCGGAATCTATAGAAGTAAGCACTGAATATGGTTTTCTCAAAGCTTTCTTGCATCTCAGCCAAGTTTGAGAGCTAAACAAATACCAAAGGCTTCACAATCTGTACATCTTTCTTACAGTTGCTTTCTAAGCATGAACACTAAACTCACCCATCCACTCTGCGTCTCTTCCTAAAAGCCACAGGCCACCCCAAAGCCCTGCATGACCTTCCATCACACCTTGCACTCCTGTCCTTACTTCTTGCCTCGGCAGCAGGCTCCACAGAAGTGAGCTAGAAACAGGATTGCTGTGACACAATTGACATAACCTGCAAGGGAGAAATGATAAATCCTAGCTCATAAGAAAAAGAGTGTTTCCATTCCTGATTTTTAAAGATTTATGGGGGGCATTGGCCCAGGATGTGTAGAGGTCAACCTATAATGAGACACACACTAGAAATAGACCAGCATGCTCATGAAACTGGGGACAGGATAAAGTCACATTGCCGGTTTTCCATCAGGATGAGAAGGGTCAGAAGCCATGCCTCTCGGTCTCACTACCACCATAGTGAGAAGAGAGATCTTCCCACACCCAAAACACATGGTAAGAAGGGACTTTCCTGACTCGGAGGCCAGATGGGAATCCCCTGCCAAAGAACCATCTAGAAAGTAAGGTATGTCCTTCCCTAAAAAGATTATGCATGTCTTGGCCAAGGAAATCAGATCTATCTATCAGACTTTTCACAAACTGTCTCATGGAATCTAATACTCCTACTTCACAAATGAGGAACTAGAACTTTCCTCTGGTCACACTACCACAGAGAAGCAGTACCCAGTGGTCAGCCAAATGCATGTCAGAATAATTCCAAAAATTACCGTGCATTTTATGTTTTTTAGTTTTGCCCCTCCCCTTGCAAAATGTTCTAGCCTGAGCACCAGTGTTTTATGTCTGTAATCTTAGCTACTTAGGAGGCAAAGATCTGAAGATCCTGGTTAGAACCTAGCTAGGACAGAAATGTCCCTGAGATACTTTTCACCTATTAAACACCAAAAAGCCAGAAGTAGAGCAGTGACTCAAGTGGTAGAGAACCAGCCTTGAGTGAAAAAGCCAAGCAAGAGTGCAGTTCTCTTAGTACAAGACCAGTACAAGCCTGCCTTTCTGTCAACTTATTTTAGTTGTTCTTTCTTTTCCTCATCCTCTTCCTCCCATTTCCTTTACCTCTCCTCCTTGTCCTGCCCCTCTTCCTCTTTGATTTTTTCCAATGCTGGGGCAAGTCAAAAAAAGCTACTTTTTAAAGGGAAAACTCAAGTAAGATCATAAAGAATTAAAACTGGGTCTCAAAATCTTTCCAAAATAACCCTCACCATCTTGAGAAAGAAAACATCTTTGATCATATATCAAAGCCACAGACAATAACAGCATGAACTTTTTCTATCAGTACCAAGATCAAGGCACTTGGGATTTACCCTTTTTTCTTTTTTTTTTTAAATAATGTCACCACCAAACTCCAGTGCAGTCGGGGAAAGCCCCGTGGCCCTGGGGAATACACCAAACCCGAGCTATGCTCACCGGCACTCTCAGGCTGTTGAAACCCAGCTCTCCCAGGCAAAAGGTGAAGGTGTATAAAGGAGTCCAATCTCCTCTGGGAAGTTGCCAAACAGAGCCGCCTTCTCAAGCTGACTCAAGTGTGGCTAAAGTGCAAGCTGGGCGTCACTTGGAAATCAGCGGAAAGACGCTGCATGTCCCAGCACGGCCAAGCCAGCTCTGCAGTTGCTCCAATTGAATCACTCCTGACTCATTGCTATGCCAATTTATTCTGTTGCTTATATTCATTAGATTAAGATGATTTAATTAGGTGGTGAAGTGTAGGCTTGTTTGGCATGTAGCATTGCTCTTGCATTTTTTTTGGTTGTGTCCATATATTTAAACCTCAAGGGAAAGAAGAATATTTTTATTCCCACGGCATCCTTCTAGAACAAATTAAAGATTGTTTTCTCTTACTGCCTACCTTATGAGCTCACTGCGTTTTGCCTGCATAATGGGAAAGAAATCATTTCAGTAATTGCCATCACGTGAAAAGCTCTAGGGACGGATATGTCTCCTCGGTCACAGGACTTCATTTTAGTTTGTATGAATAAAAATAGTAAAAAGAATTCAGAGATCCATTTTTTTTTTCTTTCAGGGCTGTCTCAGTCTTTGACCATCTATGCCCATTTGCCAAAAAAAAAAAAAGGCCAAGTATGCAGATATAGACTAACTCTTCTTTCCCATCTATACACATTCAGGAGGAAAAGCACAAATGTCAGCAGTAAAGCCTTTCCCTCACTTGAACAAGACCCTGGGTTTTATCTTCAAGACTACACAAAAACAAATGAAAGTGCCAGGCACCTGTAACCACTCAGGAAGCTGAAATCTAAGGATCACAGTTCAAATCCAGACCAGGCAAGAAAGCCTATGAGATATTCATCTCCAATTAACCAGCAAAAAGCCAGAAGCAGAAGTGTGTCTCAAGTGGTAAAGCGCTAACTTTGAGTGAAAAAACACTAAAGGACAGCACTCAGGTCCGGAGTTCAAGCCCCAGTACCAACAAACACACACACACACACACACACACACACACACACACACTGCATAGCACATTTCAATATCATGTGAACAACTAGTGCTCAAAAATATTTATTTTGTCCAGTCACTAGTGGCTCATCCCTGTAATTCTAGCTACAATCTGAGGATCATGGTTCAAAGCCAGTCTGGGCAAGAAGGTCCTTGAGACTCTTACCCAATTAAGGCCAGAAGTGGAGCTGTGGCTCAAGTAGAAGGACACTAGTCTTGTGCAAAAAAGCTCAGGGGCAGTGCCTAAGCCATGAGTTCAAACCTCATGACCAAATAAATAAATAAGTGAATAAATAAATAAAATCCCTGGATGACTCAGCTTCTTTCTTTTGCTCTCCTAATGAATTTTGCAGTTCACTGAACTCTAGCTCCATGTCCAACAGCAGCGCTAACAACATTCCCTTCCCCCTGCCTTGTGCTTTATGTGCACAGGAGCCGGCCCACCTAGAGCAGCCTGCCAGCCATCCAGCAGTCAATTCATTCCAAATATTTTTATTACTGGCTTACAATACATCATCCTGGCATTGAAGTTACTCCTCTAAGCAAAGCAGAGATGAATTCCTTACTATGAAAACTACCCTGCAGGGAGTAAGTCCCTTTTCTGACCTGTAGATGAAGTTCAAAGCTGGCACAGCTGTGTCCTTGTATTGAATTCTGATTGTCACATCAACTTGAGCCACACTGCCTTCTATTTCACAAATATCTCTCGCTTCCCTCCTGCAGCACAGAAGAATCGGGGTCTGTGTAGGGTCCCAGTCTGGATTTTCTTCTATAAACACATAGCTGGTTCACATCTGGCACTAGGATGTGCTCAGACATTGTAGACAAATGCAAGAGTCAAATCCATAATACAACTATATGAGGTTTGATTTGTATAAAAGTTGTGGGAGGGAAGGGAGGAGTTCTGAATAAGAAATTTATTACATCAATGCATATTTCTTTCTAATGCAAAAGTTGTTAGATATTGATGCAATGATAGGATTTACAACTCAAAATGTTAAGCTTAACGTGCTGGCTGGAGTGTATACCTTAGTGGTAGAGTACCTAGCTTGTATGAGGCCTAGGTTTGATCTCTAGTACTACAAGAAAAAAAAAAATGTGGGGGGTGTGTATGTGTCTGTGTGGTGTGTATGTCTGTGTGTGTCTGTGTGTGTGTGCGTGTGCGTGTGTGTGTGAGAGAGAGACAGAGAGAGCGCCAAAGTAATGAAAAATCCAATTGAGCAGTTACTGCATGAGCCTTTGCCTTAGTTGGGTGCAAGTTGATATGGCAGATTATATAACTAAAAATGAGTTAAGTAACAGACTCCTGGTAGAAAAACTAGGAAATCTTTTAGTTGAGGCTAGCGGACATTGGATTCTTCCGAACAGAAGCTGTTTACCCAGCACCTATGCAAGGACTGCAGCCCTAGATGAGGATGGGCCCTTACCCAAGCTCACATCTCAAAGCATTAAGTGTTGTCAACTAATGGACAGGACCACTCCCCAAATCCAGGGAGAAAGTGGTAGAGACTGGAATTGTGTCACCCCAAAGTCACATGTTAAAGCCTCATCTCCGATGTGTTGGCATTTTCAAGGTGGGACCAATATACAGGAAATAATTGGACCATGAATGTGTCACAACGTGCCTTTATAAAAGCAGGCACTGGAGAGATGGTCTCTCTCCACTGTGTGAGGAAACAATGAAAAGACTTCTGTCTCTAAACAGAAAGAGGACCTTTGCCAAGAAGCCAACTGTGCTGGCACTCAGATGACAGATTTCCAGCCTCTAAAACTGTGAAAAATACATTTCTCTTGTTTAAGCCTCCTAGTCTAAAACTATTTGTTATAGCTGTCCAAACTGACTAGCAGAGATAGCAATGCCAAAATTTATCAGAGCAACACATTCCTCCTTTACTGTATAATTATTTTTTTAATTCTTGGAAACTTGGACCTTTAAAGTTCATAAATATTAATATTTAATAAAATAAAACTTGTAATATTTGTAATTTTGTATTAAAGGATTGTGTAGGGGGGTTTTTTGTTTTGTTTGCCAGTCCTGGGACTTGAACGCCGGGCCTGAGCACTGTCCCTGGCTTCTCTTGCTCAAGGCTAGCACTCTACCCCTTGAGCCACAGTGCCACTTCCGGCTTTTTCTATATGAGGTAAGCACTTTCCCAAGGATTGTGTTTTTTTCATTGTAAGTATTAATGTGAGAATTTGTTTTCCATCTATCAGTTTAATCTTATATTCTAATTCAAAATGTATGATCAAGTGGCCTAGTGGTAGAGTGCTTGCCGAGTAGGCATGAAGCCCTGGGTTCAATTCCTCAGTACCACATACACAGAAAAAGCTGGAAGTGGTGCTGTGGCTCAAGTGGCAGAATGCTAGCCTTGAACAAGAGGAAGCCAGGGACAGTAATCAGGCCCTGAGTTCAAGCACCAGGACAGGCAAAAAAAAAAAAAAAGACAAAATATATGATCAAGCAACTGACTTAAGACTTGTATTTTTTAAAATATAACATTTAGAGCACTAAGAGATTTTTAGTGTTCCTATGTCTGTGATTTTGGATAATCGATTTAAAACAGTTATTGAAATGCTAATGAAAGGTTTTATTGTTGATGAAGAACACAGGGCAACCAAAGGAAGATCAAGTACAGTTAAATAATAAATGAAATTTTAAATGTTCTGAACTATTTGGAACATTTGTAAAAATGACCACATATTATTCAATGTCTCCTTAAAGATAATTGTTAAAATTTGCTAGCTTTATTAATAGAAAAGTAAGATTTGTAAGCTGAATTTTAAAAGTTTTTTTTTTTTGTAGTTCCTGGAGTTAATTTTTTTTTCAAAATTTTATTATCAAACTGATGTACAGAGAGGTTACAGTTTCATACGTTAGGCATTGGATACATTTCTTGTAGAATTTTAAAAGTTTTAAAAATTATATTCTGTGGGGTCATAATAGTAACTGATTGCTTATGATATTTTGTTGTGAGGAATCTTTTCTTCACAGAAAAACTTCCTTAAAAACGGATAGTTAACATGTTGAATTGAAACTCCCTTTTACAATAACTTAAAGACAATACAATTTTTAAATGAATAGTTATTAAGGTCCCATTCAATAGCATCCATGGAAGCATAAGAAGAGAATGGGAAGAAAGATTTATACTCACAAAGAAAAGGCAGAGAAAGCATATATATTTTATATGACCTAGAGTTAACCTAAAATAGCATACTTTATCCACCCTTTGTCCGTCCCCATAAATGCAGGTGAAATGCTGCCAGACAGCAGGGGTAAAGCCCAAGATCAGAATTAATCAATAATGATTTAGTATTGAATGCTTACTCTGTGTTTTACATTATGGGGAAATACAAAAGCATGTGGTATTATAATCCAGTGAGCAGGAAAGTTGCAGGAATCCGAAGCAATTAGAGAGTAGAATGAGTCAGTTCAATAAACATTTACTGAGAACCAACCTTGCAAGAGATAGGATGATTGGCTCTAAGTACAAGGACAGGGGTGGGCTCCAAAACAAACAATAAGCTTTATAATGAAGTGCTAAATTGTGTGTTGCAGAAGTCAAGTGAGAAGCATTTGAAGAGAGATACCAAAGTATATTGGAACAGCTGAGATTTATGGATGAGGTAAGAATTGATCTGGGCTTTGAAGGATGGAAAAGAGTTCAATAGGCAAAAGGGGGCAGGGCTAGCCAGGGAGGGCCTGTGAACTTTCTACAAAGGGGACAACAAAGAGGCCAGCAGAGTAGAGATGCTCCTTATTGAATGGTAGTGGAATTAGATTACAGAGCGCTTCTAAATTACACAAGACCAAAACTAATGTTAATTACTGATCTAAGCTATGAAGGGCTGAAACTAAAAACAATAATTACTATTAAACATTGAGAGAAGATAGCATAATAAAACAAATCATCTAATGTGTTCTATTTAAATTTGGTTAATCATTTTTAAAGTATAAACATATATTATTCAATATTTTAAGGTAAATATCAGAACAGTATTAAGATGGAAGGAGTGAAGACTAGATCACTTTTTATCCTAAGCTTCTCTTACTCTCTCTGAGTTGATATTGCTTTGATCTAAAATCTAAATTGCTTTGATGAAAATAGGAGACAAATAAACTTAGTAATTAGGACATGCTTGCTTGACCTTGGGATCGATTTACTGTGATAGTGTTACATTAATTCAGGCCAGGACTATGGGTAATTCCTTCTTGTCTAAAGATTTTACTTTTCATAGTTTCAGTTACTCAGAGCCAACTGTGGTCTAAACACAGTAGAAATAAATAAATAATTTGTAGTTCTGAATTAACACTATTCTAAATAATATTATACATCTCATACCATCCTACCCTTGGTCCAGCTGTATATCCACACTGTATATCCTACCTGTCTATTACCTAATTGGTATCAGATCAACTGTTAGAGTTATTCAGTGCTTTTGTTGAATAACACTTATTTTTCTAGGGGGAAAAAATGGCCCCCAAACTCCAGTCGTGATTCAAGGAAGATACCAGAACATAAACTGGGAAAGACTGATCAGCTCTGATAATGGATAAGAAAGCCGCAGGGCATAAGGAAAAAAAAGCACACTAGAATAGAGGCTTAGTAGTAGCCACAGGTCACTAGTAGCTTAATAGTATCCAAGGAGAATTTTGGAACTCATACCCTGTGGATAAAAGGAAACTATTGCAGATTTTACATTTATATGCTTCCTACTGTTGCTCCTAAAGAGGACTCCCTTCCAAGACATATAAGCTTCAGCTCTAGATACCTTCAGTTTAAACTTGGCAGGATGAGGCAGGAAGATTGTCTGATCAAAACCCACCTGTGTTACACAGCAAGCCTGTATCTCAAAATAATTTTTTTCTTAAATATATTCACATATGGTAATATTGCAATGGAACCTATTTGTACAATTAATTTATGCTGATAAAAATTGAGAAAAGTAAAAACAAATAGAAACAACCCCCTATTTCATTCAGTAAGTAATATTAGAACACTTAGATTTATTTTTATACAGGTAAGCAACCTGGGGGATGAGAGTGGATAGTGATTTACAAAGCACTCCCTCAAGCTAGGCATGGGGACACATGATTGGGCACATATAATCCCAGCCCTCAGGAGGCGGAACCTGGAAGATTGTAAGTGAAGTCCAGCCTACGCTAATAATGAGATACCCTCTCTTTATTACTGCGATGCCTTCTCATATCATTGTGTTTGCTTTCTTGAGATCTCCTCTGCTGGTGGTTTGTGCCTGTAATCCTAGCTACTCGGGAAGCTGAGATCTGAGGATCACAGTTCAAAGCCAGCCCAGGCAGGAAAGTCTATGAGACTCTTATCCAAGTTAATTACCAGAAAACCAGGAGTGGCGATGTGACTCAAAATGGTAGAGTGCTAGCCTTGAGCAAAATTGCTCAGTCAGTGTCCCGCCCCAAGTTCAAGCCCCAGGACCCACAAAATAAC
Organism: Perognathus longimembris pacificus; assembly: GCF_023159225.1. NCBI lineage: Eukaryota > Metazoa > Chordata > Mammalia > Rodentia > Heteromyidae > Perognathus > Perognathus longimembris. The sequence goes on from NC_063165.1 coordinate 68,817,895, forward strand.
AACAGAAGTATCCCCTCCACGTAGTGTAAGAAAATCTGGGAGTGACTGGAAGCAGAGGGCCTAGATTGGAGCTGCTACAATAACCCTCAGGCTTCGACCAGGTGATTACAGAAGGCATGGGAAAGAGACAAGATCCTTTAAAACTGAGCTGACCGTGCCTACTTATCAGCTGCTCCTCAAACACTAACTGATGGTTATCAGGATACTTAGAAAATGCATGTCGAAACACACCCTGACTTGTTAGTCTTCATTTGGCAAACTTCCCACAGGTCTCATCTGAAAATTTGACCAGTAAAATCCATCAGAGATAGCTGCAAGTGGCTCATATCTGTAATCCTAGCTACTCAAGAGGCTGAGATCTAAGAATTGTGGTTCGAAGTCAGCCCAGGCAGGACACTCTGTGAGACTCTTATCTTCAATTAGCCACTGGAAATATAAAAATAAAGCTATGGCTCAAGTGGTAGAGCACTAGCCTTGAGGGAAATTGCTAAGGGACAGCACCCACGCTCTGAGCTCAAGCCCTAGTACCAACACACATTTACACACACACACGTGTGCACACACACACAGAGATCATTCCAAAGAAATGCATCCTATCAGTTGTTATGTGACTCTAACCAAATATTATGGGTAAGGTTCTAACAGCAAACTCTTCTTCTACCAACAAGTAACTTCTTTTAATACCCAAATCATGAATTTTCTAGAGTTGAATAGACATTCATATTCTTCTACATATAAGAACACACACTGATGTGAGACCAATAAAAGGATTCAATGAAAGCCCCTGGCTGTCTTTTGGACACCATTGCTCCTATGGATCCTGTTTCTGCCGCTGCCTGCTAACTTGTGCCCATTACAGAGAAGGAGCACTTGGCAGCCAAACGCCAAACTAAGGAATTCAGGGAAGGCCATCTATGCATTTTTCACCGCTCTTGTGAGCTTCTATTTCTCAATCCTATCACCACAGTATATTTTTAGTTGTGTATATAATATAGCAAGTCTGGATAAACAAATAGCTGATCTCTGAATTTCTCTGAGGAAATAAGAAATTGTGTGTGTGGATCCAACATTGCACCACTCACTAATGATACACTCTTGTGGTTTCCCGACTGGCTGATTTGACTCTCATGCATCTGGGTAGATTAATAACCAAACGTGAAACTTGGTAGCAACTATTTCCCTTCATCTTTTATTCCTTAGTTGGCTGCTTCGGGTGATGCTCTTTGTTTTTCTGGTTTCTGTTAGAAATAGAGCCAAATGCCCTACCTTTCTATCTAAAAAGCAACATTTTAATTGCATAAGGAAGCATTAAAATTTCACTAGCTCATCATAATGCCTACTGAGTGCAGAAATGAGTTAAGAGAAGGAAATACAAAGCTAACTGTGTGTACTCTTCAAGCTCTCTCTTTCTCCACAGTCTCCTGCCACCATCAGTGTCATAAGCAGTGTGAAGTAGTGTTCCTCTCAGTCTTTATAGATGTAGCCACCATAAACCAGAATGCTGATCCAATGAGCCTCGCTGGCTATGGCTACAGCTCCTCAAGCCCAGCATGTCCAATACCAAACTTCTCTTCTGTCCAAAAATTCCTGGTCCTGGGTTTATAATTCACTGTCACCATCAACCTAGATTTCCTGCCCATGCCAATGTAAGCATTTCGATTTTTTTTTTTTTTTGGTCGGTCGTGGGGCTTGAACTTTGGGCCTGGACGCTGTCCCTGAGCTCTTCAGTTCAAGGCTAGCACTCTACCACTGGAGCCACAGCGCCACTTCTGGTTTTCTGGTGGTTAATTGGAGATAAGAGTCTCATGGACTTTCCTGCCCCAGCTGGCTTTGAACCGAGATCCTCAGATCTCAGCCTCCTGAGTAGGAAGCCTGGAGCCAGTAGCTCCAGGCTTGATTTTAATTTTTAAGACAAAACTCTTACTGTGAAGCCCAGGCTGGACTTGATCTGAACCCATAATTCTCCTGCCTCAGCCTCCCAAAGGCTGAGATTACAGGAGTTCCTCACCAACATGCCTAGCATATTTTAATATATTAAGAGTTGTACTTCTTTTAATCATTGTGCCAATCAAATGAGTCCAGATTCCTTCTTTTCGTATTGTTCCTCGAATGTCAAAAGTTAACCATGTGAGAAATCAAATTCTCTCATTAACTACCTTGAAAGATACAGCGCAAGTCTAAATGGTTTGGAAAACATGAAACTATAAGTTAAGAGAGAGTCATCTTCAACTAAAGTATAACTAGTAAATCAAATCAGTAAAATCTAAGACTCAGAAGAGTTACATGGCCTTTATCTGAAATTCAGCTATTACTCTAGATAGTCATTTGCATGTAACTCTGTATACACTGCTTTATGAAGCCAGTCTATGCCCAAATTTATGCATTTCCCTATATATTAGGAAATTGAGATTAATAAGTATTGTGATAGTCAGCCAAGCAGACTCAGGGAAAAAGATGGGGCAAGAATTCAGTTTTCTTGTTTTCCAAATCTCTTCACCTGCAAAATGAGGGTAATAGTAGTAACTGAGAAGCCTAAGATCAAAGTTCTAGTAGGTCTGTTGTCCTCATGTAGGCTTTCTATGCCTCTTCATAGCAGGAAGAACTAAAAGGCCACTTCAACACCTTTTAAAAGGGCACTGATTTGGCCCTTGGGACTAATTGTGTCCCAAAAGCCTTGTCTTTAAACTATTAAGTTTCAAGTTCAAGACATGAATGAAAGAATACAAACATTCAAGCTATAAGATATTTATTTTACATGGGCATTGCAAAGACTAATGAGATAATATATGCAAAATGCTTGAGAGATGATGGAGGCTAAAGATTTCTCAATTAAAATGTGATTTTAAAAGATTCCCCTGCCATTCTCCTCCACGCCCCTGATTTTGAGGCAACTTAAGCCGTGGGCTATAAAAGTGAAGGATACCTAGAAAAAATCCAACATAATTCTAGATCAAAACTTTTCCAACTGACTTGGAGAAGGCTAAATCTGGTTTCGAATTGTTTCAAATAGGCTGGTGGCTCACATCTATAATCCTAGCTGCTCAGGAAGTTGAAGTGTGAGGATTACAGTTCAAAGCCAGCCTGAGCAGAAATATCCATGAGACTCTTATTTCCAACAAACCAGCAAAAGCCAGAAGTGAAGGTATGGCTCAAGGGGTACAGCCTTGAGCAGTAAAGCTTATGATGAGCATATAGGTCCCAAGTATAAGTCCTAGAACTGGCACAAGAAAAATAAAACCCATTGTATCCCTTATTAATAAATCCAAATCTAGAATGTAGCTAACCCCTCAAGGATCTCTATATTCTTGCTAATGAGAAGAGACAAAATATCCAGGATCTGTGAAGACTGGCTTTATTCCAAAAGTGGCTTTAGCTCCTATCTGAAACTACTGTAATCTTCAAAACTAAGAGAAGAAAAAGAGCACAGAGAGCAAAAGAGATCCTTTGAACATTATCAGCTGTCTCCTTCTGAAATACTTCGAGCTTTCTTCAAAACAGCAACAGAGGGGTTGGCTGTTGTAAATGGGGAAGGGCAGGGGAGCTGACCATCCCTAGAAATGCATGGGAATTGTTCTTCCAATCAGGCTGTGGCTGAGTAGTTGATGCTCAAGCCGGAAGAGAGCACAGACATGTCCACACGAGTCTCACTGGAATCCCAGTGAAAAAGGGAAGTCCAAGACATCTTAAGTCAAGTTAGAGCCCTGAGAACTGCCCACATTGCAGGTGCTCATGTAGTTCCCAGCCCCTAGCTTTGCATGGAGCCAAGGTTCTCAATACCCCCCACAGTCTCCCACACATACCCACTATGCTCCGTCCCCTTCACAATTCCTTGTATAAAGTTCTGACAGTGAACTCCCATACAAGGGGCTACAAAATATAAAGGCCTTCAATTCAAACACAATGAACATCTGATTTTGTAATCACTGGCTGCGCTGACTTCTACATATTTCCTCTTTATTTCAAAAAAGTCTATTAGACTCTTATCTCCAATTAACTACCACAAAACCGGAAGTGGCGTTGTGGCTCACATGATAAAGTGCTATAGCCTTGAGCAAAACAGCTCAGAGACAGTGCCCAGGCCCTGAAGTCAAGCCCCACAACCACTACCACCAACAACAACAACCACCACAACCACAAAGCCAAGACTAGGTTTGCTTTCAAGGGCAGCCATCTTCAAGCTGGGGTACACATACATTCCTGTGGCACAGAAGATTTTGTAAGGGGTACGAAAAGCACTTTTTGTTCCTGACTACAACTGATTTTTTTTTTTTTTTTTAGTACGTCAAGAGATTCTTTGGCAAGTGATTCAGCAGTGTGAAGAATCTAGGGAGGGTATTACTATGAAAGCCATTGCTTCCATAACATTGGTGTGTGGGTATGTTTGTGTGTGTGTATGCAAGCATGCACACACACATGCATTCTCAGCTGCCTGTGTGAACAAAAATAATAAAGTTGATGTCAGATCTGTCTCAGTGGAGCAATAGGTCAAATAGGTACCCCTGGATACATGCTCTAATTTGGAAATGGGCTATTAATCTCACTAAAGTATATGTATTCAATGAAAATTTAAACTATCTAATCTTAAATTTTAAATAAAAATTTATTCTTATTTTGTTGATGAGACATAAACATGGCTGCATAAATTCCGGGAGGAAACAAAATGATGTTTTCAGTGATAAAGCACTTACTCATGAATTTTTTAAGTGAGTGATGACTGCTACCCAATTGCTGTGGTATTCAGATTGTCTTAGATGTATTTTTTTAAAGTGATGCAACAGACTTATCCTAGAAGGTGAATTTTTGCAAAGCATGGGTTAGTCCATCCTTTGAAACCACTTCTAATTATGATGTCAAACAAAGCTGTCATTTCTAAAAAGTGTTTGAGATATATTGTTTTTCAAGGTTTTCCTAGGAGGTCCATGCAACCTAGAATCTGAAAATCTAAAACTGTCAACTATTGCAGAATAACAGCCTCTAATCTTTTCACAAGGAAAGTCACCAATGGACCTGTTTTCTAAGGCAACAGTAGTTTTATTTTATCTTACAACAAAAAAAAAGCAAACAAAAAATAAAAAAAAAACTAGCTGGTGTCGGGATCTGAACGATCTCTTTCTCCCCGATCTCCCGGGGAGAATGCCTGAACCCCAAAATCTATGAAAGAGCACTTGGCCTTGCCTTCTGCCCGCAGGAGGCTAAAGGTGTACTCTCATGGAATTGCGCTAAGTTGAGGAAAGGTTGCTGAAGCCTCCCCTCCCCAGAGTCCCCTCACATGTTACCAGGAGCGGGGGCGGAAAGAAGTCTTCAGGGACACGCTGCAGTGGTGGGATTCGTCTCAAAATCTTTAATAGGGAAAGGCACTTATATAGAGGTAATGGCCGGAAAGAAAGGGGGCTGGCCAAAGGGCCAGTCATAGGCTAAAGACCATGTCCATCAAGTGATATCACGAAACTTCCTTTGTGGGCGGGATAACCCCATCATGGTGGCACGCAGGTGTTTGCCTCCCAGGGGCCCGAGGCTTTCTTTTCCGGTTGAGGCCAGAAGGTGGGAGGGACTTCCTCCCACACTACCCCAGAGCTGGGGGGGAAGGGCAGCGTCTTGGGAGCTCTGTGCCCTTCCCCCTTTAAGGCTGAAACTGAATCCCCAACATCTGGCATTCAGTAACATCTATAAATTGTTAAACCATAATATCCATCAAAATAGCATCTTACAAACTGGGTAATGGTGGCTCATGTTTGTAATCCTAGCTAATAAGGAGGTTGAAATGTGAATATCACAGTTCAAAACCAGCCAAAGCAGACTAATAAAATCCAGATGTGGAGGTATGGCTCAAGTAGAATAGCGCCAGCCTTAAATGAAAATGCCAAGCAAGAGCATGAGGCCCGGAGTTCAAGCTTCAGTTCTGAAACAATACATACATACATACATACATGAATGCATACATACCTGAATAAATGAATGGATAATAATATTTTCCATTTAACCCATGCAAAATTGAAAACTATGACCTACTCTTCTAAGGAGAACTTGGGGTCCAGTGATTCCTAGGAGCTCTTCCGTCACGCACAAGGTCACTGCACTGGATAGCCTCCTTGGACCTCTTTGTAAAGAGGTCTTTTCCTGTGGGAAAGGTATCCATGAAGACCTGGCATGACCCACCCCACACAGCAGTATACAGGGAGCTTAAATACGTGGGCCTGCCTACAGATGAGTGAAGAGTCAGAAGCTAGATCAGAAGCCGCGGGAGTCTATGGACTGGGCCTGAAAGGGACAGTTACATTTTGACTTCACCTAACTGGGGACATGGCTTCCATTTTCTAAAGCTTGTTCCTTTCCAGGAAAAGCTAGACATTTTTTTTCTTTGTGAAACCTCTGGATGTTTATTCCAGTTTTTAAAAAATATATCTGATCAGGTCAACCTAAACACAAACTGGTCCTAAATTTAGTTATCTCTTGTTTGCAAAATCTGTATCGGAACTACTCCAAATAAGACCCAAGTTCAAGAAGTCCCTGTTACAAAAGCCACATAGCAACTGAGAATAATATTTGCAAATAACCACGATAGCTTGACAGAGTAATTTTTAATCTAATTTTCTAGAACTAATACAAAAAAATTGAGCCAGGCACTAGTGACTCATGGCTAGAATCCTTACTCCTCAGAAAGCTGAGATCTGAGTATCAAGGTTCAAAGCTAGCCCAGGCAGAAAAGTCTGAGAATCTTCTCTCCAATTAATGAGCCAAGGACACACTCACAAACAAAAAGAAAGCTGGCAATGGAGATGTGGCTCAAGTGGTAGAGGACCAGCCTTGTGCTAAAAACCTAAGCAAAGATTTGAGATCCTGAGTTCAAAGCCCAGTATACACACACACACACACACACACACACACACACACACACACATTGACTTGTATTTGGCTTACACTTTTTTGTTATTTCACATTTCATGAGACAGATTCTAGCTATGTATCCTGCTTCAAAAGGCCTAGAACTTGTGACCCTCTTGCCTCAGCCTTCTAAGTGCTAGGATTACAGACTGAACCACCATGTCTCTAATTTAAAAAATAAAAATAAAAATAAACATTAAAACATCAATGGATTGAAATTGGCAATGGATTGAAAAGCTTTCTCAAAAATAATTTCAAAAAAAATATTCTTGGCTCAAGAGATTGGCTTGAGCCTCGATGTTTGAGACCAACCTGGGTAAGGTAGTGAGACCCTATTCCAAGAGAACAACAACAGAAAGGCAACACAGCATTGTCATGGTCTCCCCCCACACAATCTGGGGGTCTATTTGGAGATACTCTCTTTCTGAATCAAGGTCATTCATTAGTCACTGAATGTCAGTCTCTGAAATCGTCAACTAGCTGTCTAAAAGAGAAGCCGAAGTACACACAGTTCTAAGTGAGGAACAGTTGGCAGTAAGGTCATAGAGGTGACCTCTTTTCTCCAGAGGAATGGAAGAAATATCAGTGTCACTCTTGCAGGATTGTTCTTGGCCTATCAAGTCACCAAGGTTCCTCCAGGCCAGCGGAGAAAAGGGTGGCCTGAGGCCATGGGTCATCTAGAGTTTCCTCCTCAAAGGAGACCTCATCCCTGGCCAAGGGACCGAGGACATGCTCTTCTCTGTGGATGTTTGCACATCTGCCTATCCCAACACTCTGAGCAACTCCAGGATTAATTCTCCCGGTTCCTGTCTCCCCTCTTCACTGAATTCTTCTCTCCTGCTGCCAAAGAGAAGGCAGAGATCCTCAGCCACCAGTTCTGAGAGGTGACAGAACCCCACACTTTCTTTTTAATCCCAGAGCTCCTGTCCAAGCTAACTTCTAGCCATTCCGAACTCTGCTGCTGGGGCAAAAACTCCAGTCTGGGGCTGCCAGGTAGCAACGTTCAACAACAGAATTAGGTGGCTGGCATCCAAACCTAGCATGGTGTACCCAGGATGGACTTGAGTAAAATCTAGAGGGTTGGGCTGGCTCAAGAATCATCTATGCTTACAGGCCTAAGAATGTGTTCACCTTGAAAACCAGATGCACACAAGCCTTCACACTCCTCTCTAGTGGGGTCAGGGAAACTGAGCTATCTTTTGGCAGGCTCGTGCTAGCACACACACACACACACACACACACACACACACACACACACACCAGAAGTTTCTCCAGGCAGTGGGGTGGGGGTGGGGACTGGAGAAGTGATACAGAAGTGTAGGCCTGATGGGAGTTTCTCCTGTGGGCCAACTGGAAGGAAGTAGTGGTTCTGCTACAAATTCTGAAGAAAAATGTCACATTGTTAACAAATATATCTGCTTTGTTGTTTCTGGGTAGCTCTAAAGACTTTCCTATCAATGGAAGGTCACTAACTCCCTGCCTGAGCTACTGGGGAGATAATGATAAGAACTCTCCCCTTGAATTCTCCAACTAGCCAGTTTAGGCTAAGCTGGTATTTTTTAAAGAATGACATCAGCCCAGCGTCCATGAAAGAAAAGGGAAGAAAGGCAGGGAGGGAGGAAGGGATAAAGAGAGGGGGTGGGGGCAGAAATGGGCAGGAGAGAGGGAGAGGAGTGAGGCTATTTAGCCAAACATAAAAGGTATAAGATAGATGTGTAATGGAATTTTGTGTTTTTATGTGTTAAAAGAGCAAATGTATCTATGCAATTAGTTAACAATTTCAAGTGCCATTATAGCAAGAGAAAGGGAAGAGAACATTCAAAATACATAAATTTATTTTTTTAATCATTCTAAGAAAAGGAAATGCCTGTGCAGTAAGATAAAGAAGACTTAATTAACAACAAATTCATCTATTTATTTCTCTCCTTCCAAAACAGAGACGGGTCTTCTGAAGCAATTTTGCACTATAAATCTAGGACATGTTTTTATGTGCCTGCTTGCCCTGCTTGAGGCTTAAAGAAAAACATAGCAACCAAACCCTCCAGTTCAGCCTTGCTGGGAGAGAGACCTAATCACCCGCGCTAGCAATTACATAATTGGGAATGGCGCACACAAACCCCAAGTCTCCAAAGAGTCAGCCTTTGGCTCATAGAAGATGCCTGAGTTCAGCCCGAGCTCTTGCTCTCTCTTGCTTGCTCTCTCTCTCCTCCCCCACTCTCTTCCTCGCTCCCCCTCCCTTCCCCCCTCCCTCTTCTTTCTTCTTTCTTTCCTTTGTGAAGATCACTTTAAAAATGCTTCTTAAAAACCAAGTGGATTTCTTTGGTAGAAATAGAGGTCACTTAAGGATGATTTATAAGTGCACCCCCAAGCCAAAATGAAGCACGTATCGATATCTTAAAGTGCATCTGCATTTAGAGCAGCAAAAGCTCATAATCTGTTTCTAATTGGTGCCCCAAGAAGCTGGGCCAAGGAGCAAAGGCCTGCACCGAACAGCGCCCCTCCCCAGGCCGCCCAGCTCCCCGCTCAGGGCCCGTTCCCGGGCAGCCGAGTGCTCCTCTCTTAGATAATGCCAGGTACTCTGGAAAGTGGCCGTGTAATAATACACAAACCCCTGATGATGTCAGCGTGTTATTGACTTTCCAAGTCTGAATGACTGAGCAGAGGAGCGGGGGTGGGGCGCGATCCATCCGGCAGCGCGGGGACCGGCCAAGCGAAAATGAGCTCGCAGGCCCGGCGGGGGAGGGGCGCTCGCTGCGGCCTCGGCCGCGGGGCGCTGGGGCTAGGCCGCAGCCGGGTCGGGGTCGCCGCTGCGGGCCCCAGGCAGGCCCCAGCCAGTCTCCAGACCCTCTGGTGCTGACGTTTTTGATCAAAAAACTCCTCGGGCAGAAATAAAGACGGCCGACCCCTTCTTCCCCTCCCCCACCAGGCTCTTAACCACGTGGCAGAGCAGGGTTACAAAGCCGGGGAACTGAGGCAGGAAGGGGAGGAAGGTAGAAAGGTCTCCGCACCCCCCCCCCCCGTCCCCTGCGGACATCCTTGCCCAGGATCAGCCGTGCCCAGGGCCCCCTGCCCCCCCCCCCCGCAGGAAACCTTCTTGGAAACTTGTGGGCAGTGGTGACCTTTCGGAGGCCATGATTTGCTTGTTTGGGGGTCCGGTGGTGCAGGTGCCACGCCTGGGCTCGGGTTCTCACCCTGGAGATTAAACAGCCCTCACTCGGTCGTCTTCACTGGCTGGGTGTGAACCTGGCTGGCTTGCCCTAATATGGAATTGCCTTGCAAGGCCTGGATCCCCAGGCCAGCTCCAAACTGGGGCGGGGCTTTCCCCCCCCACCCCCCAGGCCGGGGTCTAGCTGCGGCCCCGCAGGCACCCCCACCCCCTGCTTGGCTGGGGCTCACCGGGGAACTGGGTAAGCCGGGGGCTCGCAGTGCGGGGCTCCAGGCCCCGGGAAATGTTAGCAGGAGTGGGGAACCAGCCCAGGTCTCTGCCCCACCCCTCTTCATCTCCCCGAGAGAGCTGGAGGGGTGGATGCTCAGTGCCAGTGACTGCAGCTCTGGAAACCCAGAACTCTATCCTGCTGTGTGAGCACAGCCTGGGTGCTTCACCCCGTGAAAGAGCCACAGGCCTCTCAATAATTGTGAAAATCTAGATTTTTTGCAAAGGGGGGTTGGGGATCTGAGGTATTGTGTGTTAGTGACATCCCGTTTCTCAGGCCAGGGTTTCCAGTGTTTTCTGAAACACAGATAAAAGAAAGGCCAGGCCCACCATTTCCTAACCTCAGCCCCCCACCCCACCCCCAACTGGCCTGGCTTTGGGGATCCTTTGCACAGCTGACACCTGTGCCCAAAGGGTGACTGGAAAAGCTACTTTGTCCAAGGTGGGGGGTGGGGATTGAGGGCTGGGAAACATGCCTGGAGCCTTAGCTGAACCATTCACAGCTCTTCCCAAACCCCACTCCCCCATCCTGCCACAGGAGATTGGTCCAGGAGTGACACGCTGACATTTTAGTCCAATCAGAAGCCTTGGGGACTTTTGAAATTGATAATAGAAAAAAGACAATGTCTCCCCAGGGAAGAAACTGCAAGATTTTTATAAAATAGAGAGCACATTGCCCATCATGTAGACAAGAGGCTACTAGAAGGGAAACAGAAGTTAGGGATGAGACAAAGAGATGAGAGAAAGAGCCTGAGACTCTCTAAGAGAGCAGAGCTGACAGGCCAAGAGGGGCATGAGGTGATTGACAACAATGGCTCTCCTGTCCCTGATAAAGTCCTGACTGCCCCACACCCCTTGCCAAACTCTCCATCTAGAGATAGGCCCAAAGAGGAGTTGGATGGAGTCCTCCTGGAGGACTGTTGTTATAGTGTGGGGCTCCTCCATAGCTCCCCCTTGGGCTTTGGGCTGGTTGCTTGAAAGCTTGTGCATGTACCCCCTGCCCTTCTTTTCACTGGTTGCCTGGGAACCTAGGGCATTATGGGAAGAAGAAACATTTGAGCAGGAACTCTAAGGGTTATGCACCTTAATGGGCCACATTTATTTGCTGCATGTTTAGTCCTCTTTTTATCCCTGGTACCTAGTAGTTTTCTCCCCTCCCCCTTCTCACACACACACTCACTTGTGTCAACCCAGGATTTTCTTATTGTTTACCTTAGTTTATATTTTTGTTACTTGCAACAAGAACAACAAAAAATATGTCACACCATTTATATGAGTGTCAGCTGTGGCTTTGTAACTCCCAAGGCCACATGCAAACCTGCAGAGGGCAAAGCTGTGTCCTTACCACTTGGTTTGAGTACACAGGACGTGGCCTGGTGGCTGTTGAAACAGGAGACGGGTTAATGTAAAAAGGAAACATTACGTATTGCTGCAGACTTCTAGAAGCCTGTTCTGTTTGGCCTTAGTAGCAATTAGGGTTTATTCAAGTGAACAGAAACAAAAAGAGAAAGAAACTTTCCCCTCTCTACATTGCATTTAATAAAAATCTTAGAGAAAATGAGTGAATTGTCAGACTTAATAACACCCTGTGGGTTTGGTAGGAGGGAGGCTGAAGTAATGTACAGTATTCAACATTTATGGGACAGCAGATCCACATTTTATCTGAGAATAAAATGCAGTAATGGCTTAACCTCCTTTTCACTTACTCCCTCATTTGTTTTCAAAGGTTCTTTTTTTCTCTCTTTTTTTATCCCATGAGTCACTTCCAGTTAGATTCAAAGACAAAAGCAGGCTAATTGTATGTCCTCGAGTCGGTTTCCCACCCTGCCTTATCGTGCAACACCCTTCGAGCTCCAAGAAGCCAGAGCCATTTCCAGATTACCAGGCACTCAAGTGGAACCTGTTACTGCATCTGGGGAAGGCTTCGTGGCCAGCGCAGTGGGGCCCTCCCTGTACTCTGGCACCTGGAAGCTGATCTATGAGATAGCACCTTGGGGCGTTTCTCTCCAGTGCCATTTTCAATCAGGAACTGTGGGTGTGATCCACCTTGTTCCTAAAGTACCCTGTTAAACTCAGGGAAATAAAAGGGACTACAAAAGGGAGCCCCAACCCTCTTGCACATTACCAAATAATAAAGAGGAGAGAATCTCTATTAGATAAACTATAAGGACGATGGAGGAGGAAATGTTAAGACAGATTTCCCTGTCTCCATATTTTCTTATCTCTCACTAGAATTTTTTTTTCTTTTGTTAACATAGGAGAACCTGAAGACTGTTCCCTTCTACCACAGATTATGCTGTTGAGTTTCTGTCTCCCTGTATTTGGGGACTGCCAGGGGTCATCACACCTAAAATGCAATGAGTAAAAACTTCCATGATCATGGCATGCCACGTGCCAGGTAAGTATTCTGTCAGCAGCGTATCACCTGATTAGCTTTTTCCAACATTGTGGGGTTTTGTTATTTTAATTTAACTGTGTTTATTTATCCATTGGTATTGTGGACTTGAACTCAGAGCCTGGGCACTATCCCTTAGCTTTTTTACTCACTGGCACTCTACCACTTGAGCCACAGCTCCACTTTGTCTTCTTTTGGTAGTTAATTGAAGATAAGAATCTTACAGACTTTCTTGTCCTGGCTGGCTTGGAACTGTGATCCTTAGATGTCAGCCTCTTGACTAGCTAGGATTACCATCAGTGCCTAGCTGTTTTCTGTTACTTGAAACACTTTATTCCACTTTATACCAAGGTATGATACACTCTGTTCTCTTATTTTCCAACCATTTCTCTATGCTCCAACTCTCCTTCTAGATAATGGTATCCCATCCATCTGGCTGTCCTGCCAGTGAAGCAATTCTTTGTTATATTAGTATCATTATCATTATTATCCTTAAGTAGTTGTGCAAAAGAGTTTCAATTTAACAAGTCAGAGTATAATGTCACCCCCAGGAAGCAATTCTGGATGTGTCTTTCTGTCTCATTCACTAGCTGGTTTTCCTCCTAAACAAGCCAACCCAGCATTGTTCCCCATGGATACCCCACAGTTCAGCAAGACCACCCTCATTTCTCTGCTGCCCCCAGGCAGGGTAGTAACCCCTGCTGCAACTCCATCTCACTAAGTACAGCTCACTGTTGTCCCCCCACACACACCTCCTAAGCCTCCCACCATCTGCTGGTCGTGGGCATTCCGTTCACTCTGCTGCTGCCGGCCCAAGCCCTGCAGCCCGAGGAAACGGCCTTCTTCCACCTTCCAATCTTCCAGCCTCTGAAGTTAGAGGATTAACTGGAAGATTCTTCCGGCATTTCTTCAGACAGGCTCTTCCATATCTGTTTTAGCCTTTTCAAGCTGCTATAACAAAAAGAATACTATAGACTCAGTGACTTAAACATCAGAAATGTATTTCTCTCCACTGTGGAGGTTAGAAAGGCCTTCAGGATCAAGGGACCAATCAGTTTGTTTCCTAGTAAGGGCCATCTACTAGTTACCATCTTTCTTGGGTTTTGTTTTGGTTTGTTTTTTTTCCAGAGCTGAGGACCAAACTCAGGGCCTTGCGCTTGCCAGGCAGGCGCTCTTCCGCTGAGCTAAATGCTCAGCCCCGAAACCATCGTTTTTATTGTCCCCCTTTTTTATTGTAAGAAAAGTTGCCATTTATAAAGCAGTTCATGCATGCAATGCATCTTGATCAATGTCACCCTTTTCAACATTCCAACATACCCCTTCTTTCACTTTTCTTAATTTTGTAGGATACATATTAAATTCTATTTATTTTTTATTTTTTATTTTTTGGCCAGTTCTGGGCCTTGGACTCAGGGCCTGAGCACTGTCCCTGGCTTCTTTTTGCTCAAGGCTAGCACTCTGCCACTTGAGCCACAGCGCCACTTCTGGCCATTTTCTATATATGTGGTGCTGGGGAATTGAACTCAGGGCTTCATGTATATGAGGCAAGCACTCTTGCCACTAGACCATATTCCCAGCCCTACATTGAATTCTTGACTGCATTTGCCCCCCCCCCTTCTTCTAAAGGTGTAATCGGAGTCCCTCGTGACCTGCTTATCTCTCACTGTGACATTCAGTCCACAGCACAGGCTGTTCGGGTTTCAGTTTCATGGGCGATTCCTTAGAGAAGCAGTTCGGGACCTCTGCATCCGTCATTCTTCACACCACCAAGTTTATGACCTGCACAACTTCTCTGAATTATTGCCCTATTTCTTTATCAGTTGATTCTTTTATTCCCTTAGAACATTACTTCCTGGATGGTACACATCTTATCGGGCCTGCTCATTGCTCATGGGTGAGTGCCTTGATTCATAACCATTTTATAACAGGCCCATAATAAGTCTTTTCTAATGAATTGGTACAGACAATAGAAAAGGTTCAGGCTAGACATAACTAAGTTTGCTCCTCAAGGGAAAGCAGTTTTCCAGGTGGACTCGAAGAGCAGTCTTCTGGAGAAAATGAAAAGAATTTGAAGAAAATGTGAATGTGAACACCGCATTCTCTCGTGACCCCCACATGGGCCTCCAGCCATTTCTTATCCCTCTACTTTTCTCATAGCTCCACAATGCTTCTCTGAAGGGTTATCTAGACAATATTTTCATGCCTCCCTTTCATTTTCTCATTTTTATTACCATCAGGCATTTGCTCTGAAACTCTCCATCATAACTTAAAGGTTACCAGTGACCTAAATATCATTAGGTCCAACAGTCAGTTTTTAGACTCATCTTAGTACATATATGCGCAGATTCTATTATAATAGATTGCTGGCAATCTAGAAAACTGCCCTTACCAAGTTTTCTCCTGCCTTCTGAAGTAGGGATGCTGAATCTAACCAAAGCCACCTTGGCCACATGATGGGTATTGTTTTAACTGGCACCATCTTGTTTTCATGGTGGAGGCAAGCAAGTCCCACCTCCCTGGCGATGGGCGTGACTAATTCCTACAGGTGTGGGGACTTATACAATAGATTACTGGACCTGCCAGTCTTGGGTCATGAACTCTCAAGTTCCCTGTGACCGTGCCCCCAACCTGACCCTATTTAAGCCCGGACCAGATCAGGCACCATTATGCCATGTCACATGTTTCCATGTTTGTGTCTGGCTCCTGGCTCCTGGCTCTTCTCTGTTCACCATCGCATCTCGCTTCAGCTCTCCATTGGAGCTGATCTGGTTTGTTGGTATTGCTTGTCTATGTTTTCTTTCCTCTCCAGCTCTCAGGGCTCAGTTTTCTGACAGTGTTAAGTATATTTGCAAGGCTGCAGATCTTTGGGACAAGAGTCCATCTGCAGACGCCGGCCTTTTAATAAAGGCTTCCAATTCAACCTCTCTGAATGTGGGCTTCTCCATTTTCTTGCCATATAACATTTCCTAACTAGCTCCCCAGTTTCCTTGCTGAGATTTTTGCTGTTCCCATCTTGCACATTTTGAAGACTAGGACATGTTACTTCTTACTCCATCATCTGTCTGTCTCTCCCAACTCTGCTGCTGCTGCTGATCTAAAACACAATCCTCTCTCCTGATGAGGGCAGGGCCTTTCCAACTGATACCCCACTTCCATGTGTCACTGTGCATGGCACTGCAGGCACAGTGATCTTTCCAAGGTATTTGTCCGGGGCATGCCACTGCCCTGCACAAAAGCCTCCATTGCTGCCCTCAGCCCTCCTGGTACTATTCAGGACCCTTCCATAGCTGGTCCCGCTGCTCACCCTCTTTCAAGCTCCTATACTTGTTTAGCTTTCTCAGTTACTCAATCACATTAGCTTTTTTCCTCTTTTGGAGGAGGTAGGGAGAGGTGTTACTGGGGCTTGACCTCAAGGCCTCGTGCTGTCCCTTACCTTTCTCACTCAAGGCTGGCTCTTTACCATTTGAGTCACAGCTCCACTTTATGGATTTTTGCTGGTTAGTTGAAGATGAGAATCTCATGTACTTTCCTGCCCAGGCTAGCTTTGAACCACAACCCTCAGAACTCAACCTCTGAGTTAGCTGTGGTTACAGGTGTGAACCACCAGTGTCTGGTTTTGTCCCTCTTTCTTAAACACAATAGCTACTTCCTGTCTGAAGACCTTTAAGGGGTCCAGTGTTTCCACTTGGAAAGCTTTCCAAGAGGCTGGCAAGCAAGGCTGCCTGTATCCTGCAGCTGCTGATAAAGTAAAGCTGCAGACTTGAAACATTCTCTTTCCTTCTCAGAGAAACTTCAGTGTACAAAATGCAGTCCCCACTGCCATTCCCAAAACAACCAGGCCTCTTGTCTCATTCAGATTTTTCCTATAGGTCTTACCAATTTGTCACATGCAGATAATGTCACATACATGCTGAACAAATAAATAGAGAAAAAAAAAGTTCATAGACAGGAGCCTAAAATTTTGCTATAGAGGGTTTGCACTAGTCACAACAGAGACAGAACTGGAGAAACAAGTCAAAGACATAAGGCTTTCAAATTCTGTGCATGTTACACTAAGGTGTTTGGATTTGATCCTACAGACAAATAGATGAATCTTTTCAGCAGTGATTGTCCTTTCTTGAATGTGATTGTACCTAAAATGGCTCTAGGAACATGGTGGAATAGATTGGGGTACAGCCTGGTACAGCCAGAGCCCAGGTGGCAGAACATAGGCAGTTGGCTTGATAAACAAGAAGCTCTCTATCTGGGCCTCTCACTCAAGCTGTGTGAGCAATTGCTAACTTTGCTCATTGGCCTACCTGACAAAGGCTTCTGGTGTGTGCCAGAGGAAGAAAGGAAAGTCAGACTCTGAAAGGAGAAGGGAAAGGAGGCCCTCCAACCTCTCTTCATTCAACCACACCTCAAGCTATGGTGTGCACTTGTGTATGTCTTATAAGAATGGTAATCACCCTTACAAAAGCCACAGAGATTCCACAGGATTTTCCCAATGAACTATTTCATCTAAGGACTCAAAAATGCAAAATGCTCTAGTATGTTGAAGGACCTGCCACTTCACTGGTTAAAAAAAGGAACTAACACTTGTATCTTGAAATAACACCAGGCAATTTTTCTAGTGAACTCTTGAGAATATAGTTAAAATACAATCTGGGGCTCCACTTTTCTCCTCCTACCAAACACTATACTGGATCTTAACTTTTCAGAGATCAAAGGGTTCTGGTGTTATTCAGCCTGGTTCCAGAGGTTCTCTAGAACGATCAAATGACTCATCTTTCCCCAGTTAACTCACTTCAGTATGTGCCCAAACACACATAAGAACACCGACAGGTAAATCAGGTGCTTTCCCCAGTGACTTCTGCAGAGAGTGAGAGATGTATTTTGTTTACCCCAAACACCAAGAAAGTATTCAGGCTTGTAAGAATATTTATAGGGCCACCAGGAGTTCCCCCATTTTCCCCTCTAACCCTTTACATACCCCCTCAGAATGTCTGTTTCTGCATAAACAGTCCTTATACACCTCACGTGCATTTCCTCCTTGACAGACACCCACTGTGATCATGCCAATATTTGAATGTTACAAAGTCCAAGCAATTCGTTTCATAGAGATACAAAGACTTACAGAGATAAAAATGCTTTAGAAATTACCTAGTGCCTCTAACCTCTTCATTTTCTATATGAGAAAGCTGAGGCACAGGAAGCACAGGGAGGGAAAAAGAGAAGGAAATAGATGCTCATTGTGTTACTGTCTTCATTCAGGCAGTATTCCTGCTACATGGGACTTCCTCTGTCCTTCTTTGGGGTGAAAACAAACTTTGAAGTTCATATATTAGGATTCTCCACTGAAACAGAAACCAAAGGGATATGTAAGCATAGGCAGATAAAGATTTATTTTAAAGAATTGTCCCTGTCATTATGAAGCTGACAAGTCCAAATATCTGCAGGTTGGACTTTAGGCTGGAGAAGCTGGGGAAGTGGGAGGGGCAGGGAAGCCAAAGCCAATGTTGCAATTCAAGTCCAAAGACCATCTGATAAGACAATTCCTACTCACTGGCTAAAGGTCAGTCTTTGTTCTAAGCTTGGCCTTCAACTGATTAGATGAGGCCCTTCCACAACAATTTGCTTTACTCAACATCACACTTTCAGGACTGGGGATCTAACTCAGTGGTAGAGTGCTTGCCTGGCTTGTATGAGGGCCTGGTTCAAGCCCTCAGCCCTGCCAAATAAGCAAGGCAAGCAAGCAAACAAAGCAACTCATTTAAATGCTTATCTCACCAACACCTTCTCAGAAATATCCAGTCCTGTTTTACCAAGCATCTGATTACTGTTGGGCCAAGTTGAGACATAAAGTTATCACAGTAGATAATATCAAAACTTTTACAAATTTAATTTGAAAACTGGATACCAGAATATTTGAATGACTCATTCAAATTTTATTCCTAGCTGATGAGCTGAGACTGAAACATGGGCCTTTACATCCCAAATGACCCATTTTCTACTAACCTATAATTTTTTTTTCTCCAAGAAAAATCACATTTTTAGTGTCTGGTATCCTAATTATCGGATAGGCTCCGTGGTAAATCATTTATACCAGTGCTATTTAACATATTACCACTGTATAGGCAAGGAAATTAGGAACTTGAAAGTGTTCAATAACAGACCCAAGGTAACAAATAAATGCTAAGATTTGATCTAGTTTTTTGTGCTTCAAATACATACCCCCATCTGCCTTTAATTTTTTTTCTTGACTATGCTGGGAACCAGGCCCTTTTTTTCCTCCTTGGGATTTTTTCTGCTCAATGCTAGTACTCAAACCATTTGACCCACATCTCCACTTCCAGCTTTTTATTGGTTAATTAGAGATAAGAGCCTCTGGGATTTTGTCTATCTGGGCTGTCTTTGAACCTTGATCTTTAGATCTCAGCCTCCTCAGTAGCTAAGTTTGCAGGCTTGAGACACTGGTTCCTGAAAACCTACCATTTTTATGTAGTCTCTGTTATTTCTCTTTTGGTGTGCCAAGACTAATTTCGCCCAAAATTAAAAGAAGATTTTTTTTTTTTTTTTTTTTTTACCCAGTCTTCCTTCATGAAGCCCATTTCCTCAGTAGCAACTGGGTTCCCAAATGTTTCAATGGCTTATCAATCAGCTGTTAGTCTTAGCTGATTAGCTGAGAATGAGACTGGTTTTTTTTCATATATGAGTTGTCAGTATAAGATGAGGAGGCTGATTTTTTTTAAACACACAAACTCTTCTACATCAAAACGAGTATAATTTCTAATAGCAGATCTCCCGCAGGCAATGATATACTTACTCCATCACTCAAAACCCTTCTGTGGCTCCTCTTTTCAACTTGCCTTCAGGGCCTCTAACACTTGCTTTTCCAAAGTAGTTTTAAATGTCAGCAAATGTTCATTTTGTTTGATGTGATTTTGGGGAAACAGCCTCAAGTCATCTGGGGCCAAATCTGGTGGGGGAGGCACCTCACCAAGCTAATACAACTCAGATTAAGAGAAAAATGAGGTGAGACTAAGAGAATGAGTGATTTTCTCGACATCACTGGGAAAACGGCTTTGGGGCAGTCCAGTCTCACTTTGAATAATGACAGCAGAGTTGGAACAGGTGCACAAGATGGAGAAAGTCTCTCAAGTTGACTATACTGGACAGACAATGAGCCATCTGTCTGTCCTGTTGCTTAGGGTCATTCCATATGTAAAAGTTGTTTAAAATTACTCAACATTTGTGTATATGTGTACATATGTATTGTGTATATATATACATACACACATAATACATATACATGTGTGTAGTGGAATGAGTTACTCTTACTCCTCACTATTTCATTTGGGCCAGACAAGGATCTAGACAACAATGTGTAGATCTAAATTAAAACAGGGCATGACATAAAACGGACATAGAGGTCTCTAGGCATTCACACAGTGAGACTAGAGGAGGTACATAGGTGCAATACCTATGAGCCTCTGATCATATAAAAATAACATTAACCAGCCAAAGTTTCCATAAAGAACACAAAGCTTTTCTTTAGTAGTTTCCCATTACCTTACCACAAATTCTTAAACAGTATTCGAATGTGCTAGTACTTATATGTGGAGCAACTCTAATTCAATTGAATTATGTGTAACCAAAGTATTTTAAATTCATCAAGAAAATCTGGTTAATGGCAATATACAGTAAGCTCTTTTGTAACATGTATAAAATAGGAGTAACTTATTGTATAAAATGAATAAATGTTTTCCTTTATCAAAAAATAACATTAACCAAAATGAACTCCAGAAAATTGAAACAAGGGTTGTTTTTTTTCTTTATTGTTTTTGTTTTCTTTTCCTTTTGTCTTGTTTATTCATTTATCTGTCTTTGGAAGGATAAAGGGGGTATAGAAATGGAGGGGCAAAGGGTGAACAAATGCAGCAGTGGTACAACTTGTAGACAAGGATGGGAGGGAAAAAATGGAAGAAAGTGAAGGAAGAGGTGATATTGTCCAAAAAGAAATGTACTCTTTACCTGACTTACATAACTGTAACCCCTCTGTATATCATCTTCATAATAATAAAAAATAAAAAGAAGGAATTCTTTTTTTTTAATTCCAAGACTGTAGTCTAAGGATTTTTCTTAGAAGTTGAATATTGCCTTCATTTTCAATAAGCACAAATAAAATTATGGAAGAACAATCTCTTCCCCAAAAGCAAATTAGAGAAGTAAGGTCTTACAAGTTGAACCCAGAATGTCTTCCTGCTTTACAGCTGTCTCACTGTCCCCTCATAATCCACACATGGAAATCTCCCTAGGTTCCACACATAATTAACACTTGGCAGAAATAGGCAGTGTCAGCCTGGGGCTCTCTTAAATTTCACTTAAAGAATTCAGATTTCCATGGGGGTAATTAGAAGATGGGGACTAAGGCCCCGCTGCTCTCAACATATTCCCAGTTGCTGAATTTAACATGAACTTATAAAGATGTCCTCAGCCGGTTGAAAGATATTTATTGTGCATCTGCTATGTCTAGGCAAAGTGTTCAGTAATGTTCAACTTGAATATGCAATGTAGCTGCAAAGCATGGTGAAACAAAGTGCCGACTCTCATTTGTGTTAGTGGGAATCACTGCAGATCCTAAATGAGATCAACCTATGAAGAGAACAAGAAATGATTGAGAAGTTGGAAGGGATAGAAAAATAGAGAAAGATGACCCATATTGAAGAAAGTTAAGACACAGATGGGTCTCTGGCAAGGACATAAGACTCCAGCATTAGATCTGGACGATGCACAGTCAGATCAGTACATGGAGACTGAAAGGGAATGCTGTATAAGGATAGTCCCTGGGAGGCTGCAATAAGCCTGTTCGTCATTGAGCACACATTTTAGGGACCTGACTATGTTTGAGGCACTGTTGTTAGTATTAGCATTGGAAGCTATATATTTAAGGTATAGAATGTGATCTGCTGATATAGTTTATGGTGAACTGGTCAAGAAGTAAATCAACATATCCATTTTCTTGCATACTTATCATGTACACACACCCGCGCGCGCGCGCACACACACACACACACGCACACACACACACACTCATACACACACACACACTAACAACACTGGAAATCCACTGTCAGCAAATTTCCAGTATGCAATACAATCTTGTAACTATGTATAGTGTTGATATCTAAAGTAACACATGAGAAGTGCAGTCCTTAGATATCTGGACTCATTTATCTTTATACCTTTAGACTTTCCTCATCTTCTATATTTTCTGTATATTTGATTTTTTGAATATTCCTCATACAACTGAAATTTTGTATTTATTTTTCTGTCTGGCTTATCTCACTTAGGACAGCATACAGGTCCCTAGGTCTACAGACATACAGATTTATCCTCCAGATATATCCACATTGACTTTTGATTTTTTTCATTTTCTCATTAAAGACAAGGTTGTCTATTGAGAATATATATTAGAGATTAAGTGTGAGTGCCATTTTCTTGGTTTCTGCATAGATAATGTGTGTGTATACTATGAAGTCTGTAAATGGTGTGATCAGACAGAGAGCAAGATCTCCAAGCTGCTTCCGCCCAACAGCAGTCTACTTCCTCTCCCTGAAGAAACCCAAGTGAAGAGGCCTTTGGGTGGAAGGTCAGGATGAAGAAAACATTAAGTTAACTCAGTCAAATCAAAACAATTTGGGGATACCTAATTTTTTTTTTATCCTGGACAAACAACTGACTTTTTGCTCAGAGCACCAATTAAGTGAGTGTGTTCAAACCTGTCCTTGTCTTACTTTTCCACAACTGGCTTTCATAACTATTTATTTCTTTATAATGCTAAAGATAATTGAGGGAGACCATTTTGACCTACAACTATTACTTCATTTTTGGTCTGTCCCTCTTGAGATGCCCTCAACTCATATACTTCTGAACATACTCACTTCTGGGCTTTGTACAGGGACCCCCAGAGCCTAAGAGGCACAGAACTACAGACAGCCACAGGCTGAGGTCTGGGCCCTGCCATCAAAGAGAGTGGGGAAAATTGAGAAGAGTTCACCCAAGTTTGTTAGATAAATTCCCCTTACGGTACCCAAAGTTCGGTGGAATTAGAGAAAAATCAAGAACCCCAAATATACACATACCTTAGATTTTTACCTTGTCCCTTACTAAAGAAAAAAATTGAGAAGTGACAGAAAACCACAGGGGGAGGCTAGGATGTGAAGGAAAATGGCATGTCCCTTTTTCCTGGACTCACAGCTTTAAAAAGAAAATCTATAAATTTTATGCCTTTTGATAGGCAGCAAAACAGATGTTCTACAGATAAAGACTTCTCTGTACCCCACTAACAGGAAGGATTAAGAAGATTATTGAAAATGTTGGTGGTAAAGCTGGAAGCCAGATGTTCTGAACTTTCCTGATTGAAACCCCTAGCTAGAAATGTGTGGTCCATTGTGACTCAGAATACACATACATGAGTGCCCTTCCCCCCCAACACAACTGAAATTAAAGGTGTGTAAACATTTAACACACAGACACACACACACATGCACACATGGACACCTTTTGTTTCAGTATTCTCAGATACTTTTCCTATTCCATTTTATTCTAATTCTTTTTTATACCCTCAGGCTTGTCACAATGCTCTAAGTGTATTTCATAACATACTATTTGAGAAACAGCATTGTGCTGAGCTCTTGGGCTCAACCTTCTGACCCTGAAACCATACTCTCTGCCCTTGCATGGCAAAGCATTAGGGCAGGAACCACTGAGTCAGAAGGCCTCTTTCCCAGTGGGGAAATCACAGTTCCCCTGCAGAATGCAGAACTACACTATTTCCACTACAAAGCTACAGCTCACATTTCTTTATATTAAAGTCTTTATCTGGATGCTAGAACCTTAGCTGCAAGAGACTACGAGGGGAAAAAAATGTAATTTGGGGCCTTCTAGCTCTCAGCAAGAAATCAATGTTTCAGAAGAAGAAAGGATGAACAACAGTGAGCAGGTCTGAATAGGCTCAAATTCATGATCCTCCTGTCCCAGACTCCCATATATTAGGATTTCAAATGTGTGTCATCACACCCAGCTGAGTTTTGAAGAATGAGTGGCCACAACTAGGTAAAGTAACAGAAGACAGGCATTCCAGGGCGGAAAATGGCCAGGACAGCAGCCCAAGGGCCTGAAGTAGGGTAGGGAGTGTGACACATTCTGGACTGTTCCAAATGGTTGAATGACAGTCCCAGGAAGCTAAAGAAACAGGTAAGTTCTAGTCCGTGCCTACTCTGCTAAAGACAGAGCCAAGCATCATAATAATGATTTACTGAAACATTATAGATTTATTGGTTCTTCTTTGCCGTGCTTTCTTAAGATTTCTAGAGTAGAATGCATGGATTCAGTAATCTATTTCACCCTCATTTATCAAACTTCCTGTGCTCAGCATTGTTAATTATATTGTGGAGACTGGGAGCATGAAGCATGGTAATATATTATGATACAAATACAACCCTGAATAACCATCTGGAAATGGATCATTTATAACAGCACTATTATAGATAAGTGAGTGTTTTCAGAGAATTGTAAGGAATAAATATGCACATATAGTTTATAAAATATAACTTTAAAAATCATCAACAAATGATGCATTTGTAATTTTGTCCCTCTGTCAATAGCAAAACATTTTTATGTGAATTCACAATTGTCACAACAAAAGAAATGCTCTAAGGCTAAACTCTTTCATTATTAGTATTATAATTTTAGTCTGACTTTTGAGCTGATACTACTTAGAAACTTTTTGCCAGTTCTAGAATAGATAGCAGGGTAAAACTCATTTAATTCCTTTGCATAGCTGAATATGCTTCAGAGATTCTTTTAGGACCAGCTTGGTAATGAAATCAATCATAGTGCATAAATTACAAGAAAAGTGCTGTTGGTGTCACTTACCTAAGCTCTGTGAATATGTCTTCTAATTTCCTGTTAAATCAGTAATGTTACCAATCTCACCCTATTATTTTAAATAGGACTGTAACTGCAGTTGCTAGGCATTGAAAGAGGGCAGAAAAATGTGAATAGTTAATGAGTCTCACCAACTAATAGCAAGTTTGAAAGTGTCAATAATAGGGTTATATTACCTTGACTTGCAAAGCTCCTCCCTGGTGTGTACAAAAGAAGGTTTCATTCTGCTTCCTTTTTAAATTTAGGCCCCTATGCCTTCCCTAAATCAATATTGCAAAGGCCAGGTGAGGATAGGCATTCCTATTTCCATGGTGATTTCTTATCTCCCTCTGAGATAATGACCCTAGATGGTACAGGAAGTCCTGGCTGCACTTTCCCTGGTAACTTATCCTCCCCCACTGCCTGTGGCTACATTTCACTGACTCATAATTTCCAAGTATGATCAGCATGCTAACAGGAAAAATGCAGTCACTGGGCAAAGGAACAGCCCTGAAGAGCTGGCCAAGACCTCTCCAGTAACCGGCACCACTGATGGCAGAAAGGAAATAAGAACAGCAACAATAACAACAGCAGCACAAAAACCTGGAGTATGAGGACATTTTAAGAATCACAGCCTGGCTTGCTTGTTGCTTCCTCAGCACCCCAAGAATGCCCCGGTCATACCAATCCGAATGGCAAGTTCCAGTTTGTTTAGTATCAGGCTCTCTGTTTACTTCCTTTTCTCTAAAGGGTAATAAAATCGGCCACTGTCAAATCATACAGTGTAATGGAGCAGTGTCTTAGGGGCCAGTATTAGCACTAAGATTTTGCTAGACCTGAGTTCAAGTTGACAGGGTATCTTACACTATGTGGTAGGTCAGTGTTACAGTGCATGGCAGGCATCCTGCTGTTGTGAAACATGTTCTCACACGACACGTCCACTGTGCTGTTCACCCTGTATTTCAACAGGAAATAGCTCCACCCTTCTACTTTAATAGTAAATCCTCATTTCTTTTAAGTCAAAGAATGCAGATTTTGCTGGATACTGGTGGCTCACACCTGGAATCCTAGCTACGTAGGAGGCTGAGATCTATCAGAGAATCACCATTCAAAGCCAGCCCACACAGAAGTCTGTGAGACTCATCTCCAGTTTACCAGCAAAAAGAAAGACGTGGAGCTATGGCTGAAGTCAAATGAGAGCATAAAGCTCAAGGCCCAACAGGGACACATGCATATGTACATGCATACGCAGATACACACACACACACACACACACACACACACACATTTAAAATGCAGCTTTCGAAATTGCTTTTAAATTCACGTTCTTCTGTTAGCATATCGCAAATTTGAAAGTACTAGAAGTTCTCTGAACCTCTCACTCCCATTTTCTTCAATGATACTCAGAATGTTTAATGGATAAGAGAAATTCCTATAACACAGATAACTATTTCTAAGTCAGTTGTCAAGCTGTCAGGTAAATCTAAAGGGCTTGATTCTAAAGTGATTCAAAAAGTCTAATAATGCTAACTGGTGATGAACTCAAGCAAAGCTAGGACTTAGAACTGTTTTTAGTCATTTGGCTGGTTGTCTAATTGCTTAATAGACATTCTCAGAGGAAAAGTTTCTTTAGTGTTGTGGGATTTAAATGTGAAAGCAACGATATAAAGGAACAGACTGGGAAGAAAGAAACCCAAGTAGATTCCAGTACAATTTGTCACCATGAGAACATTAGATAGAATTGGCGATTACTGCCACGGAAACTGGCAGGTCTCCCAGTACAGCTTCCCTATCTTTGCTTCAGAACAAGACTAGGAAAGTCCTGGTCTGTCTTGAATCATGAGTCTTTACAACAAATAGTACAAACAATAGTGCTTGGTATTATAAGCTAGACTAAAATACTTGAACCCATGAAACTCCTTCAAAAGTATTGTGTATTGGGGCTGGGGATATAGCCTAGTGGCAAGAGTGCCTGCCTCGGATACACGAGGCCCTAGGTTCGATTCCCCAGCACCACATATACAGAAAACGGCCAGAAGCGGCGCTGTGGCTCAAGTGGCAGAGTGCTAGCCTTGAGCGGGAAGAAGCCAGGGACAGTGCTCAGGCCCTGAGTCCAAGGTCCAGGACTGGCCAAAAAAAAAAAAAAAGTATTGAGTATTGAAAAGATATTCAGCAAAGCAAACTCAACTTTCACCAGGAGAAACTGAGTCACAGAGAGAACTTTGAAAATGGTTCCAAGCTTATCCTAGCTTTCTGTAATTGGGGTGGCCATGGCTCTAGTCACTGCTGCATCTAGCTTTTATCTGACTTACTTAACAAATTATAAGATACTTATACATAGATTAATTACCTATTTTCAACCCCTGTGACTGTAAATGAGATTGAGAAGTTTGTATGATGGGAAATCCAAGGGTGTATCTTATGGTAATGTTTATGATAAAATATTTTCTGATATAACTCCTTAAAGAAGCCACTGAGGAATTCCAGGGCTGTACATCTTGTGATGTTATTATTATCCAAGACTCTTTTTGTGTTCACATCTCCAGTCAGGGACAAAGAAAAAAGATACCAAAACTCTTCATGAAAGACTTAACTAGTTCATAGTCTTCTATTCAGATATTGAATTCTTTTTTGTTTCAATGCAAAAGTTTTTAGTTTGGGGGCATGATCTTTCAAGAAACATGCCTTATCAAGAAATGGTGTAAGCATTTCCAACATCAATTAATATCCTGATAGGACCATCACAGGCTTTTTGAATAGGAACAAAATGAAATGATGGGCTGGGGATATGGCCTAGTGGCAAGAGTGCCTGCCTCATATACATGAGGCCCTGGGTTCGATTCCCCAGCACCACATATACAGAAAATGGCCAGAAGTGGTGCTGTGGCTCAAGTGGCAGAGTGCTAGCCTTGAGCAAAAAAAAGAAGCCAGGGACAGTGCTCAGGCCCTGAATCCAAGCCCCAGGACTGGCCAAAAACAAAAAAAAACACACACACCAAAATGAAATGAAACAGTGATCAAGCACTGGTGGCTCACACTTGTACTCCCATCTATTCAGGAGGCTGAGATCTGAGGAGCACAATTCAAAGTCAGCCAAGACAAAAAAGCCAATGAGATTCTTATTGCCAGTTCACCAGCAAAAAAACTGGAAGTGGGGCTATGGTTCAAGAAGTAAGTACTAGAATTGAGCAAAAAAGCTAAGGGACAGAACCCAGAATCCAAGTTTGAGCCTTAGTATTGACAAACACAGGCACACACATACACACAACTCTTTGTAAGCTTAAAAGCAGTATACATATTGGAAATTATTCTTAATGCTCTTATTTTACCTTTTTCTTCAGGAGGATGTGCTGGTTATTCAAAATTCCCAAGTAGAATGCACAGGTCTCAGATGACCTTGGCCTGGGCCCAAAGTCTGCACTGTAACTTGAATTAACAAAAGAAGGAAGGGGAAAGGATGGGGGTGGAGATTCAGCCAGCTTTGCAGATTCAGCTTTCCTGCTTTGGGCCTTCAGGGACATGGAGCCAGAAACAGGACACATTCGTAAAGAGTTATGAGCACTAGGGTCAAGGATAAGGCTAAGTAGTAGAACATTAGCATCCACAAAGTCTTGGGTTTAGTCCCCAGAATGGAAAAGAGAGAAGAAAAGAATTATGAGCATCACTAGCTAACATTTAGCACATGCTTGGCTACATGCCAATCCTAGTCTGAACAAGTCAGTAAAGTGCCTTTTCTCTCTTTCCAGAGAACAGGTTCTAATATGTTTCCCATTTTAGCAATGGAGGCTCTGAGGTTAGAGAAGGGAGGTAATTTGCCCAGACAGAGAATGGTACAGTTAAGATGAAAGCCTAGTGCATCTGACCACCAGCATCTGAGCAGAGACTAGTGCAAACCACAGGAATATGGCCTTGGAAAAGTTCTCATTTAGGGTGATTTTTTTTTTCCAAGATAGAAATTGGCTTATGTAGCTATTGAGGACCTTTGCTCCATGAATATGACTTCTAGTTGAAAAAGAAGATTATCTTGTGTATTACAGTGCTAGCTGCTGAAACAAACTTCCAAACCTGAGGGAACACCAGGTTTGTTCGTCATCCATGTAGCTGCAGATCTGTAGGGAACTTTACTCTTCACAGTGCTTCAGAAGCTCAGATGTCTGCTGGCTTTTAACATAGACCTCTTACCCCCTCCCTCAGGTCCCTAAAGTCTTTTGAATTTACAGGATTGGCAGGAAGAGAAGGAAAAAGGTACACAGGATTTGATGTACCAGATCTAACACATTCCATTGACCCAAGTTCAGTCACATGGTGACAGAAATGCTACTAGCTATGGCCTAAAAAAAAGTCAGAGGACACAGATATTGGGGGCCATAGGTATCTTCTGCTTCAAGAATCAAATCTTCATTGGACTTGTCATATGGCTCCTGACTTCCTTATTGCTCAGCAATCTTTTTTTTTTTTACAATTTTAATGGTTTTAAGGAAGAATGTATAACAATTTCTTGAACAATACATAATCTACTCATTTCTAAGCACTCCACTCTACATTTCAGTGCATTGTTTTTCTCTCATACCCAGTACCCTGGAAATACCCTTCTTGATTTACATTAGCTGTGCCTTTGGCTGGCATTAAGGAACACAGTGAGAAATAGCTGCATGGCCTTCACTGTGAAATCTACACAAGAATGTTACCAAATTGTTAAAGTCTGTTATATTTCTCACTTTGTTTAGGGAAAGCTGACATTTTTATCCATAGAGCAGGATTTTAAAATATTTATCTCTAGCCAGTGGCTCACATCTGCAATCCTAGTTACATAGGAGGCTGAGATCTAAAGATCTCAGAAAAGCCAGCCAGGCCACAAAAAGTCCATAGGACTCTTATCTCCAGTTAATAAGAAAAAAACTCAATGGTAGAGCAACATCCATGAGCAAAACACTAAAGGCCTGAGTTCAAGCCCCCAGTATTGGCACATACAAAAAGCATTTCCACATACAAATATTTCTTATCTTTATTATTTTCCTGCCATAACAAAACCATTTTGTCTTTAATTGTTGCTGATATTTATTTTATGTATTTTTAAATTTTATGTAGAGAGAATAAACCTCAAAACCCTTGTAGCATAAGTAACGGTAAATGCCATGTTTCATGGAGTGCTGCATGTGAATGTGATCATACTTGTGATTTGGAATCCAGGCTGCATTCCAGCTCAGTTATAGGGGTTATGCAGAAGGACAAATGTGATTGATACTCCCCAGCTGTCATGCTGTCTCCGTGCACAGGAAACCCTGAGAGCAGCTGACCCTTCAAGCCAGTCTCAGGTCTATGATATTCTTGGCAGTAGGATAACAAAGTCCTAGAGGTAGAAAGTGTTTTGCATATTACGAGTGATAACCTGTTCTTTTAGTAAGGGAATTGTTTAAGGAGGAGCTAGGGACATGTAGGACTTGTGGGAGTCATTTAGAAACTAACCATGTCTTCTGGGCTATCTAGCTGAGTCACCTTGAGTAAGATGCTTAGCCTTTCTGGTCCCTTTAGGTATAGTATGTAAAATAAAGGCATGGGAGTACTGAACTAGATAATCTCTTCCAACACTGTAAACTTGTGCTGAGTGTTTCTGCAAATGAAAATTTTTATAATTGCCAAAAAATCCCACAGCCTTTTTAGAGAGATTTATCTCTGTGATTGTGTCTGAAGAAAATTTCTAGGAGATAATCAGAGTAGGAAACGCAGGTTAGCCTGGTTATTAAAGGTGTTCTAGAACCTCCAAGTTAAATGGACTGCTCACCTTTCTACTTTGAACATCAGGAGGCCAGAGCGCTACTATGGAAAAGTAGAGGGTTGTATAGATGGAATACATGAGTTGGAAGTTGGCTGGAACATTTGGTTATTAGTCCCTATCCTGGTTCAGGAACTTGAAACATCCCCAAGAAGGTTGTTGCAGAATTGATTAAAAAAAAAAAAAAAAAAAACATTCTGGACTTGAGAGCTGGCTTGCTCCACTGAAGGAGTTGGACAGGTACGTGTCATCAGCCAGCTCCAGCTCAGTCTCATGAGCCGTCAGCTTCCTGATTGCTCAAGTTAACAGGGGAAATCCAAAGTCTCTCTCAACTGTAATTTGGGAAGGTGGTGAGCCTGCCGTACTGGATCTTTGCTTACAGATCAGAATGTAGAGCTAAAAATGCATTTTATGGTGAAACACAGGATTGGCTAATCTCTCAGGCTAACTGAGAGCCAGCTACAAATGTTTCCTGAGTGCATTGTGAAACTCTGAGATGACAGAGAAGTTCCTCATTGCTCCTTGAAGTTCCCTTCCTCCTAACTTCTATTGGTCAAACAAGCCATTATCTGAGGCAAGCTGACCAGACCACAACGTTGTAATTTTTCTTGCTTTATGCTTCCAAATTAATTCTGCGTGGAAATAAAGAAGAAAACATTTCTTCTTGTTTTCAGTCCTGAAAGAGTCTGTTTATTTTACAACTGCTAACTAGTTTTACTTTGTATATTAAAAAAAAAACCTCAATATAATACTCTATAGTGACAAAAACACAAGACAGCTTAGGAACAGAACAGCTGGGCACCAAGGATTCAGACACCCTTGACATTGTGCAAAGGTGCCAACAGCACAGGCTGCTGCCCAGGGGTTCACATGCATAGCCAGTGCCCACTGGGACAGTAAACACTAAGTCTGTTTACTTTGACTCACACTGGATGCATGCAATATATTCCCTTCCTTCTTACTTTACAAGACAATTTCTCCATCCATCCCATTGCTTGCTTGCCTTCTTTCCATCTGTCTCTCTGATCTTTCTTTCTCCCCTCTTACTTTCTTCTTTCTCTTTCTTGTTTCTCTTTCTTTTGTATTGAGTAAAGATATAGTAATTTCCCAACTACATGCACTATTTTAGACTTCACATCTTTCCTCGTTTTATTCTAACTACATACCAGAGTGAAGGCAATGGTGTATTATTTGGTAGCCTATGAGCATCAAGGAGAAACTGACTAGCAACTACCTCCAGCAAGCCATGGGGCCAGAACTCAGATGACTCACATACACATGTGACTCAATAGCAAAAGGCCAGGCCTAAAACATCTACAGTCGTACACCTGGCTTTTATCATCACTTAAGCACAACTGCAATATTTCTAATATAAAAGATGAGCCAGGCACAGTAGGCACTAGTAATTCCAGCACTCAGGAGGTAGAGACAAGAGGCTCAAGGCCAGCCTGGGCTATGAAAGTGAAACTCTGTCAGAAGAAGCAAGGAAGGAAAGAAGGGAGAGAAGAAGGAAAGGAGGGAGGGAAGGAGGGAGGGAGGGAAGGAAGTGTTCTACCATGATAAATTGATCTTTTACCTGGCCTCTTAATTTCTTCAATAGTAAATCCGTTGGCATGCATTTAGTTAGGGAAGACTGACCCACCCCAAAATTAAGGCTGGTAATAACCTCATCCTTGCCAAGAGCAGGTTGTTTTTCCTGTTTCACTTGAACATGAACATTCCAAAATGATGCCAAACAGGGATGTTATCTTAAATTTTATCACAGCATCAGCTAAGGAGTCTCAATGTACACTGTCAGTGTATATATACATCACACAACACAGCAAAAGGCATTTCAAACCTGAGAAAGTTATAGGAGATGCCTGAAGCTAGTTTCCTGAGCTCTGTTTTCAAATCTCATTTGTTAAACCAGATTCCTTCCAGAACCTACATGGCACCAAGGCTCCATTCTCATTTGTTGGGGGGAAAGCATGTTCATGACCAAGACACAGAATGGCTAGGCTGGATAAAACACAAATGAAACCAGAAAATCCTGCTTACTACCACCTGGGGAAATAACAGCTAATTTGAGTACCTGTGGGTAGACTCCAGACTAAAGGTTAAGAAGTGAAGTTACAGCTTTAAAAAAAAAAGTGTTTGAAAGCTGCATGCCACACAGCTGGAAATGAAGGGCTGAGCTCTCTTCTAAAGAATTTGAATTATGTGTACATCCAGTGAAGAACAACAAATTGATTTGTATCCAGTAATAATATAATAATTTCTCAGGTATAGGTGACTTACAGTTTACAAGGCATTTCTCATAAATTCTCTCTCACTGAATCTCTACACTATGTTCAAACAGGGCTGTTATTTTTCCAGGCTATTTTGGAGATAGGAACTAGAAGCTCCAGAAGATGAAAGATTGCCCCCCCACTCCACCCCCACCCCCCCCCCCCCCCGCCGAACCAGATGTGAGAGGCCAGCTGGATGCAAACATTTCACTGAGCAATTTGCCTTTATCCCAATTCGGTCATTTATTAAAAAATTCACTTGGCCAACTTTTCATTGGAGAGTCCTATTAGTGTAATGTTGAATGTCCATTGGTTCCTTTGCACTGTTCTGAAACACAAAAATAAATTCCTATCATTAAGGAAGTTGTGAAAATGATTAAATTTGTTTCTCTTTTGCTCCTCGTATTTTTTTTTTTTTCTTTTGGTCAGTCCTGAGGCTTGGACTCAGGGCCTGAGCTCTGTCCCTGGCTTCTTTTTGCTCAAGGCTAGCACTCTGCCACTTGAGCCACAGCGCCACTTCTGGCCATTTTCTGTTTATGTGGTGCTGGGGAATTGAACCCAGGACCTCATGTATATGAGGCAAGCACTCTTGCCACTAGGCCATATCCCCAGCCCTGCTCCTTGTATTTTATTTTCATTTTTTTCCACTGCTTTTTTTTTTTTTTTTTTTGGCCAGTCCTGGGCCTTGGACTCAGGGCCTGAGCACTGTCCCTGGCTTCTTCCCGCTCAAGGCTAGCACTCTGCCACTTGAGCCACAGCGCCGCTTCTGGCCGTTTTCTGCGTATGTGGTGCTGGGGAATCGAACCTAGGGCCTCGTGTATCCGAGGCAGGCACTCTTGCCACTAGGCTATATCCCCAGCCCCTCCACTGCTTTTATAGTCCAGGTTGTATTTGGAATTAGAAGGTTGAAACTAGGGGTTTCAATTGTGATTGAAGTGTGAACGGTGGAATTCACCCCCTCATTTCCAGCATTCATTGTAGAAGTTCTGATAGCAATGGTCTCTGTATTAGATGCAGTGTCATTTTATTTTCCTGAAAACATTTGTCCTTGCTACAAGTGGCTTAGAGGTTAGAATACAGGATTGGCAGGCAGGATTTGTGGTTGCTATTATTAGCCCAGACACAGTTTTATCGCACAAGGGTAAGCCCTAAGCAGTGTGGTTTCTTGGCGAGAGAACGTGACTGGAGCTGACCTTTCTGTGAATGAAGGATGTGAATACCAGGGCCGTGCATCAGCCGAGCTGAGTCTGGACTATGGTATGGGATCCCTTCTCTCACCAACTGTAAGGTTGACGTGATTGAGGGGTACAATCAATCACTCCACAGTAGGGAAAATTACAGAACAATCCTACGGGCCTTTCTCAACAACCTTCTGCCATGGGGACAAAAGCTACTTGAGAGGATTTAACCAAGGAATGAAGAATAACTTTGAACAATGATTGCTTTCCAAACATTCTTCTGGGTCTTTGCACAAACCCATGGGCCGTGTGTGTGTGTGTGTGTGTGTGTGCGCACACACACACACATGCAGTAGGTCAAAAGAACACTAAGCTGTTTGGAAAAGGAATGATGGAGTGGAGATCATGTTTTCAGATGATCACTGATGTTCCTTGACTTCGGAGACCACAGTTCATGCGAGAAAAAAGAATTTAGGCCAAGCACCAGTGGAGCATATTTGTAATCCTTGCCACTGAGGAAGCTGAGATCTAAGAATCATGGTTTGATGCTAGCCCAGGTAACAAAGTCCATGAAACACTTAATCTTTAATTAACTGCCAGGAAACCATAAGTGGCACTGTTGCCCAAAGTGGCAGAGTGCTAGCCTTGACAAGCAAAAAAGCTCAGGAACAGTGCCCAGGCCCCATGACTAACCAAAAGAAAAAAACAAATTTAGGAAGAAGGGACACACACATACACATACACACACACACACACACACACACACACAAACACACACACTCTCTCTCTCTCTAACTCTGAGAAAGATCAGTAACAGCTTCTAAGTTTAAAGGTGTGAAAACTGGACGAGCCGGCATAGGCAAAGGGTCTCTCCCTACTGGTCAGAGTTTTTATGAATTCCTATGTTCAGTTCTTTTCCAAAACTCTATGACTCTTTATCACCATAAGCAGGAGAGACAAATCTTGGCCCTGATTCTGAATCTCAGCAACTACAGCTTATTTTCCCTGCCCCTACTGTTGTAGAGCGGACTCCATCTTGATTAGGGAAACATGGTAGGAAATGTTGGAGGGAGTAGAGCTGACTCCATCTTTTTTTTTTTTTTTTTGGCCAGTCCTGGGCCTTGGACTCAGGGCCTGAGCACTGTCCCTGGCTTCTTTTTGCTCAAGGCTAGCACTCTGCCACTTGAGCCACAGCGCCACTTCTGGCCATTTTCTGTATATGTGGTGCTGGGGAATTGAACCCAGGGCCTCATGTATACGAGGCAAGCACTCTTGCCACTAGGCCATATCCCCAGCCCTGACTCCATCTTGATTATTAGGTCAACCTGAAATTCTGCTTCTGTAAATGGCTTGCTTAACTCATTTGTTATTTGCTCTACCCCCGGTGTCAACTCCCTACATCTGTGCCACACTTGCTTTGCTGTGTGCTTTGCCGCCTGCGTCAACCTCCTACATCTATGAACTTACTGCGTGCTCTACACCCTGTGTCAAGTCCCTACATCTGTGCTATGCTTTTACCTTTAAAAACCCCAATTTGAGGACTGCTTGGAGACATGGTGGCAGTTCCCAAGTCTGCACTGGTCCCTGGTCAGTCAGCCTACTTTTCACGAGTGTGGTTTCAGCTACCGAGCCTATAATATGTCCCTGGCCAGGCAGTTTGTTTTTTGCTTCCCCAATAAACCCATCTTTTTGCTTGAGACTGTCTCTGAGTGGTGGACTCTTGGGGGGACGTGGAACCTCCCCACGCCCCACCTCGTAACACCTACCATCTTTATTTGAAAACTATACTATTGGCCTTCTTTAGCATTATTGAGGCCCTATATGAATCTTCTCAGTCTCTTTTGTGAGTACCTGCAATAAACTTAAACTAATTCTTGTATTCTATCATTTATCCATTTAAGAAATATCTAAATCATTTTTAAATGACAGATATGTATGAATGCTTAATATGGACCAAGCACTCTGCTCAAACTTGTGGGTACAGTAGCAACAATAAAACCAAGGGCCAGGTGACAGAGGTTTGTGTCTGTAATCCTAGCTACTCAAGAGATTGAGACATGAAAATCATGGTTCAAAGCCAGCTGGAGCAGAAAAGTCTGTGAGATTCTTATCTCCAATTAACTACCAAAAATCCAGAAGTAGACCTATGGTTCAAGTGGTAGAGTTTCAGTCTAAGGATTGTTATCCATGCCCTGAGTTCAAGTCCCAGTACTGGCGCGCGCGCGCACACACACACACACACACACACACACACACACACAGTATTTGCTGAATAGAAAACAGGGACTAAAAATATGTTTCACTAATAGGCATATCATAAGATCCTTTGGAATGTGCTGGGAAAGAGAAGAGAGGATATTGTCAGAGCACTATGCCAGAGTCAGGTGGTACAGCAGCTAATATCTGAAGATGAGTATTCTAAACATCAGCCTCTGTTGTTTTGGACTTCTGAATATTGTCTACCTCATACTACCATGCCCAGGTCTCTTTTTCCTGAGGAATTTGTGATACTTAATTTTAATTAATATGATTGAATTGAGAAACCCCTAGGAGATGAATAAATTATACCTCTTTATATGTCTGTGCGGACAGTTGCAGAGACAATAATTAGATCATGAGGACTCTGAACTAATCCATTTGTGGATTCAAATTTTGAATAGTCTATTGGGAGGTGGTAGACTGGAAGGCTAGGTCTAGTTGGAGGAAATGTTTCTTAAAAGGTTCTATCTTAGCCAGGTGACACTGGCTCACATTTGTAATCCTAGCTACTCAGGATGCTGAGATCTGAGGACCATGGTTCAAAGACAGCCTGAGCAGGAAAAGTCCATGAGACTCTTATCTCCAATTAGCAACCAGAAAACTGGAAGTGATGCTGAGGCTCAAGTGATAGAGCGCTAGCCTTAAGCTGAAAAGCTCAGGGATAGCACCCAGGCCCAGAATTCAAGCCCCACAACCCCTCCCCCGCCACAAAAAAAGTTCTATCTTGCCTCAGCTTCTTCCTGTTTCTGCTCCACTCTACTTCCTGGTTGCCATGAATTGAACAGCTCTGCTCCACCAAACAAACCTTCCTTGCCATGATGGATTGCAAGCTGAAACTATGAGCTACCATAAATTTATGAGCTACCATAAATTAGCCCTCCTTAAGCTGTTTATGTCAGGTAATTTGACACACTGATGCAAAGTCCAGCTACTATAGAATCCTTACCAGATGCCCCTCCTAGAATGGACACAGCAACCAAACTCCAGCCCAAATTAGTTACAGACACTCCAGCCACATCACAATACAATGACGCCAAGCAAACTCGTCTCCACTGAACTCAATTACCACATTCTGACACTGAAGCTCTGGCAACCAACTCCAACACAAGGAAAGCTGTTTTCCAACAAAATAAATTGAAAGTAAAGTCAATCCTAAACTGGTATAATTGGAATAGAATTATTTGAGGGAAGACATGTCCTGAGGTAGGTCAGTGCAGACAATAGGTCAGTTCCCCTTTTCTGCTCCTTTTTTTGTTTCAAGTCATAGGACAGCGAGACACATGACTTAGCATGTCGGGGAGATGGACCGGCTCATCTCCCAAACTTTCCTTCATTTCTGGAAGTCATTGAGATTTGGTTCACTAAGCTGTGGGTTAACTGGGTCTGTTGAACATATTCACTGCTTCTTTTACAAATACTGAAAGTTCAAGAGTTATCTTTCAAGGCTGTATCAAAATGTCACTTGTCTATCAAAACTACTAATATGTACACTTGATGCATTATCTGTAACAATTCAGCATTTGCTATCTAGGCCACCTGCTCTAGGTTAACAAGTAGGAGATCCATAGGAAAGGGTGGGGTTAAGTGTGGAAGGCGTAGGCACGGAAAGGGAGTGGGCCTGAGAATAAACTGTGGCAGTAGATACTGTTTTCTTTATTTTTCTTTTTGTATTAATAACATTCTGTTCTGCTGAGATTAATATTTAATGAATGATAATCATGAGCCAGGCACTTGGCAACGATCTGGAAATAAAATGATAAATAATATTGCCACAATCTTAGCCCTCAGAGAGCTTAGAAAGTCACAGAGAAAATACAATTAAGTATGTAATTACAATGGGGTATATCAATCTCAAAGGCAAAAGGCCCAAGGGGCAGCTAACCCACATCTTGGTGACAAGGACCCAGGCTATGTGGAAAGGTATGTTATTTGATGCTGTTGCCTATTTATTTTTTTCCTTGTTCATGACAATCAAATGGCATAAAGTTGATGGTCCATAATTTAATCAACTGTTCAGGTGGGGAAAATTTAACATTCCTCTCTCCCTTTCAGTTTTATTGCAAATAATTTTGTCTTAACCAGCCCTCACAGGTCATTTGTCACAATAGCAGGCTAATTTGTTACCTAGTGAATGAGCTAGGCTGATTTGTTTACTTAGAGGAATTATGCCATATTAAAACTTCTATGAAATTCAACCTTATATAGATGATTTCATTTTATGGATTGTAAATTCACATGTCTGGACTACCTTAGCTCATGATTTTATGTATTTCTCCCTTCCCATAATCAACAGATGGAGAGAGAGATTTAATTCATTATAGTTTACACTTAAACAAATTGTAAGTATGATAGTAAATGCTCACTTAAAATTATATATTGTAAAATCAGATGTAAAGCATGTTGAACTAACTGCATTTTATTTAATATTTATTTATTTTTGTGCTGGTACTGGGGTTTAACTCAGGGGCTTATATTCTTGCTTAGCTTTAGCACTCATGGCTCATGCTCTATCATTTGAGCCACATTTCTACTTCCAACTTTTTGCTAATTAGTTGGAGATAAGAGTCTCACAGACTGCTATGCCTAGGCTGGTTTCAAATCTCCATCCTCAGATCTCAGCCTCCTGAGCAGCTAGGATTATAGGCCTGAGCCTAGTTCAGTGGCCAGCTAGCTACATTTTAAAAACTGTCTGCCCATTGTTCCTTGAGACAAATGCTCTGGGTATTACCTATGGTTCACATCACCTGTGCCTTTGCTCCATTGTCACCAATGGGACTGGGAATGTGGCTTAGAGGTTGTAAGCCTAATAGCCTCCTCTCCCATAGCTCAGCATGCTCCTTTCCTAAGTAACACTAGGCCCATCTACTAAGGTCAGTGAATAATCAGCCTCCACCCCCTTTACCTTGAGATGGCATTCCTTTAGGGCAATTATGACCATATAAGGCAACAAGATCCCCTCAGAGTGACCTTCAGGCCTGGGCAGTTGCAGCACCCCTTATCTACCATTTAGGCAGCAGCCATAAATCCTAGGCAGACATGATGAAGCCCCTGGTCTGCATGCCCACACTGGGGTCCCTGCCTCTAAGACCTCCTAGGTTATATATGTCACCCTAGACAATAGACGGCACTTCTCATTTCTCCCTGGTGAGAAGGAGTCTTGCAGGTCCTTTTGCTGACAATAAACCTTTCCTTTGTTCTTTTGTACCTGGATTTCTGTGTGGTTTCTGGCAAAGTCTAATATATTCTAACAGTGGTAGAGTGCTTGTCTAGCTAGCATGCATGTCAATTCTTCAGTACCACATCAACAGAAAAAGCTAGAAGTGAAGCTGTGGCTCAAGTGGTAGAACACTAGCCTTGAGCAAAAGAAGCTCAAGACAGTCCCCAGGCCCTGAGTTCAAGCCCCAGGACTGGCAAAAAAAAAAAAAAAAAAGAAAGAAAGAAAGACCCTATTGTCACCAATGGTAATTGAAAGTTGAATGTAGACATCATGACTATGCTTTTGAATTAATCAAGTAATCTTAAGGGTTGCTTTATAAAGTCTTATTAGTGTGTGTGTGTGTGTGTGTGTGTGTGTGTGTGTGTGTGTGTGTGTGTGGTCCTGGGCCTTGAACTCCTGGGCTGGGATAGCACTCTACCACTTGAGCCACAAATCCACTTTTGGCATTTTTATTTTATCTATTTCTTGGTAGTTTATTGAAGATAAGAGTCCCATGGATTTTCCTCACCAGTGATCTTCAGATCTCAGCCTCCTGACTAGCTAGGATTATATGCATGAACTACCTGATTATTGATAGTTTTTAAATGCTTCACCCTCTTATTAAGGGCAATGCAAAGAAATTTTTATTTTTAATATTAGCCTTCCATGTTTTATTTACAAAGAATGTGAGATTGCTTTTATATCAAAATCTGCTAAAAAATAAAAAAAATCTGCTAATAATAAATAAATAAAAGTAGGGAAGTTTCGAAAGCAGAAAAGTCCATGAGACTCTTATCTCCAATTAACCAGCAGAACACTGGAAGTTCTGCTGTGTAGACAGCTAGCCTTGAGCAAAAGAGCTCAAGAGAAGTGCCCAGGCCCTGATTTCAAGCCCCACAATGGACAAACATAAAAAAATAAGAATAAAAAGAAATGTACTTATTGCCTGACTTATCTAACTATAATCTCCCTGTACATCACTTTCATAATGACAATTAAAAACTCACAAAATAGGGCTGGGAAGGTGGCCTAGGGGTAGAGTGCTCGCCTCGTATCCATGAGGCCCTGGGTTCGATTCCCCAGCACCACATATACAGAAAACGGCCAGAAGGGGCGCTGTGGCTCAAGTGGCAGAGTGCTAGCCTTGAGCAAAAGGAAGCCAGGGACAGTGCTCAGGCCCTGAGTTCAAGACCCAAGACTGGCAACAAATAATAATAACAACAACAACAATAATAATAATAATTCACAAAATATATGCAATGAAAAGATTCTAGGCTGGGTGCTAGGGCCTCACCGTTATCCTAGCTCCTGAGGGGGCTGAGGTATGAGGATTCCCCATTTGAAGCCAGCCTAGGCAGACAAACCCAAGACACTCTTACCTCCAATTCACCACCAGAAAGCTGGAAGTGGAAGTTTGGCTCAAATGGTACAGTATTAAACTTGAGTAAAAAAATGTGTGTGACCCCCCCCCACAATTCAAGCCTCAGTGCTGGCACGCGCGCGCGCGCACACACACACACACACACATAAAATTCTAATTTCTTCGTTAATAACATTCTATTGAAACCAGTTGGATACATTATCTTCAAGTAGTTGGGATACATATAAAAAATGAAATTGGATTTGATTATCAATCATGAGGGGAAAAAACATTTAATTTTATTAATTATTTGAAAAATAGATAATTCTACCTGGAATAACAAAAATCATAACAATTCCCTTTATTACTTCTATTCAACATAGGAGCCTTTGTAGAAATGGCTAGGCAGCCATTTCAGTTTTGTCATATTTTTCTTTTGTATTTAAAGCATTCAATGAAGTAATTGTTCGAAGAAATATCAAGAACATAATCATTTGTAAGCAAAAAAAAAATAACTCTTAACTCAGGACTCTCACTATGTGGATATGTAATGAAGTAAGAGCTTTTAAAAAATGAACTTAAAATGAAATTCCTGCAGGGCATCGGTGGCTCATGCCTATAATCCTAGTTACACAGGAAGCTGAGACCAGCCTAATCAAAAACGTCTGATAGACTTTTAGCTCTAATAAGCTACCAAAAGGCCAGAAGTGACGTAATGGCTCAAGTGGTAAAGCTCCATCCATGAGCTTAAAAGTTCCCTGGCCTCAAGACCCAGTATGGGAACAAAGAAAGAGTGAGAATTCCAAATAGGAAGCTTTTGCAAATAAAAATAATTGTTACACCAAAAGCCTCCACAGATTAAATTCCACAGATTAAGCAGGATTTTTTTGTTTGTTTGTTTGTGCCAGTCTTGGGGCTTAAATTTAGGGTCTGAATGTTGTCCCTGAACTTTTTTGCTCAAGGCTAGCTCTCTACCACTTGAGCCACAGCTCCACTTTCAGCTTTGTGATGCTTAATTGGAGATAAAAGACTCTGGACTTTCCTGTCTGGGCTGCCTCCAAACCTTGATCCTAAGATCTCAACTTTCTGAATACCTAGGATTACAAATTCAAGCCTGAGCACCCAGCTCAGACCTTGAGCTTTTGCTTAGCTTTTTCAGTCATGTTTGGTGCTCTACCACTTGAGCTATGCCTCCAATTCCTGCATTTTGGTGGTCATTTGGAGATAAGAGTCTCACAAATTTGTTTTCCCAGGTTGGCTTTCAATGGCCATCCTCAGATCTCAGCCTCCTGCATAGTTGGACATTTATTTAACATTTTCACATTGGAAATCTGTGTTGTATGGAGTTGGGAGTATAGCTCAGTGGTGCTTATACAAGTACCTGTATTTAATTCCCAGCACTGCAGAAAAAAAAGAAGTCTGCATTACTTTTGTAAATTACATCATAATATGAGTAAGTTATAAGATGTCTGGAACAGATATGGTGCTAGATTCGCCAATGATAGAGCCCTTCATCCTGTCAGACACTCCTTGGAAATGGCTGGTTGCTTCTATTTCTATTTTGTGATTTTCCCCACAGGATAGCATTGCGCTCTCTTTTTGCCAAGCACTCACAGATTCTCCGGGTATCAACAGAGCATCTGCTTTGAGCTTTTTGCCCTGGAGTCGGAGAAGCTTTGAGCTGATTCATCTGCACCCTATCCCCTGGCCTCCCTCACCCAACATGGATTTGTGAAGCAGTTGGTGTGCAGTAGGGATTTAATCTGTGGAACAGGAGCTGAAGGTCTCTCTCACTAAGTGCATTTGACTGTGTGGAAATAAGAACCTTGACCTTGGCCTCATTAGTACTCTCATACAAACAGCTAAGGAATTTGGCTGCTAGTACACAGCAATAATAAACTGAAAACACACTGAGTTTGTAAAGAAGATGAAAGGCCATTCTTTTTCCTGTTCATGCACTATGATAGGAAACAAATCCTCAAGCTTTCTATTACCCAGAATCACACTCATATCATCACTGCTGTTCCGACTTTTCTTTCTGTGCCCCCAAACAAATATACAAGAAGGTATGGCTTTTTCCCTGCAAGCAATTATTTATGGAAAATGTCACATACTTCATTTTGTTTCAAAAGCAAAATATATTCGGGGATAAGTTCTTGTCTAACAGGGCCTCACAGTGTTGTAGAAAAGCCCCATGGGAACTTACCCAGCTTGCCACTTGGATTGAGTCCTCTTGTCTCCAGTTCATCCCAATTACCACAACGTGATTGTCATACAGCTCTGCTGATTGCTGCCAAGCTTGGCACAGACATCTCCACCAGAGCTGAAAGTTCCAGTCTAATAGCCAGCATTTCTAGGTATACCACAAAGGCATTCCTCTTCAAGGTCTTCCCAGGATGATGCATCAAATAGTGCATGGGTCTCCACTGCCACACACAGACCAAAGACCACCATGTACTTCCAGCCTCTCTCTGTGCTTCTGCCCCTCCCTAAACAGTCGTTTACCTGGGGGATAGACATTGTAAAGGCAGAAAAGGAAGAGAGAAAAAACAGAACAAGAAATTACAAATTAGTATTTCATTTATAAATGTATACACACTCATACAGACAGTACCATGAGGGTCA
Source organism: Perognathus longimembris pacificus (assembly GCF_023159225.1). Taxonomy (NCBI): domain Eukaryota; kingdom Metazoa; phylum Chordata; class Mammalia; order Rodentia; family Heteromyidae; genus Perognathus; species Perognathus longimembris. Next base: position 68,861,176 of record NC_063165.1, read on the forward strand.
GTGTATCAACCAAGATGGTTGGTCTTAACTTAAAACTAAATGACTGGTCATCTGTGAGGAGGCAAGTTCCTAAGTGTAATTGGTAATGCCTCACTTTCCCATCTCCAAGTGGAACTGGGCATTGGTCCAACTTGGAAGTCTAAGATCTAAACAGAAATGAACTAAACCTGTACTAATTATAGAATATATTTTCCTATCATTAATTTATATACTCATCTATACAATTTTTAAAAGATTGTTTTATAGAGTGAAGATCTCAGCTTACTTATAAGTTTATTTAGTAAGCTTCCTCAGTAAGCTAGGATTACAAGACTAAGCCACTGGCACCTAGATGGATGGATACAGATAGATAGATAGATAGATAGATAGATAGATAGATAGATAGATAGATAGTCTCTATGTGTCTATGTGTACCAGTCCTAAGGCTTACTCAAGGCTAGTACTCTACCACTTGAGCCAAAGTTCCACTTTCAGCTTCTTTTTTGGTGCTTAATTGGGGATAAGAGTCTCATGAACTTTCCTGTCTTGGCTAGCTTTGAACCACAATCCTTAGCTCTCCGTCTCCTGAGCAGTTAGGATTATAGATATGAGCCACAGGCACCAAACTCTTCATATACTTTTAAGTCTCTTCAGTGCCAGTACCTAACCACCACATTACACAACCTGTAGTCCCATGTTTTATTCATTGAGAAAGCTATTTTTTCAATTATTTTTCACTTTCTCTTAGGCCAAACTCAACCTTCCATATGATGGTCCTATGTTCCACCAGCAATCAATCCCAACTGTTTCCTCTATACCAATTTAAAAGGACCTTCCTATTTTGGCTCTTAAGGCTCTGTCAAATTTCTTATCATAATTTAGTATGAAATGACCACAATATGAAGGATGATGGGTGAGATGCTTGCATTTGATGAACAGGAGGAGCTATAAACCAGATAACTGGTTAATTCACAAGCCTCTCAGAAGGTAAAAAGCTACAACTCATGAAATCCAGTAGTCAGCCATGTAGACGAGGCATCGAAGAGTCCAATATTCTGATATATTGGGATATTCTCTCTAAATTGAAAGGGCAAATCATTGTGAGACGGCTGACTTTAAACTGGGATCCTCAGATCTCAGCCTCCTAAGTAGCTAGGATTACAGGCATGAGCCACGGGCACCCAGCTAAGAGTATATTTTTGATCAGAGAATCCATAACACATGGAGTAGTAACCAAGAAAGAGAATGCTGTTTTGCTAGCCCCAGCTGGTCGAGCATCTAGAACAACTAAGAGAGTAAGCCAGTGTCAGCTGAGTACGTCATGGGCCATAATATTCCAGCAGCATTTGAGGGGTCTATTGAGGTGCTATAGCAAAACTCAAGCAGATTACCGTGTTATATCCCCAAGGTTTGAAAAGCACCTCTTCTTTTCCAGATAAACATCCTCCTTCAAAGAAATATTTGTATTACTATTGGACATTATAGAAATTGAACTCCTGGCCAAGTGACCTGAGCTGCCCATAATTGACTACATACTGTCTGATACATTGACCACACGATTAGTCATGCAAGACAACACTTTATCACCAAAAGGGAAATCATATACAAAACCAGGCCCAAGAAAATCATAAGGAAATAATAAAGTCACAAGTGCTGATAGCTGAAGGTTCTATGGGACACTCTGTATTGCCAATTTTTTTGTCCAACTATGGTTCTTCCTGTGAACAAATGAATGAGGAAGATCTGGCTAACAGATGGTTTTTCTGAATTATGAAGCAAATCAGGAAACACCTCTATAACCATACTGAAAAGTATGCTAAAACAAAACAAACCAACAAAAGACACCAGGGAAGAACATTCTTCCCATTGGACCAAACTTGAAGAAAGTTCTCATTGTCTACTTTGATTAGACTGAGAAATAAGTGAGGACATGGGTAGAACTGCACTGCTGGGTAGATCATGAGTAATTGTTTGGCTGCACAACTCGGGATTTGCAAAGAAAAAATTAAAAGACTGTCTGAAAAGCAGTATGTTAACTCTGTCTCTTAACTTTTCACAGAGCATGAAGGTATTTAAGTGTCATAAAAATGTTTACAAAGGCATCTTCTCTCAAGAATCAGGTAGATAAGTTATTCCATACACCCAGGTGCCGGCCCAGCAGCTCCATATACATTTACCATGAGCACAGAAACTAACGTTATGAATAGACCTGACATCTAAGACCCCAATTATCTGCTTACCACCATGCTAAGTACCCCAGCTGATAAAAGTAGAGGCCACATAGAAACTCATTATAGCACATTTGGTGAGAAAGTGGACAATCCAGCGGCTATCTTCCATACCAAACCTGTCCTCCATGGGCAAATGTCAACTGGCCTTACTAGGGTCAACACAATTTTGAACACTGATTTGTTTTCTCTGCTTCAGTACTTTTCTACCAACATATCCTCCGTGAACTTATAGATTGCATTATTCACCTTTATGATATCTCACCCAGTATTACTTCAGACTAAGGAATTCACTTTGTATGTATGTATGGGTGTAAATGCATATATATGTATATGATATAAGTGTATAAATATGTATATTTGTGTATATATAAATATTAATATCAATGGACTTCTATATATGTATGATTTCCTCATCTTACACGCACATACACACAAATACACACACATACACCATATAGAAGGATGGACTCACACAGAATTCACTGGTTTTCCGCTGACATCTAAAAGAGCTGGCCTGAGTGGAAGATAGACTGTCCATGAAAACATTCAGTTATAGTTGAGAGAACACTCTGTAAGAGGAATCACTGTCCTCCCAGGAATAGAATATATTTCAGTCCAGCAGCCAATATGGCATTTTGCTCCATAGCCATAATCTATGGTTCTGGGAAAGGAATGGAAAATGATGAATTCATCTCTCTATGAATCCCAATCACCCACACACAAAATGTTTATTCTCAAGCTTTGTCCCCAATTCCTTAGAGATTTTAGTTATTAAAGGGAAACAACTGTTCTACTAAACTACAAGCTAAGATTACCATCTGGCCATTTGGGATCCTCGTGTCACTGACAACAACAAGCCAAGGAAGGGGTTGCTGTACTGCTGGTGGACTCTCGGGACCATTGTGCTAACTTCCCGTGCCAGGGGCGCTAACAGACGATAGGACGAAAGGGACTTTACATGGCATCTCTTAGTAATCAGTTATTGTTAATAAATATAACCTAGATGAGAACTCAGATCCTTCAAAAATGGAACTTTAATTGCTGTTGTTTTGGTGTTTGTTTCCATCCTGTTCTGGGGCTTGAACTTGGGGCCTGAGTGCTTTTCCTTAGCTTTTCTGTTCAAGGTTGACAAAAACAGAAGCCACATATGAATTCATTATAACCTGTTTGGTGAGGCAGTGAACGATTTAGCCATACCATTTGAGCTATATCTCCACTACCAGCTTTTTACTGGTCAATTGGAAATAAAAGTCTCACAGACTTTCTTGTCTGGGCTAGCTTCAAACCAGGATCCTTAGATCTCAATTTTCAACGTAGCTAGGATGATGGGTGTGAGCCTCTAGTGACTAACTTTGAGGCACTTCATCAGATGCAGAATGTTGACCTACTAGCTGAAGGCAAGGAGAACATAGAAGAGGTGGTAGAAAAATGAATTTATTAACAACAACTGTGGCTCTGTGACCAGTCTCAGAAATAAAGTATCAGATATGAAGTCTATTCCTGAGGAAGCCTATGCTACTTGTACAAAGCAACAGAGCTCTGGCTCCTCAGGATAATATATGACAACTTTCACAGATCTCCTACAGGCTCTGTACAATTCAGTGATTTCAAAGTGAACATCATGTCCCTCATTTACTTTCCATTTTATTTCTATATCCCTTTCTGTCTAGTTCATAGCTGGATATGGATAAGCTAGACAAGGACACAGTTTTCCCATTGTGGGCACCATTGAAGACTGCAGTAAGAGAAGGCATCTGGAATAAAACAAAGGATCCTGCCATGGATATTGGAATTACAATTGCAAATAAGCAAGAATAACCAACAATTTAGAAATATGCTTTGCTTTCACTTATGAGAGTCATTCCAAAAAGGTGGTTTCCACTGCACTGGGGAGACCAAGGACTTGTGTTGAGTGTCATTCCTGCTTCTCCACAGGAATCAAAAGCACATGGAATGGGCTCTTTCTGCTTGATGACCTTCCTTTAGCATATTTCCGATGGGTTATTATTTTAAGAGGCTCTTGACTTTAAAAGATGCCTCTTCTAACATGAGTCATTTAACCAATCAGGCCAACTTTAGCAATTTTATAGGCTACAGGAAAAGTAGACAGAGGTCAAGGCATTATGTTGAATAGTCTATGGCTGGTTATAAGAAATCATTTTTTTTTCCCTGTTGGTCTGCAGCTGAGGTAAAAGAGGGAAGATTTTTAAAAAATTTAATGCATGTGCAAGTGACATAGGAATATGTATTTTAACTAGGTGGCCACTTTTTATAGAATTACTTTACCAAAATTCTCCTCTTACCCTAAACCATAGGGAAAGAACAAATTATATCCCACGGAGTAAGAGCAGAGACTGAATATTTGAGAAAGCATGAGAATCATTGCTATCCAGGAGAAATATTGCTTCCTATAAGGAGAGTTACCATCCCCTTTATTTCTGCTTATACATCCCCATTTGTTCCAATTTTTTTCTTATAATTTCTTTTCTAGAAGGCAAGACAAATGTTTGGAGGGAGGGAAATGGGGAGGAGGAAAGCGGTGTGGGGTGAGTTGAGAGAGTATCAAGTTGGATAAGAAATGTACCGACTGCCTTATGTATGAAACTATAACCCCTCTGTACATCACTTTGGCACTAAAGGAATGAAATATGTTTTATTCGACTGGGCTTATTCTCAGCATTAGCCAGGGCCCAGCACAAGAGTATAATGCTTATTGGAAAATATTGATCAAATGAAGCTATGCTTGGGATCTAGTCCTTTTACTTTGGCAATGAATTTGTCTGAATATTCGGGATAAAGTTTTTAGCTGGTGTTGTCAGAACATTCTTAAGATACAATTTTCAGAGTATCAAGATGTTAGCAATATGATAGGAAATGGTAAAGAATAGATATAAGAAGAGGGGGATGGTAGAAAAAGGATCCCACAAGATTTATGTGTCCCATAGTCCCCAAAAGACTAAACCCCTGAAAAGCATCCTGTGAGTCTTCAGATGTTAATTGCTCAGATGGCCCAAGTGCAGTTTTATGCACACATTATCGCACAAATGTACTTGTGCAAAATTTAATTGTTTTTTTTTCCTTTCAAGGAATTAGCCTTCATCAATGAGAGCAATTTTTCAAATTACCTACCAGCAAAAGACAAAATTTTAGTCTGCAAATAGTGAGAGGGTGAAAAATAGTAAGCTATTTAGGTCCTCACATAACAGATAATTCAGAATGATTAACTATTTGTTACCTAGAAAGAAATGCAGTCATGCTCCAGTGGCTCATGCCTGTAATCGCTGAGATTTGAGAATCATGGTTCAAAGCCAGCCCAGGAAGAAAAGTACCCATGAGAAAATTATCTCCAATTAACCCCTCAAAAACCAGAAGTAAGGCTATGGCTCAAAGAAGTAGAGCCCTAGTCTTGAGCAAAAGAGCTCAGGGACAGTGCCCTAGATGTCCCTGAGTTCAAGCCCCACAAGTGACAAAAAGAAGATGGAAGAAAGAAAGAAAGAAAGAAAGAAAGAAAGAAAGAAAGAAAGAAAGAAAGAAAGAAAGAAAGAAAGAAAGAAAGAAAGAAAGAAAGAAAGAGAAGAGAAGAGGGAAGGAGAGGGAGGAGGGAGGGAGGGAGGGAGGGAGGGAGGGAGGGAGGGAGGGAGGGAGGGAGGGAGGAAGGAAGGAAGGAAGGAAGGAAGGAAGGAAGGAAGGAAGGAAGGAAGGGAGGGAGGGAGGGAGGGGGAGGAGAAGGGAGGAAGAAAGAAAGAAAGAAAGAAAGAAAGAAAGAAAGAAAGAAAGAAAGAAAGAAAGAAAGAAAGAAAGAAAGAAAGAAAGGAAGGGAAGGAAGGAAGGAAGGAAGGAAGGAAGGAAGGAAGGAAGGAAGGAAGGAAGGAAGGAAGGAAGGAAGGAAGGTGCTCCTTTATTTTTCTGGCAAAGCTAGAGTGCATATTGTTCTCTCCTGTATTGCTTGCTCTCATCAGTGATTTTTGGATACTAAGTAGGTCTGGAAATCCAGAACACAGAGATTACCAGGAAATGAAAGTGCTTGGTGCACATTTGAGATCACTGCAAGTACATCCCCTCTTCCCAGGATGGATCTGAATCCCATTTCTCATGATCAGAATCAACTGCTCTTGTTCTGTTCTTATGTTAGCCAGCTTCTCCCTGAGAGACTATAGTTCTGTACCTATTGGTTGTGGTTTATCTGAGCAATGTTCCTTAAAAGGCTTGTATATTGAAAACTTGGTGCCCATGAAAATTTTAGAAGTGGAGCTTTGGGAAAGCTCTGTTCATCATGAGATCTCTGACTTATAGCATTAATCCACAGATGGATCATAGTTGGATAGACTATTGGTAGTGGTGGAAAATAGAGCCTATTTGAAGGAAATGCAACACTGTGAATATGATTTTTCAAGATATATCTTTTCCCCAACCCCTTCCTGTCTCTGTCTCTCGGCTCCCTGGCAACCATGAGGTGATCAGCTTTCCTCCAGCATGGGGAAAAGTGCCATGAGCAGGTTGGAACCTTTCCACCATGACCTTTCCACCTTGTCATAGATCTACAAGTGATAGTGCCAATTTACTGTGGATTAAAACCATACATCAGAATTAATCTCTCCTCTTTTAATCTGTCTATAACAGGTATTTGTCACAAAGATAAGTGGTTGAGCTTTGGAGAACCTCTGTTGATTCATGAGAGCTGTGATTTTATTGAAAGTGATTAACACATTGACTCTATTTATGAGAATCTTGTGAAATGGTAACCAGATTGCCTAAGGGCAAATCGCCATCCTCTTTAATCTTGTTGTTAATACCTGTCAAAACAATGCACACGCACACGCGCACACACACACACACATACACACACACACACACACACACACACCACGATAACTAGCCCATTGGTGGACAGTCAATTTTGCAGAAACTAAATCAAAGCTAGTCTCACAGGTTTTAAAGATACACATCAAGAGGGCACTTCCACTGGATCAGACTATAAAATCTGAAACCACTGACCAATTGAAATATCACTTAAACTAGAACAAATGAATTACAGCTATTTCCTGTATATGGTACAAAGTCAAAGATACAGAACCACCTATGAATTAGTCCTGTCTAAAACATGCCTCTTGTTCTAATCAAGCCTCTAAATCTGACTTCTATTTCATAGCAAATGTATGGGAAAAAAGACTTTGTCTACAACCGCAAAAGTACCATCAGTTCTTGAATGTGGGAGCTGCATAAATAACCCCATTTCTTTATAAAAAGAAAAAAGTATCAAGAAATAAAGAAAGAAGGAGAGAAAGAAAGAGAGAAAAGAATAATTATTTAGACTTGTTTAAGCCAACTTTCAACTCAAAAGAAAAAAAACACCAGTATTTGAAGTAATTAAGCACATTGAACTAAATTATTAGCTGATTCTTAGGAATTATTATTAATTACATTTTATGTCAGAATCATAATAACATTGTACTTGTACTTTAAAAGTACAGATTTTGCCAGGCACCAGTGGTTCACGCCTGAAATTCCAGCTATTCAGGAGGCTGAGATCTGAGGATCATGGCTCAAAGCCAGCCCAGGCAGCAAAGCCTGTGAGACTCTAATCTCCAGTTAAGCACCCAAAATCCAGAAATTGAGCTGTGGCTCTAGGTGGTAGAATGCTAGCCTTGAACAAAAAAAGCTCAAAGATAGCACCTAGATCCTGACCCATGACTGATAGGTTTGTTTTTTTAAAGTCCTAATATGAAGAATAGAGAGGGGAACGGTGGGCAAATACAGCCTTAATACTCATGGTACATGTGTGAAAATAGAAGTAGGTAACTTGAGAGGATGGATGAGTTGGGATTAGGTTAAGTGGGAAAATGATGGACAGGGTGACATCCATTTAGATGCATTATACTAATGATCTGACTTGTAGAATTGAAACCTCTTTTAAAATTATTAAAAATATTTTCCAGAAGATTCTTGTGCCAGGCACCAGTGGCTCACACCTGAAATCCTAGCTACTCAAGAGGCTGAGATCTGAGGATTGTGATTTGAAGCCAGCCTGGCCGGAAAAGTCCAAGCAACTCTTTATCTCTAACTAACTACCAAAAATGCTGAAAGTGGAGCTGTGGCTTGAAATGGTATAGTACTAGCCTTGAGCACAAAAGCTAAGGGACAGCCCCTAGGCACTGACTGAATTCAGGCCCCATGATGGACCAAAAATTATAAGTAAATAGAGATGCATTGCGCTTATTTATAAACTAATATGTTGAACTGAATCTCACTTTTGCAACTATACAGGACAATTAAAAAAGTAAATTTTGAAACATTCCAAGAAAAAAAAAGATTGCTAGGATTTGCTTTTATTTTATTTATTTATTTATTTTGCTAGATATGGTTGTCTTTATTTACAAATGAATTTTTTTGTGAGGTGCTAGTCCTGGAGGCTAGAACTCAATGCCTAGGGACTGTCCATGAACTTTCTTTCTCAACGTTAGTGCTCTACTACTTGAGCTAAAGCTCCATTTCTGGTTTTTGTGATTACTTGGTGATAAGACTCTCACAGGCTTTCTTTCCTGGGTTGACTTTGAGCCATGATCCTCAGATCTCAGTCTTCTGACTATCTAGGATTGCAGGTGTGAGCCAAACACACCCAGCTTACAAATGAATATTTAGGAGACAAAAACTTTATTGTGTTACTAGAAATTTAATTGTTTTATGTCCTATGTGTTCATAATTCTGAACTATTAAAAATAAAATTAAAGTACAGTAGAAAGAAATCCAATCCTTCTAAAATTTTTTTCAAAATCTCATCATTTTGTGTCTGACACCACAATTTTATATATAAATCACATGGAGTTTCTCTCTGAGTGAATCTGGTTTATTTTTTGTCTGCTTATTAAATTTGCATGGTAGATATAAACTTACTTACAAAAGGACGCTCCCTAAGAAAAGTTAAAGTTTTATAATTAACCTTTAAAAATAAGTTCCAGAGATATCATTGAACTAAAGGAAGCTTCTATGCTCCAGTAACTACACCCCCAATTAACACAAAGGCGATTGTGACTTCAGGAAGGTTTGGCCTGATGAAGGTCAGGTGGATTGCAAATTAAATGAAATGCAGCAATATTATTTAGCATTAACTATTACCCTTCTTCCTACATTTTTTACATCACTGAAAATAGTGAAAAATCATGTTTTAAATGCTTATTTTCCATATGACCAGGGTTAGAATTGATGTGGGTTAATCCTGGGTAGCATGAACCCGCAGCTGTATGACTCTGTGCTCTGAATTTTTCTTCTACTAATAGAAATATATTCATCCAAATTCTCACATAATCTGAGTTAAATATATTTAATCTCTGTAGAAATGGTTGGACTGTTATTGTAGATGAATAAGTCTTACCCCAAGTTTTCTCATCTCTTTGACATAATTCCCAAACCACTAACTAGAGAAGTACATAATACCGAAACTAAAAATTTATAATACTGAAAGTTTCAACTAGTCTAGGTGACTAATACTATAAGACTTACATCAATAACAGTATCATTTATTCATTTAAATGCCAGTAATTTCAAGAGCTGCATGGATAGCAAAGAATTTAACCAACAGTTGCTTTTTTCAGCATTTTTGCAAAATGTTTGATATATATATATATACACACACATCAGTGTAAAGGCATTAAGTTTTGAAGAACTGAGAAAAAATGGAACAGTAGCCTAGTTTTATTTTAATAATTCCTAGGTAGAGTTAGAGATAATGGTGTATATGACAAGATATCACAAAGCATTAGCTTTAGAGTTAAAGATCTTATATTTTTTTGTTTTGTGTTAACCTAAATTTTATGTTGGAGGGGAAGAAAATAGACACATGGTCCAGTGAGAGAGCCCAAGGATAAATCAGTAGATTGTTTTAAAGTAAAATGATTGCTTTCGGGGGCTGGGAATATGGCCTTGTGGCAAGAGTGCCTGCCTCATATACAGGAAGCCCTTCAATTCCTCAGAACCACATATACAGAAAATGGCCAGAGGGCTGTGGATATAGCCTAGTGGCAAGAGTGCCTGCCTCAGATACACGAGGCCCTAGGTTCGATTCCCCAGCACCACATATACAGAAAACAGCCAGAAGTGGCGCTGTGGCTCAAGTGGCAGAGTGCTAGCCTTGAGCGGGAAGAAGCCAGGGACAGTGCTCAGGCCCTGAGTCCAAGGCCCAGGACTGGCCAAAAAAAAAAAAAAAAAAGAAAATGGCCAGAAGTGGTGCTGTGGCTCAAGTGGCAGTGTGCTAGTCTTGAGCCAAAGAAAAGAAGCCAGGGAGAGTGCTCAGGCCCTGAATTCAAGGCCCAGGACTGGCAAAAAAAAAAAAAAAATTGCTTTCATTATAAAGATATTTACATTTAATTGATTTGTATGTCATTTGTTTCTAGCTGGGCACTATCCTTTGCAATAGGATTTCTCCAGAATCCATCACCATAGCCATTATCTTCCGCCTGCATACCAGATGCATATTTCCACCTGCCCTTAGATCATTTCCATCAAATAACCTGGAACTCATTTACCTCACCTACCTCTTCCCTGAGGGCAGAAGATGAGGGGAAAAAAATGGCATTGCAGAGCCAAGCACTGGTGCTGGTGATCCTACTACTCAAGAGGCTGAGACCTGAGGATCAAGGATTAAGCCAGTTGTGGCAGACAAATCTCCAAGACTCATATCTAATTAGCCAGCAAAAAGCTGGAAGTGGAGGTATGGCTCCAAAGCCATGATAAAGTTCCAGCCTTAGTCAGCCTTGATCAAAAAAGTGAGGCAACAGTGCAAGGCCCTGAATTCAAGGCCCAGTACTGGCACAATGCTTTGCTATATAACTACTGGCTTTGCCCTGTTCAGGTCATTCTTTCCTTTCAGGAATATTTTTAAAACATAGCAGAAGACAAGGAAGAAGAAGGATAAATAATTTTAATACATTTTGAAAGACAATAAATACCATCAAAACAGATTATTTTGATTATAAAAATAAAACCGGAAACTGGGTGAATTTGATTTGAGAGTGGAGAAATGAGAAAGGAAGCATAATGTAGGGGGTGAGATGGATTGGAATATTTTGTACATATGTGGAAAGATAACAATGAAATTCCCCTCTGTATAGAAACCTTTGGGCAGACTTCTGGTTGTAGCCATGATAAAATAAAAGTAAATGACAGTGAGAATGAGGGAGGAGGTAACAAACAGTACAAGAAATGTATCCAATGCCTAACGTATGAAACTGTAACCACTCTGTACATCACTTTGACAATTAAAAAAAATCAGAAAAAAGAATAAAAACAGAAAACAGCTACAAAAAAAGTAAATGACATTATTATTCCTCCTAAAACAACAAAAAAAATGGAACAAATATCTAAAGCAAAATTTTCCAAGCTGAAAGCATTAGGGAACCAAGGACGGTGATTCTTGAGAGGTAAAGCCTATTTGAATCCTAAGCTAACCTGAGCTTTGTGCTTGGGAAAAATCTTTGCGTGTAGTGCAGGGAAGGAGAAATCATTTTGCTCAATAGCCTCCTAGGGTTAGGATGTATGAAAAGGTAAAAAAAAAATTTTTTTTTAAAGTAAGGGAGATTTACAGAAAGAAAAGAGCTAGAGCTCTAGAAATCCCCAGAAGGTAAATTTCTACAAGGGAGAGCTCTAGAAATTCTCCAAAGGTGCTCCTCTGATTACTGACTACTACACACATGAGAGAAAATTACCTTAGGCCAAGTAAAAGAAGAAAGGAATACAGATTAAGAAGAAATAAGTTTAAATGGCCTTTCTTACTGATCATCTGGATAAGAAATGCAATGGAAACTGAAAAAGATGAGAAGCACTATAAACAAGCTTAGCACAATTGTAGGATACAAAATCAATACATAAAATTCCACATACTAGCAAAAAAATCAGAAAATGAAATGATTTTTCAAAGAACAATGTAGCTGGTAAAAACACAAAGATAAATTTCACAAAAGACGTATAAGACCTACACACTGAAAATTGTAAAACATTGCCCAGAGGAATTACAGAACATCAGAATAAATGCATGAATCAGAAAAAAATGCAAATCTCAAGGAAACAAGGTTTCAAAATGCTTAAAGATTGGCACAGCTGGGTACCACTGGCTTATATCTATAACCTAGCTACTCAGGAGGCTAGATCCGGAGGATCACAATTCAAAGCCAACAGAAAAACCCACAAGACTCCATCTTCAAAATAACCAGTAAAAAGCAGGGTTGAAGGCATAACACAAGTACCAGATACATGCCAAAAAGAAAGAAAAAGAAGGAAGGACAGAGAAAGAAGAAAACAAGATGAGCATACATACTTGACCAAAAAAGATATTTGCATACTCATTAGTCATTAAAGATCACGCAAATTAAAACCACAGTGCCAAATGGAAGAATTCCTAGGGGATATTCATATGCCCAAACTCAACCAAGAAGATTTAAACCAACTAGATAGACCCATAACAAGTAATGAGATACAAATGACAATGAAAGAAAAGTCATCCAAGAAAAGCCCAGAACCCAATGGATTCACAGCCGAATTCTTTAAGTCCTTCAAAGGAGAACTCACTCCAATATTCCTCAAACTACAATGAAATTGAAAGGGAAAGATTACTACCAAACTCGCTCTATGAGGCAAGCATAACCCTCATCCCAAAACCAGATAGGGACTCATCAGAGAAAGAGAACTATAGACCCATTTCTTTGATGAACATAGTTGCAAAACTTCTCAATAGGATTCTGTCCAACCAAGTTCAACAAGTAACAAAAAAAAAAGCATATAATGTGATCAAATGGGATTCATTCCAGGGATGCAAATCTGGCTCAATATGCACAAGTCAAATAATGTAATTCAATACATCAACAGAAGCAAGGACAAGGCCCATATGATCATCTCAACAAGTGCAGAAAACACATTTCACAAAATCCAACACTCCTTTATGTTAAAAGCTCTGGAAAAGCTAGGAATCCATGGAATATTCCTCAGTATGATAAAGGCTGTGTATGACAAACCTACAACCAGCATTATACTTAGTGATGAAAGGTTAAAGCCATTTCCTCTAAAATCAGGAACAGGACAAAGATACCACTCTCTCCACTCCTCTTCAACATAGTGCTGGAATTCTTAGCAAGAGCAATAAAGCAAAAAACAAAACAAAACAAAACAAAAAAACATAGAGGGGATCCAAAGCAGAAAAGAAAAAATAAAACTCTCCACTCTCCCTCTTTGCTGATGACATGATCCTGTATTTAAAGAACCTACACATTCCTCTCCCAAGTTACTTGAGCAGAACTGAAACTGGCAAAGAAGCAGAGTATAAAATTAACCCACAAGAATCAGTACCTTTTCTCTATGCCAACAATGAGGAGAACGAGACAGAAATTAAGAAAACAACTCCATTTGTAATAGCCTCAAAAAAAAAACACCCTAGAAATTAACCCAAGATATGAAAGACCCCTGTGATGAAAACTTTAAAAATCTGAGAAAAAGAAATTAAGGCAGATTTAAAAACATAGGAAAATCTTTTATGCTCCTGGACTGGAATGATTAGTATCACAAAAATGGCAGTACTGACCAAAGCTATCTACAAATTCAATGTAATAACCATCAAATCCCAACAATATTCTTCAATGATGCAGAGGAAGCAACCCACAAATTCATATGGAATAATAGAAAACCCAGAATAGCAAAAGCAATCCTTAGCAGAAAGAACAGTGCTGGAGGAATATCAATACCAAACTTAAAACTCTATTACAAAGCCATGGTAATAATAATAATAATAAAAACCAGCTTGGGGTGCCCTGTATATTGTATATACATTTATCTGAATTAGGGAAGGGAACGGGAACAACTAAATGGTGAGACAAGGGACAAAGAATGAACCAATGCAACAGCAATACCCATAAGACAATATGCTGGAAATGAACTTTACAACTTGGGGAAGGGGGTTGGGGAGGAAAGGCATGTGGGAGAAAAATGAGGGAGGGGGTAACAATGTTCAGCAACAAATGTAGTCCCTACCTTATGTATGTAACTGTTACCCTTCTATACATCATCTTGACAATTAAAAAAAAAATTCCTAAAGGCAAACAACAACAACAACGTACTAGCACAAGAATAGGCCTGAGGACCATTGGACTAGAAGACCCAGAAATGAACTCACAGATCTGTAGCCACCTAATATTTGATAAGGGAGCCAAAACACAGCTTGGAAGAAAGAAAGCCTCTTCAACAAATAGTGCTGGCAGAATTGGCTATACACGTGCAGAAAACTAAAGCTAGATCCTTATATATCTATCACCTTATACCAGAATCAATTCCAAATGGATCAAAAACCTCAATTTAGGCCAAATACCATGAAAATATTAAAGGAAGAGATGGGAAAACACTAGGGCTCCTAGCCAGATGCAGAATCACAACAAATCAAGGAAAGACTGGATAAATGGGATTGCATTAAACTGAAGAGTTTCTGCATGGTAAAGGACATAGCTAGCAAGATAAATAGAGCCCACAGAATGGGAGAAGATCTTTAGTAGCTATGCATCAGATAAGGGATTCTTATCTAAATATTCTTAGAGCTCAAAAAATGAACCCCCAAAAAATAAACCCTCAGAAAATCAACAACCCAATTAACAAATGGGCTAAAGACTAGAGACTTCTCAGAAGAAAAAGTAAGAATAGCCAATAGACACATAAAGAAATGTTCAACATTTCTGGCCATAAGAGAAATGCAAATGGAAACATTGAGATTCCACCTCACCCATTAGAATAGCCAGAGGGAATATAAGCTTGCTGAACCACTCTGAAAAGTAGTATAGAGGTTCCTCAAAAGACTAAACATAAAGCTGCCCTACAATCGAGCAATCCCACTCCTGGGCATTTACCCAAATGATCAGAAACCAGGCTGCACTAATGCCACCAGGACAGCCATGTTCGTTGCAGCATTGTTTACCATAGCCAAGAAAATGTGGTATATGTACACAAAGGAATTCTATGCATCCATCAGAAAGAATGATATTGCCCTATTCATAAGGAAATGGAAAGACTCAGAAAAAATTATACTAAGCGAAGTAAGCCAGACCTGGAAAAACAGGTTGCATGGTTTCCCTCATTTGGAGTCATTAGTATGTGCCTGTGAATCTATAAGTAAATGCAATAGATGGTAAAAGATGAAAAAATCCTCTTGGATGTGATAAACAGGTCTCTAAACATTCACACAGTGAGACCAAAGAAGGATATTCTTAGGAGAGGAGCACATAGGCTTGATAGCAATGATCATACGATCATATAAAATGATGTCTATTGACATGAACTCCAAGGAATGGAAACAAGAGGTTTTACATTTTTACTTTTTTGGGGTTTTTGTTTTGTTCTTTTTCCCTTTTTGTCTCTGGTATTGATGTCTGTACTTTTTATCTGCTTTGGGGAGGGAAAAGGGAGCCCAGAAATGGTAGGACAAAGAGTACACTAATTCATCCAGTGATACTCATTAGACACTTTGTTGAAAATGAACTATACAACTTGTGGAGGAGGAGAGAAGGGAGGGAAAACTGGGAGAAAATTAGGGAAGAGATGACATTGTTCAAAAAGAAATATACTCATTTCCTGACCTATGTAACTGTAACCCTCTGTGTATCACCTTTACAATAAAAATAAATTAAAAAAAAAAAAACCACAAGGCCATAACACTTCACTGCCACATGGATGACTGAAATGGAAAAAGCTAAGTTGTTGGCAAGGGTATGGTGAAATTGGCACTTTCCACACAGTACTAGCTAAAATGTAGAACTGTGCAAACATTTTTTAAGATTAATACAAAGTTGCATGAAGTGTTCAATATGTATGTACCATTATTCCAGCAGTCTACTTTCCAGTAACCCAAAGAAAATGAATGTATATGTTGACCTACAATTGTGTACGTGGGGTTCGTAGCTTTATTTGTCATAGCCTCAAATTGGCTATTACCACTCAGATGAAAAGAAACAAACTATTCACACATGTGACAACAGAGGTAACTCTTGAATTATACTGAGTGAGATATACCAGATTTTCCTAACCCATATCTATCCTATAACTCTAAAACTTCCAGAAAATAATGCAGTGTATGGTGACAGCCAGCCAATCAGTTGTTACCTTGCCTGGGTATGAGGGCAAACAGGCAGGATATGGAGGATGGTAGGAAAGGCATTAAGAAAGAGCACAAGAAAAGTTGAAAGGTACTAGAGGTATCTGCTTTATTGATTCTCATGATGATACATAAGTACATGAATATGTAAAGCTTATAAAATATACATTTAAATATGTGTAATTTATTATGTATCAACATACAACTATCTATATGCATATATATATATAAACTTATTATATACAAGGTAGCAATGCTGGACACCGGTGGCTCACACTTGTAAGCCTAGCTACTCAAGAGGATGAGATCTGAGAATCAAAGTTCAAACCCATCTTGGAGAGGAAAGTCGGTGAGACTTATTATCTCAGTTTAACCAGCAAAAAGCTTGAAGTGTAGATATGGTTCAAGTGGTAGAGCATCAGCCTTAAGAGAAAAAGCTAAGGGACAGGGCCCAGGCCCTGAGTTCAAACCCCAGTAATGATACTAAATTAATAAATAAAAGTTTAAACTATAATAAGGTTTATTTTTTAAAAAACACATGTAGTGACGAAGTCTTCTTGGACTTTGAACCTAGTTGAACTTTCAGATGACTCCAGCCTAGCACCATTCCAATTCAACACTGAGATCTCAGGAGAGAACCACGCGGGGAGGCCTGATCAGTCACACCACTACGCCCTGTAACATTCCTTTTTTTCAAGTCAGTTAAGTTTTGAAACATAATCAGAACAGCGGGTTTCAAGTTTTGTTTGTGTGTGTTTTGTTTTTTTCAGGGGGGTGGGGGAGACCTGTCCTGGGGCTTGAACTCAGGGCCTGAGCACTGTCCCTGGCTTTTTTTTTTTTCTCAAGGCTAGCATTCTACCACTTGAGCCACAGCACCACTTCCAAGTTTTTCTGTGTATGTGGTACTGAGGAATCAAGCCCAGAGCTTTATACATGCTAGGCAAGCACTCTACCACTAAGCCACATTCCTAACCCCGGGTTTCAAGTTTTTATGAGGGTTTTGTTTTGTTGTTTTGATTTGTTTGTTTGTTTTTCTTCTGTAGCAACTTTTCATCTCAAATTCCTGCTTACAAATGTTTGGTTCCCCAGTTGTTATGTTACCACTCCTTACATACAGAAACTTAGTGTTAAATTGAAGGTAGTAACAAATATAAAACTGCTTTAATCAAAAGGAAGAGAGGGAGGCTACTTCTTGCCTGGCCTACTTTCCTGAGTGGTTCCTGAGGTGTGAATGGTTTTATGAGCTCTCTCTGTCTACCTGCATTCCAATATTTTTCTTCCCTCAGGAGAACTAGGACAAAAATCACTAAGTGATACATACATACACTAAGTGATATGGTGTGTGTGTGTGTGTGTGTGTGTGTGTGTGTGTGTGTGTGTGTGTGTGTGTGTGTACTAAATGAGACTTCATGCCATGCTTTCTCTTGGATTTTCCCCTCCAGGCTGGCACTCTGCCACTTGAGCCACACCTCTACTTCTCAATTTTTGCTGGTTAGTTCAAGGTAAGAGTCTCAAAGGACTTTCCTGCCTGGGATTAATGTTGGTCTTCAGATCCCAGCCTCCTGAGTAACTAGCACTACAATGCCTGGCTCATAGATTTCTTTTCTCCCTTCCTCCCTCCCTCCTTCCCTTCCTTCCTTGTCAGTCTTGGGCTTGAACTTAAAGATGAGGCATTGTCCCTGAGCTTTTTCACTCAAGGATAATCCTCTACCACTTGAGCCACAGCTCCATTTCTGGTTTTCTGGTGATTAATTGGAGAAAAGAGCCTCAAGGATTTTCCTGTCCAGGCTAGCTAAGAACCGTAATCCTCACATCTCAGCCTCCTTAGTTGCTAGGATTACACGTGTGAGCCCCCTGGTCCCAGGACAGCTCCTGTATTTTTCTTCAATAGCAATTAACTCTACTATACTGTTGAGAATAGAAAAACCTGTTAAGTATATGCAAAAACATCAATGGTTGAATCATAATAAAAGAAGGAATTTTAAGAGTCAGAAAAGCATAGTATTTTGACAAATCTGACCAGAAATCTGATTTCCCTCTCTAAATGACAAATAATATTGTACACTTGGTCTGACATTTCCACTTTGCATTCATTGCATTGGTTTTCCTCACCATGTTGTGGCTATTTTCATGTTCCTGATTCCTGAAGGTCACTCAAGGAATTAACATCAGATATGCTGACTCAGAAATGAATACAATTTATTAGTTTCAGTGAATAAAAACACCACACCCTGTGCATTCTGCCAAATCAGCTGGAGGCTGAGGGAGTAACTATTTTTTCTACAGAGGCTTCTTTCCCCCTCAATTTGTTTTTGTCCTAATGGTACAAAATGGCGTAATAAATTCTGTGATAATGGCCTTCCTTACAATTTATTGAGAACTAATGCTCCATTTTCAATCTCTGCCTCGGCTTTGAAAAGATTATGCTGGTAAAAACTAAAGAAACCATACCTATAACAGACATACTTCCAAACAATATGATGAGTTTATTTCTAAATAGAATGCATCCTAAAAAACACAAGCTCAGCCTATAATACTACCAGAGCTGGCTATAAATTTCAGTGGATGGTTCCCAGTAGGGATGATACTGAAATGGTAAAAATGTAAGTGTTGCTTCACAATGAGTGTAAAGAACCATTTCATTAATACAGGTGTGACTTAGGATGGCAGCAGAGCCAAACCTGTGGGCCTTGGATCTGCTGTTTCCTGAGTGTAAATACTCAAGCTTCAGTTCTATACCAACAACTCAACTCAAGCTGGTATTTACAAATGTTTGGTCCCCTGCTTCTTATTTCTGCAGCTGCAATTGAGTTCCAAAGTTACATACCAAGAATTATTTCCTAGATTGTAATCAGAGCAGCGAAGCAAATGCAAAAGCAGAATTAGTAACTCTCGAACCTAAAATTTAAAATTATAAACACTAAAGCTGGGCATGGTGGCTCACTCCTGTAGTTTCCATTCCTCGGGAGGCTAACACTGGAAGATCACTTGAAACTGGGAGTTTGAGGCCAGTCTAGTCAATATAGCAAGGACTTGCCCTAATACGCTCCCACCCACACAGATGAGACACATATATATTATAAATTTTATATTGAAAACTAAAATCTTATTTACTCAGCCTATAGCATTACTGAATATGTGTGTTTCCCTTCTAACACTTAAGACTTTTGAAAACATGAAAGGAAATGAAGAGTTTCATTTAACACCTAAAATTTGAGCAGACTATAGATTTAATAATGCTTTCAGGCATTCACCAGAAATTCCTGCAAAGGGACAAGAATGGAGCCTAATGTCATATTTGAAAAGTTAATGGTTAGGGTAAGCCAGGCATTCGTAGCTCATGCCTGTAATCCTAGCTACTCAGGAGGCTGAGCTTTTAGGATCCCAAATAGAAGCTAGCCAGGCAGGAAAGTCTATGAGACTCTTATCTTCAATTAACCACCAAAAAGCCAGAAGTGGATCTATGGCTTAAATGGTAGAGAGCGGACAGTGCCAGGCCAAGTCTAAGTCCCAATACTAGCATGTGCGTGCACACGCATGTGCACACACGCAGAATTAATAGTTAGGGAAAGAAAGGAGTTTCCAGTAAAAATAACATTGTTCCATTAAGTTATTGATTCTAAGCTCAGAGCCTAAAAGTTACAGAAGCTCCAAGCATAAAAAGAAAAAAAAGTTCTAAGAGTCAAATCCTTGCTTAGAAAGGAAATAACATTGAGTACAGTGGAAATTGGGCCAAGCAGTCTTCACACTATGTGGTCAAGACTAAATAAAAAGAACCAAGAAATGAAAATGTGAAAATAAATGTAATAGAAACTCTGAAAACATACTGGAGGAAAAGGAGGAAATTGAGAGGGAGGGAGAGATAGAGAGAGGAAGACAGGGAGGGAAGAAAGAGGGGAGGGAAAAAGGAAGGAAGGAAGGAAAGATGATCTTGAAGAAAAATTAACCTGAAATTCAGAAGGAAATCATTAGCATTTGTTTATTCCCTCAGTTAATGAGAATGTAAACCTAGTAAAGTGAGAGCTTAAAGAGAAGATTGTAAAACCACATAATATTTAAAGAAAGATCTAGCTGAAACTATTATCACCACAGAAATAATCCATCAATGAGCTAAGGAATGGCAAGAAAGAAGAGACACCATTGAATGTGAAGTGCTAGAAGACAACATGGACCAGGAGTACGGCTCCACTCCAGTACTGAAAAAATAACTAAATAACACTAGTAAATGGAGAACAAAATAATTCCAAATAACTAACTTTGCAAGTTTCTTAACGTCAAGGACAAAGAAAGCATTCTTTAGATATAAAAAAAAAAAAAAAACATGTTGCCAACTCTGAGGGTGGATTCATGTATCATCTTCATGGGGCAACAGGGCACCCCAAAGTTTGGCCAAACCTTATTCTGAATGTGTTTGTGACTGTGTTTTGAGTGAGAGGAACCTTCGAATTGGAGGACAGAGCAATGCAGATTGCCCTGAGTGTCCCAGATAGTCTACTGAAGACAAATAGAGAACAAAAATGGTGCAGCCGGGCACCAGTGCCTCAGGTCTGTAATCCTAGCTCCTCAGGAGGCTGAGGGGTTCAAGTGGTAGAGCACCAGCCTTGAGCAAAGAAGCTGAGGCAGATTAGCCTAGCCCTGAGTTCAAGCCCCAGTACTGGCCCAACACACACACACACACACACACACACACACTCACACAAATAAGTGCAGTGCAACTCTCCCTGTTTGATCACTTGAGCTAGAATACTGTTGTTGTTGTTGTTGTTGTTGTTTGTTTGTTTTCCCCAGCCTTCAAATACCAAGTTAATTATTGGTCCCCTTTGAATCTCAAACTTGCTGGATTTTGGACTCTCTTGGTTCTCAGACTTTCTGAGTTAAATTGTTGGCTCTGCTCGCTCAGCTGGCTGACTATGCCTTGGAATTTACAAGCCAATTCCCAATAATAAATCATGCATTCAGGCAAATACCTCACATCTTATTGGCTCTATTTCTATGGAGAATACTGACTGATAGACCTAAAAAGCAAAAAAAGTAAAAAAAAAAAAAAATCAAACTGACTTCATATGTTTCCATAGTAACATACAATGGCTAAGGACTAGAAAAATAGCCACAAAATTTTAATGAAAAGAAACTGTGACTCAGGAGCGTTCAATCATGACATCTTTCTAGCATAGAGAGATGACAGACCTTTTCAAAAATGAAAGAGTTGTGGAATAGTAGCAGTGTGCATTTCTGGGAGAAAAAAATATATATATAATCTGACAATGAAATCTAAGCAGATGACAGATAAATCAAAGTAAAGATCCAAGAAGCTATGGTATAAAAACTGAGGGGAATCATTGTCTCTTAAAGAAACACATCTCACCGAAATAATAGAGATTATAAATCAGAGTGTAAACACTACAGATCTGGGTGTTATGAAGATAATAATTGCTATGGTTTGCATCTTAAATTTCCCCCAGTGTCTATGGATTAAAGATTTACTTGGTTTTCAGTCCCGCACTGTTGGGAGGTGATGGATCTTAAGCAGGTAGTGTCTGGTGAGAGGCCTTCAGGTCACACAGCCTGTCCTGGAAGGGAATAGTGGGACTCTTGTTGTCTCTTCTTTCTGTCTTTTGCTTCCTGGCCTTGGGATAAACTGCTTTGCAGCCCTGCTCCCTAGAGAGGCCTAAAAGCAACACACACACCCCTGATTACAGACTCCAAAGATTATGAACCAAGATAAACCTTTTCTCTTATTTAAGTGATTATCTCACATATCTGTTATAGTGACAGAAAGCTAACTAGCACAAAAATGTAACAGAGAACAAAAGATTGGAGATGAAAGAGTGACAATTTGGGGGGTATTTTTTGGCATATATATATATATATATATATACACATAGATATACCAAAAAATATATAAAAATCCTTAAGTAGCTGTACAAGGAGTTACCAAAAGTTAATGAGAGTTTATTAATATATCTTGACCAATGAAGAGTGACAATGCTAACTTTAATATCTCATTTAATATTGTCTAAGTAAGAAATTCTTTCAAATGTTCTTCACAACCTCTTAGGTAACATTAGAATGGTTTTTAGGAAATATCTCTAATGAGATTTAAAATCTTTTAAAACATATTGTCCTGTATATTTTGTGGGTACCGTAAAGTATTTTAATGTGAGTACATGATGTGTAATGATCAAACCAAAGTTCTTGTATACCCTCCTGGAGAAAGGAAACATCTTTTGATGTTCAACAAGTCCTCAGGATAGGTTCCATTGATGGTGTGTGTGTGTGTGTGTGTGTGCGCGTGCACATACGTGTACATACCCAAGTGCATGAGTGAACTCAGGGGCTCATGCTCCCTTTGCTTTCTTGCTTCAGGCTGTCACTCTACCACTTGAGCCACACCTCTATTTCTGGCTTCTTGATGGTTAATTGGGAAAAACGTTTCTTGGATTTTTCTGCTCAGACTGGCTTTGAACCTCAATCCTCAGCTCTCAGCCTCCTGTATAAGTAGGATTAGGGGTGTAAGCCTCCAGCACCTGGCTCCATTTTGTTTTTCTTCTACTGAGTTCAATGGTTATTACTGATAAATAGCACCTTATTTCATGATGCCATTGTTATCAGGCATATCTGGGTGTATAAATAGGAAGATACAAGTGTAGGCAGTGTTAACTGTTAACAATTTCTGGTGAAGATGTTCTTAATGATTTTCTCTTATGTTTCATCTTCTCTAAGTAGTTTGATTTTTTTTAAGACAGTAAAGCAGTTTTTTTCTTTCTCAAGAAAAATGCCAGAAGTTAATCTGCAAAGACATTAGCAGTAATGGAAATACACCTCATTGTTCTTTCCTTCCTTTGTTAAAATAAGCATTTGATTTCTAAAAATATCAAGTTAATCGCCAGATGTCTTCTTTTTATTAAAAAATTTGACACTGAGCTTTCAAAGGATGACTCAAAAGTCTTTATACACCTTCCCCTGCCCTTTGTCCATAGAGAGGGCCACACAATCTTTCCAAGGGAGAGATGTAGAACTTTGGCTGCCTTGTACTTACAACATTTGTGCCTATAGAGGCTGTATATGGGGTAAGGGAGGAGGGGGGGGAAAGGCCCAGAAGCCTCCTTCCATCAGAGCTGGTGTTTGGGGACAGTGGCAGATGGTAGAGCTCATTTCCTAGCTGTGTGACCTTCAAGAGTCCTTTTATCTGATTATTGTGGGATAAGACCACAGAAATAAAGTGAGATAAAAATGACTGAAATAAGCAACATGTTGAAAAACTGGCACAGATTAGTAAATGGTAGTTAATATATACAAAATAATCACAGATACATCTCAACTTAGTTTTGTAAATATACAGCAGTACTGGGGCTTGAACTCAAGGTCTTGTATTCTCACTTAGTTTTTTCACTCAAAGATAAGCCATAAGACAAGCCATAGCTTCACTTCTGGCTTTGGGGCACTTAGCTGGAGGCATAAGTCTCTTAGACTTCCTGGGTGGGCTGGGGTGATAGGAGTAAGCCACAGAGCCAGACTTTTCTCACTGCATTGCATTCAACACATAGCTTGGCCCATTCTGACCTCAAACAGAAGGATCTCTGCCTATTATTTCACAGGATTTGCTTTGCTACCTGTGTCTGGATTGTTTGTTTGTTGTTGGTTTTTTTTTTTTTTTTTTTTTGGCCAGTCCTGGGCCTTGGACTCAGGGCCTGAGCACTGTCCCTGGCTTCTTCCAGCTCAAGGCTAGCACTTTGCCACTTGAGCCACAGCGCCGCTTCTGGCCGTTTTCTGTATATGTGGTGCTGGGGAATCGAACCTAGGGCCTCGTGTATCCGAGGCAGGCACTCTTGCCACTAGGCTATATCCCCAGCCCTGTTGTTGGTTTTTAATGAACCTTTACAGTATATCATTTACCACATTGTAAAGTATGCTCAGGTTGTTTGACTTCCCAGAAACCAGGTTTGTGAGTTCGTGCTGAACTTTGCTGGGTGAATGAGTGACCAGAATGGAAACCCCATCTAACCTTCTCCTAACCATGGCCTCCGGGGTTGAACTTGGCTATGTCACTAGGCCACAGAATGCTGTCCAGCCAGCTCTCAGCTCTGAGCACACTCCTGCTCCGTCAGAGGTGTTTATGGGGCATATACACAGCTGTTCAAAGGGAAACAGTTGTGAAGCAGTGTGTCTTTGACTTGGGTCTTGTGAGAGTATAAATTCAGCTTCAAGGGAGTTAAAGATAAGAAATCCTTGTGTTCTGACTACAGGTCCAAGTCCAATCTCTTTTACCAGCCAAGCCCCTCCTCACAAGGGACCCCCGGCCTTTGGGCTTGGACCTGAGCTAGCCTCAACCGCAAGCAATCCCTCCTCACCTCACCTTGCCTCCCGAGCTGGTGGGTCATGGAAACAGCAACTCCATCCACAGCTCCAAGCTGTGGCCCACCCTAGGTTGAATCTTTTCTTTTAAAATAATAATTACTTATTTATTGTTAAAGTGATGTACAGAGGGGTTACAGTTTCATACGTTAGGCCATGGGTACATTTCTTGTACTGTTTGTTACCTCCTCCCTCATTCCCCCTCCCCCTCCCCCTTTCCTTCTCTCCCATGAGTTGTTCAGTTGGTTTATACCAAATGGTTTTGTAAGTATTGCTTTTGGAGTCATTTGTCTTTTTATCCTTTGTCTCTTGACTTTGATATTCCCTTTCCCTTCCCTAGTTCTAATAGCAGTATATACAGTACCCAGGGTACTCAGATGAGATACAGTGATAGCGCAGGGACGACCACAGGAAGGGGATACAAGAGGATCATCAACAATAGAAGCTACGGTTGCACATGGCATGTTGAAAGTAATTACAACAGGGATATAACAGTCGTTTCCATAACATGGAGTTCATTTCACTTAGCATCATCTTATGTGTTCATAAGGGCATAGCTATTGGGCTCTTGTGATCCTCTTCTGTGACTAGCCTAAACCGAGGTTGAATCTTTATCATATTTTGTTTTTCATTAAGCTATATTATGCCTAGCAGCAACAGCAGCTCAGTTGGTGTAGGGTGAATTAGAGAGTTAGTATTTCAATGATTATAATACCTCCTAGCCAGTTCCTTCCAGGCCACACGGGGTTACACCTCTGGCTTCCTCTTCTGCCAATATTTTTTCACTTACTCATTCAATGGCTTCTTTGCTTCTGCTTTTTTTAGGGGGAGAGGGGAATCAAACTTGATTTCTGACACTTTCCCTCTTCTCTTTGGTTATACTCAAGTATAGGGACATATACACCAATAGTCTCCATGATTTAAGAATATGTCTGGGGGGGTGGAAATTATTGCATAATCATTTATTATACAAAGAACTCCTATATAAATCAGTGCTCTCCAGAGAAAGCCAAAATTTGAATACAGAGAAAAAAGAGAGCATGAGGTCTATTCTAAGGAACTGGGGCATGTGATGCATGGTGAGAATGTCTCTATAGGGTCAGTTGAGAGGCTGGAGAATCAAGGAAGTGTTCAAGGCAGTTTGCTTGCAGAATGTTTTTGTCAGGAAGGATCAGCCTTCATTTATTAGCGCTTTCAACTGATTATGGAAGGTAACGTGCCTTCCTCAAACTGCACTGGTTTAAATATTAATCTCATCCAAAAGACACCTTCACAGAAACATCTAGAATAATATTTGACCAAAAAACATCTTGGCACTATGGCCCAGCCAAACTGGCACACAAAATTAATCATTACACTTCATCAACGCACACCACAATCTCTGTCCTCCACTACTACCAATCACAAGAGGGGAGGAGTTGTCTTGGCTCTTAAACTTTTAGCCTGGACTCATTGCCAAAACTAGGGTATGAATATTAGGTTCCTACCATAAATATGCATCAGAAAAGCAGAGAGTTGAGAGGATGTGACAGGTAAAAGATCTCAGCACAGTTCAAATGTGCCCTTGAGTAATACTAAAACAAGTGAAAGGAAATGAGAAAGTGCCAAAAGTACAAGCCACTAAGTTCCTAAGAACTTAATGTATTGCTGTGCTGGTTTGCTAAACCTGAGTGGGGGCCACCAACAATTCCTTCTGTGTGTGTCTATGTGTGTTTGTGTGCGCAAGCACGCACATGCGCACACGCCAATACTGAAACTTGAGCTCAAGGCCAGAGCACTGTCTCTCAACTTTTTTAAATAGCCTTAATTTAATTTTGTTGTCAAGGTGATATACAGTGGGGATATTGTTACATACATAAGGTAGTAAGTACACTTCTTGTTAGACTTGTTACCCGCTCCCTCATTTTTTCCCATCTTCCCTCCTCCATAGTCCCCTCTTCCCTTAACTTTTTCGGTTATCAAGGCTGATACTCTACCACTTAAACCACAGTTTCACTTCTAGTCCTTTGCTAGTTAATTAGAAACACAGGCACAGACTGTGCCTGGGCTGGCTTCAGATCTAGAATTCTCAGATCTCAACATCCTGAGTGCTAAGATTATAGGTGTGAGCCACTGGCCCAATTCTTCTTAATTCCTGGAGTGATGGCTTTTCTTTCTCACAGTCTCTTACTCACTACCCTTCCTCTTGGAGAGGGGATTGGGGTATCTACAGACAAATGGTCCTAAGGATGTCACAGATTTGCCTCACTGCTAATCTTCAAATACAGAAAGAACCTAGGTACAGCAGTGACTTCTCTTTCCCCTGGACTTGAGTTATTTCCATGTAGTTTTTCTCTACCACTCTCACCCTTAAAACGGGATCTCAAGACAAATTTTTGCTGTGTTTACTCCTGGCCTCAACACACCACGCAGTATATTCTTGTTGATATCGGTGGGGAGGTCTGGCAACAATGAAGAGAACAGTTCATGGTGCTTTCATGGGTCTCATTAATATGTAATCATTCAGAGCAGAGGAAATGCCGTCAGAAAGTGAGAGAGAAGTGAGGCCTCCAGATGTTGAGGATGGAACCCTCAACTTTCAGAAAAGTGGCCACTCAAGAGTGAAAATGAGAAGTTAAGAAACAGTTAACTATATCCAATTATGACTCAATCGTCCATTCCAAGCCATAGTATAGTTCCTGAACTGAGTAGATGAAGATATTTTTAAAATGTGGAAATAGACTTTTCCATTGTGGTGTCTATAATTTGGGTCACTAGTAGAAAATCACTAGTAGAAAATGTCTGAGGGATGAAACTAGTGGCTGGGTGTGGGCACAGCTGTGTACAAGGCATTAGCTGGTTACATGAGAGTTGTTGAGAGCAGTATAAGAAAGCAATATGACAGTTGAAATAAGTAATGACATTGACTGAAATGCATCTGCTAGACTTGACTTAGGGAGCAAAGTACCACTTAGGGAGCAGCAAACTCCACGCCCAGCACGGTGGATATGACTTGTGCCACCTCCATCCCAGACAGTGTAATTATGCCTTCTGCTTTCCCAGGAAGCAGAGTTCTTTGCTCACAGTCTCTGTAATATTAACAGTGTTCAATTAAATGAGTTCTAGGTGCTTGGGTGGGTATTTAGAGATTTTCTTCTTATAGAAACGCTTGTAAATTGAAAAAAGAAGAAAAGAAAAACAAAATATTTGTAAGTATGTAATATGAGGGATGTGAAATTATTTTTTAAAGGCAGCTATGGCAGGCTGGGAGCACTATAGACAGGCCAGGATAATGTGGACATTATATATTATGTCCTAAAGCATAATACAAGGAATGGACTCTTCCAACTTCCTCCCATCCTCAGTCCCAAATCTTCCTACCCCCGCTACAGGAGCTATTCAAGTGCATTAGGACCTTGCTTCCTGACTAGCATGAAGTCACCACAAGTCAGCATTGGACGGAAGCTGAACCACAGTCCTTCATAGCTCATGGTCTCAGGATGGAGCGCCAGCTGAAATCAGCACTCCTCAGTGGCCTCACACTTAGATGTAAAAGTTGTCTTTCTGGTAAGCATGCTTCGCACTGTGTGGAGAAAGCCACTGCTGAGATGGAGTAGAGCCAACATTCAGAGGAAATCACAAGAGTGAGAAACTCCTGCCAATCTTCTAGTCCTTGTCTGTAAGTGTCTAAACATAACTCAGCTGTGTCTCTGTTTTCCCTGCATCTTCATTATTCAATGCTTCCTGAAATCATACCAAAAGAAAAAAAATAACCCCACAACAGAAATAGTGGTATCAGCTGGGCACCAGTGGTTCATACCTATAATCCTAGCTACTCAGGAGGCTGAGCTATGAGAATCATGGTTCAAAGTCATCCCAAGTAGGAAAGTCTATGAGACTCTTATCTCTAATTAACCACCAGGAAGCCTGAACTGGAGCAGAGGCTCAAAGTGGTAGAACACTAGCCTTGAACTAAAGAGCTCAGGTACAGCACCCAGGCCTTGAGTTCAAGTCCCATGACTAACATCAGCAACAAAAATGACAACTACAAAGGTCAATTTAATGAAAGGATATTAGAGACGCTAGTATTTTGTTTTTAGTGGTGGTTGTCAAGGGGTTTGAATGACAGGCCTGGGTGCTGTTTCTGAACTTTTATGCTCAAGGCTAATAATCTACCACTCTGGGACACAATACCACTTCTGGTTTTCTGGTGGTTAACTGGAGATAAGAATCCCACAGACTTTCCTGCCTGGACTG
Source organism: Perognathus longimembris pacificus (assembly GCF_023159225.1). Classification (NCBI taxonomy): domain Eukaryota; kingdom Metazoa; phylum Chordata; class Mammalia; order Rodentia; family Heteromyidae; genus Perognathus; species Perognathus longimembris. The sequence goes on from NC_063165.1 coordinate 68,890,090, forward strand.
GCTTTCAACCATGATTCTCAGATCTCAGACTCCTGAGTGGCTAGGATTACAGGCGTTAATTAATAGCACCCAGCTAGTGGCTTTTGGCCTTTTATCATATTATTTTATGTTAGGTTTTAACATCTGCAAAAAAAAAATCTTAGAAATTATGTAACATGGCACCCTTCACTGCTCAGAGACACTTCTCAGACAACAACATCACCCAATCACTGAGAGAATTAAGAGGAATAATGAAATAGAAGTTCCTTGTCACCCGGAAACACAATCCATGGGTTTAGTTGTTCTGAAGTCATTAACCTGGAATAAAAATTGCTACATAAAAACCAGAGAGTATGTCATGTTTTATCACTATTGCACTTTTCACATTTGTTGTAATGTGCTAGTATTTTTACAACAATGAAGGTTGCATAATATGAATTTATCTTTAGAGTAATAGAACCTCAAATACAAAAACTGTATGTACTGTATAAATACAATGTTAGCATTAATAAGTTGGCTTTTTTATTTCTCTATATATAATACTAATACACTTAGGAGTCTATAAAGTTAGCAAGATATCTTGGAACTATTTTTAATATTTCTATACCTCTGAAGACATGTGTACATGAACCATACATCTAATTACACTAGTTAATTATAGTATTATATTTCTTTGGGCTACAATCAGATCATTTTTGTCTGGCAACTGATGAGCTCACACTGCTCAGAAGATCTGATTGGCTGGCTACAGATGATACTACAGGCTTGGTTTGAAGCAATTCTTGGCTCAACTTATTAGCAGGGGTAATACCCAACTGAACACCTAAACCTTGTGAGCTATAGCTGTGAGATGAATGTAGTTTTATCTACTAGGGAAAAAATGTTCAAACCACGAAGTAAGGGGAGGAATACTAAATGGAGCCCTGAATGATAGAAAGAATGGCCACTTCCGGTCAATAATATGATCTCATGTGAAGGTTTACAGAAATCGAGTTATTAAAAGAAAAGTTCAGGGCTGGGAATATGGCCTATTGGCAAGAGCTCTTGCCTCCTACACATGAAGCTCTCAGTTCGATTCCCCAGCACCACATATATGGAAAACGGCCAGAAGGGGTGCTGTGGCTCAGGTGGTAGAGTGCTTGCCTTGAGCGGGAAGAAGCCAGGGATGGTGCTCAGGCCCTGAGTCCAAGGCCCAGGACTGGCCAAAAATAAAAAATAAAAATAAAAGAAAATAAATAAAAGAAAAGTTCAGTATATAAAGTGCCCCCATATTTAGGTAGGTAGGCTTGTTTGTATTGCTGCCTAATCTCCCAAAACTTTTAATATCTTAGTACTCTGTGAACCTGTAAGAAACGGTTAAAACATCCCAACTTAGCTGATGGTGGAAGCTTCTTTTGTAATCCAAGACACATTCTGTGGCAAATGCTTGTTTAATAAACTGTCACTGAATCTTTCCTATTTTGATTACCTGTCCCACATACAGATTTATCAATAGAGTTGACCTTGTCAATCAACACAACGTATGAAAATAGTCACTTTACCAGAAATACCTCTTCTATCTATTTTGTTTTGCCAGTCCTGGACCTTGAACTCAGGGCCTGAGCACTGCCCCTGGCTTCTTTTTGCTCAAGGCTAGCAATCTGCCACTTGAGCCACAGCGCCACTTCTGGCCATTTTCTATATATGTGGTGCTGGGGAATTGAACCCAGGGCTTCATGTACACAAGGCAAGCACTCTTGCCATATTCCCAGCCCCTAAACTGTTTTCATTTCTGGCATTAAAGTGTTGTTTCTTTCATTCCTGAAATTTTTTTTTTTTGCTAGGCTATTGCCCGATATAGATGGTCCTGAGAAGAGAAATAACTAAGCCAAGTTTCTTCAAGCACTTCCCACAAAATGCTTCTAGCTGCAGGGCAGGGTGTGCTAATAATCCCCAGCTGAGTAAAAAAGTTCTGTAGCAGGTGAAAGCCCAATATTTCTATCAAGTCTCTTGTTGAATTTGACATTCCCATGGTGGTTCAGCCTGTGCCTAGCTACTCGTGATGCTAAGAGCTAAGGATTGCAGTTGGAAGGCAGTCCATATAGAAAGTCTATGAGATCTATGTCTAATTAAGCACCGTAAAGTTGAAAGCAGAGATGTGACTTAAGTGGTAGAGCCAGCTTTGAGTAAAAAAGCTAAAGGACAGTGCCCAAGCTCTGGTCCCAGCACCAGCACACAGGCGCGCGCACACAAATCATGTGACCTTAACAATATATGTTTAAATTTTTGTTTAATCAATATTATGAAAAGATGTCCCAGCCAGATGCTGATGGCTCACACCTCTAATCCTAGCTACTAAGGAGGCTGAGGATTGTAGTTCAAAGCCAGCCAGGGCAAGAAAGTCTGTGAGACCCTCATCTCCAATGAACCACCAGAACACTAGAAGTGGTGCTGTAAGACAAAGTGGTAGAGTGCTAGCCTTGAACAAAAGAGCTCAGGCCCTGAGTTCAAGCCCCTCCACCCACCAAAATAAAAAATGCCTCAAGTCATAGCCTGTGGTGACAGATAACTAACTGTGCCAGCGCTGTCCAGCTGCATGAGGAGCAAGCCTTGGCAGATGCTAACTGAGGTAGAGTGATGAAAGACCACCAGGAGGAAATCAGGTCCCTGTGAGAGAGAGCAGGAGAGAGTGAAAGGGACAGTGGGCACAAACCCAGAGACAGATACTGGATATCACTTAGTGCCATACTTTTTTGCTTCCCTTATATTTAAAGAGAGAAAGAAGTCCTGTTCTGGCAGCATCCACACCGTGTTCGCTCAGAGAGTTAGCTGCTCAGTAGAGTGGTAAAGTCTAAACGCCCTCCAGGCACAGGTGTGTGCCATCTCCAACCATACGTGCTTCTAGCCCGATTCCAGCAGCAGGGAAGATGGGCTTTGGGCTCCTTTACTGTTTAGCTCCCCAACTTCTCCTTGCCCGCCACCTATGTGTTTTCTCCTACTCATTAATAGAGATGCCTCCAGAATTAGAAGGCCAAGAGAAAGCAAGCAAGCAAAGGGGCAGGAAGAGTCTTACTGGATGGTCTGTCGTGGATGGCAAGGGTCTGTTTAGGCCAAATACATTAAATTTATGAACTTGATTCTTTGTCTCATGGGGTTTTGTCATGGTTTGGGGCAGACGCTCTGTTTCCATGAATTTCTGTCTGCTGTCCTGTGACTTCCATAAATGAATGTCTTCAGGTTGGTGACAGGTTTTCTACTAGCCCCAATGCTCAGCCTTTTTTGTTTGTTTGTTTGTTTTATGGTTGTTTGTTTGCTGTCCAAAGTAGCTCCCTTCAAAAGAATCTAATACCATGCCAAGCTAGCTCCTTATCCCTTCAAGACTGTACTAGGTCACAGAAGCCGACACCTCTTCCCTACTCGTTCACTGAGTTCCATTGCCTCCAAATCACAGCCTTCAGCCCAGCTCCCTCTCACCATCTCCGCCCGGCTCTGAGCTCTCAGAGTGGCCTCAGAGGTTGGTCCCTTTGTGGACCACTAACTACAGAGGAGACACAAATCGAGTTAAGTAGTTAACATTCTTGAAGGTGTTTTTTTACTGGTCATAAGCAAGAGAAACGCAGCCCTCTTGGCTAAAAGGCACACTGGCAACTCTTTCCAAAGATTCAAAAGCCTCCCACGTTCCAACTTATTCTTGACTTCTTCAATTTCAACTGTGTTCTGTTCCAAGGAGGGTAAGGAGTAAAGGTTGCAATGTTAATTTTCAGAATCTTCTGGTTGGTTCTGCCCAGTAGGTTTTTCCTAAAACATACTTTGAGTTGACTTTGGTAACATTTGACCTAAGAGGCTGCTTAGATGAAAACAAGAGAGGAACAGGGAAAAGACTGGGGCAAATGTCAACTAGCTTCTGCCTCCAGGAAATCAAGACCTTTGACACACCTGCAAAGTGCCAGCCCTGTGGACAGCCACTAGTTCTGGCTTTCAGACAGGAAGAACTTGGGACCAAGTGAGTTTTAAGACGGGACTCAAGGGGGTGTGGCTCAAAGCCAATGGGGGCATGAAAGTCTGTGAGACTCTTATCTCCAATTAGCCACCTGAAAACTGGAAGTGGCACTGTGGCTCAAAGTGGTAGAGCACTAGCCTTGAGCAAAAAGAGCTCAGGGGCAGCGCCCAGGCCCAGAGTTAAGCCCTATGACTGACAAAAAAAAAAAAAAAAAAAAAAAAAAGTTTCAGAATTATGAGCAGCAAAATAATGACCCCTCATGGACTCTTTTTTTTTTTTTTTTTTTTTGCCAGTCCTGGGCCTTGGACTCAGGGCCTGAGCACTGTCCCTGGCTTCTCTTTGCTCAAGGCTAGCACTCTGCCACTTGAGCCACAGCGCCACTTCTGGCCATTTTCTATATATGTGGTGCTGGGGAATCGAACCCAAGGCTTAATGTATACGAGTCAGGCACTCTTGCCACTAGGCCATATTCCCAGCCCCCCCTCATGGACTCTTGATATTTACTTCTGTGGATTTACTGTCCCATGGACTTGGCCAGATAGCATGACACCAGGAGAAAAGTCGGGAAGTTATGTACACTGGTTCACCCCAGCTTCAAATGCTGGCACCTCTAGGCACCTCTCCCTGACCTTGAACATGGAAGATTCTCATTCTCTCCACATCTGGAGTTTTCTACATATGAAAGAATTTTGATGATGCTATGAAAAACAATATGGGCAATTGACAGGCAAGAAACATTTTTAACTTTGCTGCATTAGGTAAATGCCAGTTGTGACCATTATTTGAGTAGAAAGGGTAACCTTGGTGTTTTTTGGTAACCTTGATCTTAGAGTCCTAGATACCTGTGTCTCATGCCTGCATTCTTAGCTACTCAGGAGGCTGAGATCTGAGGATCACGGTTTGATGCCAGCACATGCAGAAAGTTTGTAAGACTCTTATAGCCAATGAACCAGAAAAGGCTGGAAGTAGAGGTATGATTTGATTGCTAGCTTGAGTGGTAGAATGCCAGCCTTGAACAAAAAAGCCAAGTGAGAGTAAGAGACCCTGAGTTCAAGCCCAAGGTCCAGCACAAAAAAAAATAGTAAAGAATCCTAAGATTTATTATAAGATTTATATACCATTGACATGTGATCATGTTTAGTAATAAAAAAAAATACATGACCTAACCAGCTTCCAAAAGTTTTTTTAACATACTCTTTAAGCAGCTATAAGTTTGTTACCTTGCTTATTGAAAATAAACAAAAAAATTATAGGAACCAGACACCACTGGCTCTTGCTAGTATTCCTAGCTGCACAGGAGGCTAAGATCTAGAAGATGAAGTTTAAAACCAGCATAGGCAGAAAAATCCAAGATACTCCACTTTCAATTAACCAGCAAAAATACTGACTAGATGAATGGTTCAAGTGTTACAGCACCAATCTAGCAAGCAACAAGGCCCTAACTTCAAACACCAGTATCACATGCGTGTGCTCATGCGCACACACGCGCATGCGCACACACGCGCGCACCCCCCCACACACACACACACACAAATTTTAGGGTTGGGAGCTCAGTGGCAAAGCATTTGCCTAACAAGTGTGCAAGGTACTATGTTTAACCACCAGTACCACAAAAACAAACAAATAGGATTTTTTAAAACACTGTGATTTATATGCTATATTGATGTTTGGCTTTTTTGTGATTTATATGCTACATTAATGTTTGTTTTGTTTTGGGTTTTGTTTTGTTTCTGTTGGTTGGTCATGGGGCTTGAACTCAGGGCCTGGGCACTGTCCCTGAGCTCTTTTTGTGCAAGGCTAGTGTCTACCACTTTGAGCCACAGCCCACTTCCAGTTTTTCCGTGGTTAGTTGGAGATAAGAGTCTAATGGGCACTTTTCTGCCTCAGCTGGCTTTGAACTGCGATCCTCAGATCTCAGCCTCCTGAGTAATTAGGATTACAGGCATGAGCCACGGGCACCTGGCCTTCTATTAATGTTATAGTATTAAAGGACACCTCAGGAAATACACATTTCATCTGTGTCCAAGAGCTCAGAAAAACTGCAATCAAAAGAAAGATGTCTAGATTACAAAGCACCATGAAAAAAAGCACAGGCAATGCCATGGGCCTGCACAGAACAAAGAGTCCAGAGCAGGGTGTTTGCCGCCTTCAAGGCTATGGAAGAAGGCCCAGCTGTTCACTGAGGAGTCTGAACCAGACCACAACACATGCTGAAATGCCACACAGGCCTGAAAGGCTTCCCAACACAAAGAAGAAAAATAGCAAGAGTAAGAATTCCTGGAACTAATCAATGTCAAAAGCACAGAGACACTCAGGGCAGGTCAAGGGGCATCTCGCTGAGGCTCAGAAGGAAGGCAGCTGGCACAAACAAACTTCTTACACAAGCAGGAAGTCCTGTCCTTAGTCTTTGCTTGATCTCTCTGGACTCTAAAATAAATGCTATGCTCTCCTCTGACCTACAAGCTCCCCAACTGAAGAAAAAAAATGGAGGATTGCTAGGCACCTGTGGCTCATACCTATAATCCTAGCTACTCAGAAGTCTGAGATCTGAGAATCTCAGTTCAAAGCCAGCCTGGACAGGAAAGTCCTGTGAGACTCTCCAATTAACCCATGAAAAAGCTGGAATGGAGGGCTGGGGATATAGCCTAGTGGCAAGAGTGCCTGCCTCGGATAGAAGAGGCCCTAGGTTCGATTCCCCAGCACCACATATACAGAAAACGGCCAGAAGGGGCGCTGTGGCTCAAGTGGCAGAGTGCTAGCCTTGAGCGGGAAGAAGCCAGGGACAGTGCTCAGGCCCTGAGTCCAAGGCCCAGGACTGGCCAAAAAAACAAACAAAACAAACAAAAAAAAGCTGGAATGGAGTTGTGGCTCAAGTGATAGAATACCAGCATTGAGAAAAAATGCTCAGGCACAGCCAAGCTCTGAGCTCAAGCCACCAGAGAAGCACAATAAATAAATAGGTGCAAAGAGTATTTAGTAGGGAGACAAGCTTTAATTTTTGTCATCCTTGTTTTCTAAGAGATGAGAGAGAGATCAAAAGAAAGGCTTCACTTGGACTAGAAAGGTCTAGTCACATATCCAATTTCAGCCTCCCCAAATGGAGTATGTGGCCACGCTGACATTTGTTTTTATGTATGTTTATTAAAAGCAGGAACAACAGGCTTGAAATTAACCTGAGCACTGAACTCAATGGCTGGTGCATGCTGACGTAATGTCCATAGGCAAAGGGGGCGGGGCATTAAGCATAGCATCCACTTTTTCTGTCGCTTAAAGCCATTTTGTAAATTTCCTCAACATAAGCATGCTTATATGTACTAAATCATTTGCACTTTCTATGACTGAAAGGAACATATTGACGCTCATCACTTGTGTATGTGCCAGTACTGGAGCTTGAACTCAGGGTATTGAGCTCTTGGTTGGCTTTTTTTGTTCAAGGTTAGCACTCTACCACTTGAGCCACATCCCTACATTCAGCTTTTTTCTGGTTAATTGTAAATAGTTTCTCAGACTTTCTTGCCTGGGTTAACTTGGATCTATGATCCTCAGGTCTCAGCATCCTAAGTAGTTAGGATTCCAGGCATGAGGCCCTAGCACCTGGCTTTACTTCTTATTTGACAAGTCCTTTTCTCTTCAGCATTGTTAAAGAGGTGCTCAAGTGTGTCACTCCATCCGAGGACAGTGAAGAAACGCACCTCTAGTTGGTCACCTTTGAAGGACTAAGTGGGTTCCGACCCGGTGCTGTGACATTAATTCAAGGTGTATGGGAGACAAGTGCTTCAAGTGAGTTATGATTTACTACAGTCAAATGGGAAACAGGGAGCAATGAACATTCTAAAAAGTGGCCTTGAGCACTCAAATCTGTTTAGTCAATATCCCTTTGCCAAGTTGGAGGCCAGCCTGAATGCCCTCCCTCTATGCCCCGTCCTCCCTCTGGGATCCTGAAAAGCCCTTTTCGGGGACAAGCAGTCTTTCCTCTGTTCTCCTAAGGAAGCCCTGGTTCCTGGAGCACAGTACTCACTCAGGTGACCTTGCCCTGCATGGTCACCAAACCCTGTGCTTTTTATCTAACCACACTCTCTTTGTTTATTTCTTATCTTCCCTAGGGACTACAGAATGAATGAATGAATAAATAAATAAATAAATAAATGGATATCTTAATAAATGCATATTATCTCATTATATATAAAAGCATTTATATAGCTTGTGGATGTAATAGTAATTTTTCCCCCTAATGTTTGCTTGAACACCATGCCATTATTCATTATGATAAATGCACCTTTACATTTGTAGGACTTTGTGCTATTTACAAAATGCTTTCCCATGCATTAGTTGATTTAATCCTCGCAGCAGTGCTGCAAAATAGATATTATTATTCCCATTTAAGATAAGATAGGTAATGTGTTCAAAGTACACAGTAAGTACCAAGCTGGACTTGAACCGAAGTTTTGTCACTAATTACTAGAGCAATCTTTCCCTCCCACGTTGAAAGTGAGTTTGTTTCAGAAGATGCAGTTGTATGCAGTGTCGTCGAAGGGGAAGTGACAGCTTTAAAGTCCTGATAGGCTCTCTCACCAGGCACATGAATGGTTGCTGGCTACACTTGTTTGTTTGTTTGGTTGGTTGGTTGTTTATTTAGTTGGCTGATTGGTTTGGTTTTTGTGGGTGTGTGCATATGCATCTCTACTGGGACTTAAAATCAGGGCCTCCCACTGTGCTCAAAGTTGATACTCTACCACTTGAGCAACATCTCCACTTCCAGCTTTGTGCTCATTAATTAGATTTCAAAGTTTATAGGATTTATCTGCCCCGCCTGGCTTCCTTCTACATCTTCAGATCTCAGCTTCTGAGCAGCTAGGATTACAGGCATGAGCCACAAACACCTAACTTGCTACACCTAGTTTGAATGCACAGGTCATTTGGCAGGCCTTGCATTTTACTCTAGCTACTTGGAACCAAATGACTATTGGAAAAGGGAGCAAATTCAGACAAGCAATGTTTAAAAACTCTTTCTTGGTTGTATTGGGGTTGGAATTTAGGATCTCATACTTTCTAGGATAGACATCTACCACTTGAACCACTCCTTTAGTCTTGTTTTATTCTCTCTCTCTCTCTCTCTCTCTCTCTCTCTCTCTCTCTTTCTCTCTCTCTCTCTGTCTTTTGGTTGGTGGTAGGGCTTGAACTCAGGGCCTGCGCACTGTCCCTGAGCTCTTTTGCTCAAGGCTAGTGCTCTCCAACTTTGAGCCACTGAGCCACTTCCAGTTTTCTGGTGGTTAATAGGAGATAAGAGTCTCACAGACTATCCTCCCCAGGCTGGCTTTATCCCTGTTTTTTGCTGCCTGTAGTTGACATAGGATCTTACGAAGTTTCATGCCCTGGCTGGCCTTGATTGATCCTTCTGCTCTCAGTTTCCTGAGTAGCTATGATTACAAGCATGAGCCATCAGTGCCTGACACATGATTACTTTTTCTGTACAATGACAAGCAACCTTTGGGGTGGATTCTGTGTGTGTGTGTGTGTGTGTGTGTGTGTGTGTGTGTGTGTGTGTGTGTGTGTGTTGTGGTGTTGTTCTGTTCCTGGAGATGCCACAATTATTTCTTCTTCACTACTGTCAGCACACGACATGGAAGCCAGCAGGCTTGAGCATCAAGTCAGTATTAGAACACGAGTCATCAAATGTGATGTGTAGGCTCGGCCCTCAGTGCTCTTCTCTGAGCTCATGATCTGTGCTCTTGGCATTGCTGTGGCAGCACAGATCTGCCACAGGAGCTGGGGATTCCAGAAGTCATTAATGGAATCATTCTCTATTTTCCAAGGAAGATGCTACATATTTTATCTGTGACTCTTGTAGAAGCTCAACAAACAACAAGTTCAAGCAGATCAGCCTTAGTGGAAGAGGAGGCTGGGATGAGGGGGAGGGGTTCTTCCTTCAGGGCCAACTTTGAGATGCCTACAAGCATCTAAAGGTGAGAAAAGCCATCATTCACATGACAGGCCAGAAAGTAAACTGAGTTAGGTACAGAACTTGGATCAGTTGTCTCTAGTGTGTTTTGAATTTCTACGTTCCTTGTCTCCAGTACCCCAGCCAATGCTGTCCATTTGGACCTGTTTACTGGACATACAACCTAGCAGTTTTGTGTTACCATGTCTGATTTAAAAAACAAACAAACAAACCCTCTGGTCAAAAGAGGTAGCAGAAACACTTGTCTTAAAACCCAGTGTTCCGGGCTGGGCATGTGGCTTGGGGATAGAGTGCTTCCCCTGGGTTCCATTCCTCAGTATCGCATAAACAGAAAAGGCCAGAAGTGGTGCTGTAGGTCAAGTGGTAGAGTGCTAGCCTTGAGTGGAAAAGCCATGCAAGAACACAAGGCCTGAATTCAAGCCCCAGCATGAGCGCACGCGCGCGCTTGCACACACACACACACACACACACACACACACACACACACACACACAGCTGTAGATCTGCTTCTGCTGCAATTGTGGTTCAGTCAGCTTGGGATGAAGCCTAAGGCTGTCCGTGAGCCATTTTTTTGCATGGACTGGGCCAAAGACATGTATTTGCAGGAAGGAGGAATAAAGAATATCTATGGTTGAGGATATGGCCTAGTGGCTAGAGTGCTTGCCTCGTATACATGAGGCCCTGGGTTCAATTCCCCAGCACCACATATACAGAAAATGGCCAGAAGTGGTGCTGTGGCTCAAGTGGCAGAGTGCTAGCCTTGAGCAAAAAGAAGCCAGGGACAGTGCTCAGGCCCTGAGTCCAAGCCCCAGGACTGGCCAAAAGAAAAGAATATCTATGGGCTCTGTTCATCACCTACAGAGCTAGAGATCTCAGTTATACCTGTTGCATAAGGGAGGAATGTCAGTTCTCTGGCCTAAAGGAAAAACTTGAGTTAAAATATATATACTTATTTGGGGTGCAACAGGTTTTGTTTGTTTGTTTATTGTACCTGTACTGGGTCTTGAACTGAGTGAGGATCTGGGTGCTATCCCCTTAGCTTTTTTGCTCAAGTCTGTCATTCTACCAGTTTCACTGTGGGCTTTTTTTTTTTTTTTTGCCAGTCCTGGGGCTTGGACTCAGGGCCTGAGCACTGTCCCTGGCTTCTTTTTGCTCAAGGCTAGCACTCTGCCACTTGAGCCACAGCGCCACTTCTGGCCATTTTCTATATATGTGGTGCTGGGGAATTGAACCCAGGGCTTTACGTATATGAGTCAAGCACTCTAGCCACTAGGCCATATTCCCAGCCCCCACTGTGGGCTTTTTCATCGTTCATTGGAGATAGTCTCCCAGACTTTTCTGCTTGGGCTAGCTTTAAACTGGGATCCTCAGTTTCCTGAATAGCTGGGATGGCAGGCTTGCACCACCCACATGCTGTAGGGACACCACTCCCTATTGTGCTATTTGACTTGCTTCTGTCCAGACATGGCCCTCGAGATGTGATCTCCTCCTCAGGGACCACCAGCCGGTCCCCATCCACTTTCACTCCACTCCATTGCTTCTTGTTGCCAACAGTGGCCACTCCTGGCCTTCCTTCCTTAGTACATCAGAAGCAACAGCCATTCTTGGCCTCCTCATATGAACCAAACTCCTGGATTCATTCTGCTAACTACAGCAGAGCACCAGCAAAGCTGGCCTCTGCCATGAAACCCAGGGGTAGCCTCCAGACTAGTGGCATCACTCCTCCCTTCAAACTTTATACTAACTTACTTGAGTCCCCTCCCCAATTGCAAATAAGATTCCCTCTCCCATTTGTTTTAGAAAAAATAGTTAAATATTTGCCTATGAATAGCTGGGGCCCGGCTCATTTCCATTCCAGAGACTATCTAGATCTAATCTTATCTCCTCACTGAATTCGATTCTAAGTCAGGTTGATTCTGTGTGGGTCTCTGTTTGCTTTTCCTTAGGAGAAATGCTGTCATTGGTGATGCTGGCTTCACAATATCGGGGTCTCAAAAAACACTGGGCCACTCACTCAACATACCACCATCTTCACTATATATTATTAATTCAAGTCTGCTATATAAACAGACTGTTGTGAAGACTGGAAAACAGTTAAGGGAAATGTGTATAAATATATGCTGAATTTGAATAGCCCCAGAGACTAAAAGAAAAAGGATTTAAAACTTATAGTAAAGATCTCCTCACAGGTAAGCGTAATTTCCATTCTTCTGCCTCTTAAAAGCTTCAGAGTCACATGCTTATGGCTCATGCCTGTCATCCTAGCTACTCAGGAAGCTGAGGATCGAGGTTTGAAGTCAGCCCAGGCAGGAATGCCCATGGGACCCTTATTCCCAATTAACTACCAAAAAGCCATAAGAGGAGGTGAGCAAAAAAGCGAAGTAAGAGCCAGAGGTTCTGAGCTCAAGCACAACACACACACACACACACACACACTCACACACACACACACACACACACACAAGTATGTAGGAAAAATAACCCAAAGCAGTGCTCTGAGAATATCACTGGCATTAGGACATCTAGAGACAAGGGCAGCTTGGACGGCTTACAGTGTTTCACATCTCTTCTAGTTCAGCATCAGTATGCAAATGTAAAGTCAGCAGTATCCTCCAATTCTGTATCCTTCTCTCTGTGTATTTCTGAGTCTACTATACCTTTCTACCCACCAAAGTTGGGCTGAGTGCTTAATTTGTGAGGCATATTGTGACAGCACAAAAAATAGGACTAAGCCAGTTGCCAGTGGCTCACACCTGTCATCCTAGCTACTCAGTAGGCTGAGATGTAAGAATCATTCATAGCCAACCTGGGGAAAAAGTTTATGCGACCCTTATTACCAATTAGCTACCAAAAAGTCAGAAGTAGAACTGTGGCTCAAGTGGTAGAGCACCAGCCTTGAATTAAAGACCTAAGGGGCAGAACCACACCCTGAGATCAAGACTCAATACCAGTACAAAAAAAATTCAACAATAAAAAATCTGGAAATAACTAATATTAGTCTTGTCTTTCTATTCAATTACAATTTTTATCCTCTCCTAAATAACATGAGGTAGACAGAGCAGATAAAGCACCTGTCTGGTTATCTATCAATATCTGTCTTCCCTACACATAGTAACCAATTTTCAGTTAGTCAACAGACTACTTTGCTAAAGCTATGACTTTAGCCACCCCAGAAGCTGGAGGGGCTCAGGTGACCAAGTTCTAGCTAATAAAACATGAGAAATGTGCACTATTTAGCTCAGTCTTGCCTTCTAAAAGATTGACCAGGTATGCATGTGTCTTTACTGGCTGGAAGTTAGAAATAGGTAGGCATTATAAGTGTAGAAATGGATTGACTGTCTCTGGACTTGTGCAAAGAAAAAAATAAGCATCTACTTTATTAAAGCTAATTTGTTTGGGGCACTGTTTGTTCTAGAAACTTAGCTAAATCCCTGTCAATACTGTGACCATCCTCATAAATGCCTGATTCCTTGTGGTACCACCTTTAATCTCCCTAAAAATGTCTTGACCAAAATTTGCACACTTTTCCACGGATATCTTTTGATATCTGTCATTTTATTCCAAGTCCTTTGATTGTTTTCTTGTTTCAAACAGTTAGTAATTTGTTTTCTTCTTTTCAGATAATGTCAGCCAATGATGTGTCAACTTACACTTCAACAGCAGTGGCAACTCGGCCTTGGGAACTCAAGACTACAAAGCCTTTTAGGAAAGCAAAGCTTTCTTTCTCTTTAATAGACCCATCAGGTAATTTGCGATATTGAAACTTAAAGCAGAAAACTTATAACCAACAAGGATAAAAGAGGCCTTACAAGTAGGTAGAAGGAATAGAAGGTCTAGGTGACGAGAGCTAATTGCAGTCGATTGGGTGAGTGTGGTCTTTTCCTCCGTCCTCTCCACCGAGTCCCACTAAGGCTGTGAGGGAGTAAAAGGGAACAACAAAAACCCCGGGAGGCACAACTTGCATTTCCAAACATCATTTTCCATCCTTACCAGGAAGAATAAATCATCGTGTGACAACCTAATACCAATTCCATCAGAGAATGGGTGCTATTAACCTTGTTTTCTGATTTGTTTAAATAACAAATAATAGGAAAGTCTTACAGTATTTGCTATGTAGTAGACAACCTGCTAGTATTTGGCTTTCCATGTTAACTTTTGTAAGTCTTTACAACTCTCTGAGGTAGATGCATTTATTCTCCCCATTACCCAGCAAAAATATTGAAGGTGCAAATATATTTTATATACTTCATTGTAGATTAATACATCTTGGTAGAGATAAAAGAATGTCATCTTTGGGATATTTCCTATTGACGGTATGCTAAAATGAGCACTGTCATTTTTCACTCCTACATACTATCCCACACCAAACTCTACTCCCCTGAGACCAACCTGCTTCCTCTCATTGTGCTGAGCTGGTGCTAAAAGCCAGATTATTCTCAATTGGATTAACTGTTTTCCTGTTTAGGAAAATGATATCTCCATGGTTAATAGAACACATCCAAGTGTTGGCACTTTTCGCCATGTTCTTCTGTCTCTTATAACTTCAATTTCTCTTAAGAACATCTTGCTTATTGCTATAGAAGTGTTCATAAGAACTGGGATTCAGAAAATGTCTTTCAGGTCATTTTGCTCATTTCCACAAATGAGCGAAAACATTCACTATCTTTGGCTGTGTGTGTGTGTGTGTGTGTGCGCGCACGCGCGCATGCACACGCACCAGGACTGAAACTTGACTTAGGGCCTAGGCACTGTCCTATAGCTTTTTTTTTGCTCAATGCTGGTGCTCTACCATTTGAGCCACATCTCCACTATTGGCTTTTTGCTGGTTAACTAGAAATAAGATGCCTGGGCTGGCTTTGAGCTGTAATTCTCAGATCTCAGTCTCCCGAGTAGCTAGAATTACAGATGTGAACCATTTTCTCCTGGCTCTATTTTTTTTTTTGTTTTTGGAGCTTGAGTTATCTTACTCAGAATGATGATATCCAGTGCCACCTAACATAATTTCATTTTTCTTTACAGCTGAGTAACATTTCATGGTATAAATTGCACCATATTTTCTTTAAGCATTCATGGACTGTTGGGTACGTTGGCTGATTCCATAGTGAATGACTGTTAAGTAGGTAACTACTCGGAGAGATGAGGAGGAGGAATAAGAAATAGGATGGAGGGTGGATAATATCCAAGCACAATACATATATGAACATTTCACAAGGAATTGCACTTGAAGCTGTTAATTATTTCATTATTTAGGGGTCAGGGAGATGGGGAAAGAAAGAGCAATAGTGGGAGCAATCCCGATATAAATTTAATATATGCACAGTGTAATACCATACTGAATCCCCTTAACACTATTATTATAAACTTGAAAAAAAAATGCTTCAGGAGGGTGGGGGAAGGGCACAGAATCCAAGAGAAAAGGGTGGGAAAATGCAGCAGTGAAGCTCACTGGATATTGATGAAAGTGAACTATACAACTCATGGGTGGAGATGGGATGGGAGGGAGAGAATGCGGGAACAGATACACTGTATGAAAGGAAATGTATTCATTGCCTGATGCATGTAAATGTAACCCCTCAGTATATCACCTCTATAATAACAATAAAGTAAATTTTAAAACAATATGAATGACAGTAAGTTAAAATAGACTACTGGGGTGAGGAAAGGCATGTGGAGAAGGAGGATGAACAGGACTGATATGCTTCATATATGTATATTAAAATAGAACAATGAAGCCTACTGAAATATTCTAGAAGGGGAAAGAGGACATAGGAGAATGAGGAAGGATAAGTTTGATTGGTGTGCAGTATATTCTTTTTTTTTTTCTTCTTCTCAGACTGTCATTTATTTTGGCTTTGAATCACTGATGTCTAGTTTTCTAATTTTCACAAAAGCTATCCAAAATGCAACAGCAGGTAGCAAATGGAGTTGTAGGGTATTACTAAAAGAATGTAAAGACAAGTTCTATAGGTCAAGGGGAATAAATGTCAACTTTGTCAATATGGGAATTCATGCTACAGGCTGAGTATGTGATTCCCAGTGTACTCAGTTACTACCTTGGCCTTCACAGCATTAGCTGTAAAACATGCAGTATATTCTTGTGTGGGAGGGTCATAATGGCACACCTTTGTACACCAAAGTATGCTAATAAAGAGAATTGGGGTTCTATTTTGATCTTTGCTTTAGGAAAAACAAATATTTACCTATCTTTCAAATTATGTCCATATATACATGCAGCAATAACTAACAATGAATCTATTAAAGTTTTATTGGGTTTGGACCATTTTAATTATGAGGACTCTCCTAATTGGAATTTATTTACTAATTTCTGGTGTTACATGAATAATTTCAAATTTTTATTTTAGTAGCTTTTTAGTGTCAAAGCTATTGTATTTTATTGTCACATTGTTTTACAGTATCTAGTTCTACCCCTGAAATTTTCATAATCTCCCTTGTCAGTATAAAGTTGGAAAGCCTCTATCACTCTTCTTTAAATAATATGATTGTTTTCTATGCTGTATATGACAAAGATTTACTATTTTCTTTTTTTTTTTTTTTTTTGCCAGTCCTGGGGCTTGGACTCAGGGCCTGAGCACTGTCCCTGGCTTCTTTTTGCTCAAGGCTAGCACTCTGCCACTTGAGCCACAGTACCACTTCTGGCTGTTTTCTATATATGTGGTGCTGGGGAATCAAACCCAGGGCTTCATGTATACAAGTCAAGCACTCTTGCCACTAGGCCATATTCCCAGCCCCAGATTTATTGTTTTCTTTATCCCTATACTTTTCCACTTTGGGATAGACACATGGCTAGCAATCAACCAAAACAAAGACACAACTAACTTTCTCAGCCATCTCCCATTGCAGATAGAAGTGGCCATGTGTTCTGGGCAACAAGATACAAAAGGTGAAACCTTAAGGAAACCTCTTTCAAAGCAAGAGACTAACCTATCACGTATCTTTCCTTGACCTTCCTCTTTTCCCATCCTTTGGAGTGGACATGATGGAGACAGAGTGGATACAGAGGGCACCTAGGTAATAATGTACAGCAGATAGCTGAATAGAAGCAGAAACGGAGCCACCAGCCATGCCCTGAAATGCCTACTTCTAGACACCATGAAATGTGATTCAGTTAAACTTCTGTTTTCCTGGTTTCTTAAAGCTAAATGAAAGTTCAAATTCCCATGTGATCAGATAAATAGTATTAGAGAATATAAAAGGTTTAACATTGAAAAATGCTTCAAAATTGGGATAGGTCTACAAAGCATCTGCAGTCTGCTATCCAGCCATTAGGTATTTTCAAATAGTGTTTGAAATCAAATCATCTGTTGGTGAATCAGATCAAGCACTTGAAAATATGAGTCTATAATTTTAAAAGAGAAGAAACATTAATGGAACTGTGCATTCTTCATTTATTCTAGTACAAATAGTTTAGATATAAAAAGGAAGACAGTCTTCTCAAGTCTGTGAGTTTTTATCCCTTTGAAAATGGGTAAAAAGTCTAAAATGTTTTTACATGAAGAATTTATATGCTGAAGAAATACTTATGTATAATATTGCTCTAAAAAGATATATTTTTAGCTTTAATCAGGAAAGCAATAGGGGTCTGTAAAGCTTAAGTTTAAATAAAATTATAAAAATCATCAATAGGAATGGATGTTTTTCTATTCCTTATTCCTTAACTGTAACTGTAACCCCTTTGTACATCATTTTTACAATTTTTTTTTTAAGAATGAGGTTTTGTGCCCGGTGCTGATGGCTCATGCCCATAATCCTTAGCTGCTCAGGAGACTGAGATCTGAGGATCAAAGCCAGGCCAGGTTCAAAGCCAGCCCAGGCAGAAAAGTCCATGAGATTCTTATCTCCAATTAACTACCAAAAAGCTGGAAATGGAGCTGAGATAAATTTTGTGATCGAAAAAGCTAAGGGTTAGTACTCAGACCCTTAGTTCTAACACCAGTACTAGTGCAGAATGTTGTAAGCAAACACACACCCCCTCCCACCCAAGTAAAAACAGAAGGGATGCATTTTGCCTAACAAAACAATGAAACCTGCTGGATTTTTTTTTTCTTTTTTGTGTGCCAGTCCTGTGACTTGAACTCAGAGCCTGTGCTCTGTCCTTGAGCTTCTTTAGCTCAAGGCTAGTGCTTCACCATTTGACTCATAGCACCACTTCCAGCCTTTTCTGCATAGTGTATTAGAGCTAAGAGTCTCATGAACTTTTCTGCCAGGCCTAGCTTTGAATTGCTGTCATAAGATCCCAGCCTCTTGAGTAGCTAGGATTAATAGAATGAGCCACAAGCTTCTGGCTTGAAATTGTTTTAAGAAAGAGTGGAGGGAGGATGAGGGGGAGTGATGGAAGGGTGGAGCCAGCAGGATGCATTGTATGCATATGTGGAAATGCCACAGTGAAAACCTCCTTGTGCAAGTCATGTATGGTATTAAAAAAAAGTCTTAACAAAAATGAGATTTGGGACTTAGTAGTAGAGTGCTTGCCTAGCAAGCATGAAGCCCTGGGTTCAATTCTTCAGCACTACATACACAGAAAATGGCCAGAAGTGGTGCTGTGGCTCAAGTGGTAGAGTGCTAGCCTTGAGCAAAAGGAAGCCAGGGACAGTGCTCAGGCCCTGAGTTCAAGCCCCAGGACTGGAAAAAAAAAATGAGGTTTGTTCTACATATATGTGATATTGATGACACCAGCTACCATATAAAATATGCCACTTAAAGGACCATGTTCTATAGTAAATCTTGGGAGTAGGAGACAAGCCTATTGAATGGCCTCCAGCATCTGGGCTGTAATACTTTAAACAACTGGCCAGAGCATGGGAAGACTGTACTTGAAGAAGAAATGCATCTGTGGGCTCACCGATGCTTTTTCTCTTCTCCCCTCCCCCATCTCCTAGGAAGTCTCTATTCCCAATGCAAACAGAAAATGAAGGTTGTTGAAAAGACATGTTTATTCCACTGACAGTCCTTTCCTAATCCCATCTGAAATCGTTTTCTAGTGATGTATATATAACAAATTGTCACGGGCTTTGCTGGCAATATTTATGTATCATCTCATACTTGCTCGGTGAGCAATCTGGAAGGGCACGGTGGGTGCGCAGAACTTGAGAAGAGTGAAATCACCGCGACAGACAAGCCGCATTCCCCTGAAGCTCCACTGCTTCCAAACTTCTGCAGTGGTCAGAAAATCCCATTCCTCCTGGAGAGAACTGAGGTCGTCATATTCTTTTTTTCTACCTGATGGCCCCCGGGGAACGGTTACCTCGGTAGCATTCCCTTCATTTTTCCATGAGCTTATTCTCCTTCTACTAGCTGACAGGGTATTTATTCTGTCTCTGGCCAGCAGGACAGAGCCATTCACTGACACTCTTTGAAGACCTCAAGGACATCAGGCCCACTCAGAATCATCTCCTTTGTGACAAACTGAAGGTCAAACCAGTTAGTCCCTGACACAGGGACACAGGGACTAACTGTGACTCCATTACCACCGCTGTTCCCTTCCACCCCAGGACCTCTACACCAGGGGAAAAATGGCAGCCAAGCTCTCATGTAGTTCTTTCTTCAGTGTAGCTCTGGATCTAACTTAAGGATATGTACCAGTTTACACCATCTTCCCAATTCCCTCATGAGCTACTTGAAACCTTCATAAAATCTATTCCCTCTACAACAGAGTGAAGTCTGTTATTTGTATATAAGAACCTTGACCAATAAATAACTAACAGCAGAGACGGCGGTAAGTACTACAGGCCCCTCAGGAAATCCTGACCTGGTGTGGTCAAGTATATAGACAATGATGATCACAGCCATCGACTTACATTATCACAGGGTCGTGGGGACAAGGGGCTTGGTAAAGGCAAGCCTCTCAGGAACCAAGTGATTGCAATTACACAACAATAGCAGAGTCTATAGCTCATGCCTATACTTCTAGTTATTTGAGGGGGCTGAAGTATGAGGACTGAGCTTCAAAGTGGCTTACACAGAAAAGTCTGTGCGATGCATATCTCTAATTAACCAGAATTAAGCCAGAAGTGGAAGTGTGGCTCAAGTGGTAAAGCACTAACCTTGAGAGGAGGGAGAGGAAAGAGAAGCCAGTTCAAGCCCCAATATTGGCACAGAAAAAAAACAAAAAGGAGTAGCAGCAGGACAGGTGAGAGAAAGCACAGCAGAACAGTCTAGATTCTAATTGTTATGGAAAATAAAGGACAATGTGATGGCTAATTTTATGTGCCAACTTGGCAAGGCTATACAGTACCCAGATGTTGCTGTGAAGATATTTTTTAAATGAGATTCAAGTTTAAACCAGTGGACTTTAAGTAGTTTTACCTTCTCTAATAAAAGTAGGCATCTTCCAATCAATGGAATCTCTTAAGATAATTTAAAAGAACAACAACAAAAAAATGGACCTCCAAGGAAGAAAGAATTCCACTAACAGATTGCCTCATGAGAGCTACAATATTCACTCTTTCTTAAGTCTCTAGGATTGTCCTCCAGGGGTCAAATTTCACACTGGCCAGCCCTAGAATCACAGGAGCCAATGCCTTTGAAATCTCTCCCTACTCCCGCAGAAAGAGAGCTGTGACTAACCCACACAAGCAACATTTAGCCTTGACCTGGATGGAATTATGGAACCACAAATGCCCTAAAAAGAAGGCCTTGCCTCCTGTGGCCACAGGGTGATTACAACTAAAATTCCAACACCGAATGTCATCCTATGGATGGTGGAATTACAACATCAGCTGATTTCGCTGCTTGTCACTGCTCTAAGTACTTCCCAGTCCATAATTAGATGGGATACGGGAGGAGTCTGATGACTCAAGTGCTCCAAAAAAACTCCACTGAGCTTTCCCAGGCTGGCAGCTTTTCCCAGCCCTTCCTGAACAGTCTCATGAGGCAATCCCTGCCTTTCTTGAATACCGCATAATGACCCAGGCAGGGAAATTACCTTGTAGGGGAAATGTACTTCTTACTCCCTGTCCCCGAGAGCGGTCGTTGCCTGCGGGCCTACTGTGAGAAATTTCAAAGACCTGCTACAAAGGCAAAGAAGAAGAAAACTTCACATACATACATACACACACACAAACACATACCACACCACATACACACACACATGCAAACACATGCATGCATCTATACATGTAAGCAGGATCTCTGCTGATGTATATTAGAAAACTCCTGAATTTCCTTGTGTATTTGCAGCATGTTCTCTTAAAGAAAACTGTATTGATGTTGCCAAAAGTATAAGTAAAATAGCAGTTGTTCACCACAATTTTAACTAAAGTGCAAAGGGAAGAAGGGAGGGAAGGAGAAATGGAGGAAGGGGGGAGGGAAGGAGGGAGGGAGGGAGGGAGGTAGGAAGGAAGGAAGGAAGGAAGGAAAGAAGGAAGGAAGGAAGGAAGGAGAAGACCTGAAGAGTAACTACCAGTCTACCAGTGCTGGGGGCTCATTCCTGTAATCCTAGCTACTCGGGATGCTGAACTCTAAGGATCAGGTTCAAAGCCAACACATGGAAGAAAGTCATGAGACTGCTGTTTCCAATTAACTACCAAAAAGCTGGTAGAGTTCCAGCCTTAAGTAAAACAACTAAGAGACAGCGTCCAGACCCTGAGTTAGAGCTCTGATACCAGCACACACACATACAAAATTAACAAATGAAAAGTGACTATGGGAATGATTTGAAGATACATGTGGTAGGTAGTATAGTAGTGTGTGCTGGTGCTAGGACAATGCCTTCCATGGTTGACATGCCTCCTTTGAAGAATTAAGGTCCTTTATTCCTCCCTCTTCAAGCCAAGTGAGCACTGGGCTAAGTCATAATGGTTAATGCATTTCCCATCTGACTTTATTTGGGACACTCACCATTATGCTCTAACCAGCATGCTATATGCAAGTCCAAAGAAATCATAGAAAGGCCATAGGTAGGGTTCCTAGTTCAAGCCTCAGCTAAATGTCAGAAAAGTAAGGGGCCCAGGTGTTGGTAGCTCATCCTGTAATCCTAGCTGTTGAGGAGGCTGAGAATTGAGGGTAACAGTTTAAAGCCAAGCTGGGCAGAAAAGTTTGCAAGATTTTATTTCCAAGTAACCAGCAAAATGTGGAACTCAAAGTGTGGCTCAAGTGGTAGAGCATCAGTCTTGAAGAGTAAAGTTGAGCAAGAGCAAGAGTTCAAGCCCCAGTACCAACACAGAAAGAGGGGAGGGGAGAGGAGGAGAAGGGAAGGGAAGGAAGATGAGGGGAGTGGAAAGGAGAAGAGAGGGGAGGAGAGGAGAGGAGAGGAGAGGAGAGGAGAGGAGAGGAGAGGAGAGGAGAGGAAAAAGCTGTTTATGGCATTTACCTTATAATTTCATCTATCAAAGCAGAAATCCGGAAATACAACCATCACCACACACATTAAATCTGGACACAATTTCGCTACTAAATGTCACAGGATCTCCTTGCTTAGAAAGAGGGTGAATTCTTTCATTTGTGTGGGAGAGTGTAACCATGTTGGAATGTAACATAGTTTCTGTTGCTATTTGTGTTTAACATTTGGAAAATGGTCCAGTGTCCAGGCAAAGAGTAAATTGTAACAGTCTTTTGTGACTGCCCCAAATATTTCAAATACTTTTCCTGCTTTTGATTCTTACTTTGCAGATGGGAACCTGCCCCCCATTCCTATATATAGACCCTTATACAAATACTTCCAGCAGTTACAAGGGGTGTCTGTAATATGAGAAGGTGGGTCTCCATAGGGAATTCTGTGCTTTTGTTTGTTTCTTTCAGTGGAACTGGGGTTGAACTCAGGACCTCAGGCTTTCTGGGCAGATGCTCTACAAGTTGAGCCACACACCAATCAAGATTCACTTTATTTGTTTTTCAAATGAATGTCCTACTTTTTCCTGGGGCCAACCTCAGACCTCAATCCTTCTACCTATGCTTCCCACATGGCTGGGATCACAGATATGTATGTACCATGCCTAACAGGTTTGTTGAGTTAGGGTCTCACTAGGTAGCCAGGTTTGTTTGAAACTACATACTTACCCAAACTGACCCTAAATTTATAATCTTCCTGCTTCAACCTCACAAGTGCTGGGATTACAGGTATGTGCTATCACATATAGCATAGGACTTCGTGGTGTGTGTGTGTGTGTGTGTGTGTGTGTGTGTGTGTGTGTGTGTATCCCCTAAGACTTGAACTCAGGGCCTAGCCACTGTCACTGAGCTTCTCAGCTTCAGGAGTAGCAAGGATTACAGGATGGAGCAACTGGTGTCTAGCTCATCAAAATGTTTTTATAAAGAGTGATTTATTGATGTAGAGGAGCCCTGGCTCAAGTGGTAGACTGCCAGCCTTGAGCAAAAAGGTTCAGCGATAGTGCACATGACCTGAGCAAAAGAAAAGGAGAGGGGAACAAAAGGAGGGAAGAGAAGGGAAGGGAGGATGGAAAATACTGCATCATTTTCTGACCAGAGCCCTTGAGGCAGAAACAAATTGATGCTTAATTTAAGGCAAATTGTCAGTGCACAAACCCAAACAAAAACTCTGTTAGCATGCTCTCCATCTCAAGTCCTCAGCCCCTCCTA
The DNA here is from genome assembly GCF_023159225.1 of Perognathus longimembris pacificus. Taxonomy (NCBI): domain Eukaryota; kingdom Metazoa; phylum Chordata; class Mammalia; order Rodentia; family Heteromyidae; genus Perognathus; species Perognathus longimembris. The sequence continues at coordinate 68,913,561 of NC_063165.1, forward strand.
CTTCACTTCCTGGAGAAGCTTGTAGTCTCCAGCTGTATCAGGGAACACCCTCCACTCAGACCTGAACTCCACCCTGCCCTAGAACTCTTCCGGAATAGGTCCCCACGCTCTCTGCCCAGGCCTGCTGTACAGGCAGAGAGCCACTTGCCTCTAGTCCTGATGTTCTAAGGATGCCCCTAATTGGGACAGGTGCCATTTCTCCCCCTCCCGTGGGGGAGATGGGCTTGTCACCTCAGCTGGTGAATAAACCCCTTGTCCTGTTTATGACTGTGTCCAAGTGGTCTTCTGGGATGGGTGCTATCAAACTCCACTTAGTCTAAAACACAATCAAGAAATAATGTCAAAGAATTTATATTTTATAAGAAAATATGTTTAAAATAGAGAATGATCTACTCAGGAGGCTGAGATCTGAGGGTCACAGTTCAAAGCCTGCTCAGCCAGAAAAGTCCATGAGACTCTCTTATCTACAATAAACCACTTAGAAAAAGCCAGAAGTAGTGCTATGTATGGCTCAAGGAGTAGAGCGCTATTCTTGAACACAAAGAGGCTCAGGGACAGTGGCCAGGCCCTGCATTCAAGCCACCAGGACTGGGGAAAAGATGAAGAAGAGGAGGGAAAGAAGGAGGAGGAGGAGGAGGAGGAGGAGGAGGAGGAGGAGGAGGAGGAGGAGGAGGAGGAGGAGGAGGAGGAGGAGGAGGAGGAGGAGGAGGAGGAGGAGGAGGAGGAAAGTAGAAAATGATCATCAGAAGCAGACCTATTTTCACCTGCTTTACTGTGCTTTTAAACAAATGCATGCATTTGCTGGGCCTGGTTCATGGGCTGCACTGGAATGGGTCCAGGAAGCCCAGGGCTGCCAGAGGGGCAGCACACCTAGAAAAACAGCCCAGGGCACTAGCTCTCTGGTTCACTTCTACTAACCTAAGCATTCAGGAATGTGCTGGGCAGTCACGAGTCTGTATGCATCTGGTGAACATTAGAAACAAAATCAAAGTCTCCAGAGTTCTTGCAGCTGCTTAAGAAGGAAAACTTCTGAGAGCAAGGCAAAAGAATCTTTAAAGACCTAAGAGTTCAGCCAGGTGCCACTGGCTCATGTTTGTAATCCTAGCTACTCTGGATGCTGAGACCTGAGGATAAGATTTAAAGTCAGCCTCGGCAGAGACTCTTATCTTTGGTTAATCACCAAAAAGCTGGAACTAGAGGTTTGGCACAAGTGGTAGTAAAGCAGCCTTGAGTAAAAATGCTAAGGAATAGAGCTCCGGCCCTGAGTTCAAACCCCAGCAAACACACACAAACACACACACACACACAATCACACACACAAACACACACACATCCTTGAAGAATTGCACATGACTAATGTTTCTTCAGTATCCACTACAACTCACTTTTCCTCCATATAGTTTAACATCTGATACAATGCTTAGCTTATTTAGCAGCTATGCTATATGGACAGATCACTATATTTAATCATGACTATCCCACTAAATGGGCTGAGTGCTTTTATAACCAATGGCACATGGGAGCCAAATACAACAGAAAAAAGGCAGATTTATATTTCCCATACAAGATTTGTTTGCATCAGCTTAAAATTCTTGGAGCAGCATGGCAGACAAAATCATAGGCCACATTTGAACTTTTTTTTTTTTATCCTATAAAAGCAAAACCCTCCAGGTTAATGCTAGGAAACACAAATGAAAAATAGAATTTTCTTCTTATATGCATGATAGTGAGGATTGAACCCACGGCCTCACGCTTGCTAGGCAGGTGCTCTATCATTTGGGCCACACTTCCAATCCCTTTCTTCATTGGTTATTTTCCAGATAAGGTCTCATCTTATGCTTAAGTGTGCCTAGGCTAACATCTTCCTTCCTGTACTTTTCTGTGTGGTTGGGGATACCAAATGTGGATCACAGCTCTTAGGTTTCCCTTGTAGCTGGGAGAACAGATATGTACTACCGACCTGAGCCAGGATAGATAAACTTTTATGTTCAGGCTGGCCGTTAACTGCATTAATGCCCAGATCTCTGTTTTCCAAATAACAAGAATTATACACTGTACTTTGTACCACTGTACTGGTACTTTGTGCCACTGTACAAAGGGTAGCTTAGGTCTGAAGCTACACAGACTAATTCTTTGAATTGTGATGTTTGGATAAGCTACATTAATCAGAACTTCCCCTCTTCTGTGGTATTTAGTAAGTCTAGTTACCACTGCTCTCCCCTCCCCCAAGTGAGCAATGTGCCTGGAATGTAAGGACTATTGGTGTTACAGCTGGAAAAGGAAGAGCACTGAAGTAACTCAAAATTCCAGGGAGATAGGGGAGAACCAGAAAGGAAAAGAATAAATGAATCACATACTTGTCTCCGGGACAAAATTTGTCTATCTTGTTCTCTGAAGTAAGCTTTCAGATGCAGGAGGGAACCAGGAAAGCAATGGAGAATTGCTAGATAATTACAGATCCCAAATAATAATAGGGAATCCCACTCTCACATCCAAAGTCCATGTCTTCACACACTGCCTTGACATATTTGCTACACAAGCCTCAAACAGCATCTGAGAATTGCTAAACCTTTGGAAACAAATACTGACATTCAAACAAAAGCAAACAAACAAACAAACAAAAATCTTCCAAGTGGCCAGGTGCTAGAGGCTCCAGCCTGTAATCCTATCTACTCCGGAGGCTGAGATCAGAGGGTGGTAGTTCAAAGCCAGCCCAGGCTACAAAGGCTATGAGACTCTCATCTTCAGCTAATCAACAAAAAAGCTGAAAGTAGAGCTGTGGCTCAAGACTTGAATGAAAAAGCCAAGTGAGAATGAGAAGCCTAGACTTCAAGTGTCAGTACTGAAACATACACACACACACACACACACACACACACACACACACACACACACACACACACACACAGGAAATCTTCCAGTCAAAAATGCATCTCTCAGGATGTGCCACATACGTATTGTTGCATAACCAGCTACAGCCACTGCATGATGGCTCCCGGTGAGCTCAGTGAAGAACCTGTGACCATGTTGAATGTTTCAGAGACTGATACTTTCCACTGCTCAGTATGTACACTGCTTGGATTTTACCTTTTCCAAATGATTGCTGGAAAGTTTCTCTAGGCAAAAAGGCAGGTGAGTTCATTAGTTGGTGTCACCAAACCCGTTTCTCTTTTCCCAGAAATTGTAAACTTAACTGTTCATTTCCCAATGTCTGAAAGCAGCCATTTAGTACATCTTCCCAGGTATCATGGTGTTTGCCACAGGAGGCTTTCCACTAACGAACAGCAGAGATTGGACTATCGAAAGGCTGACAGACTGGAAGGTACGAGAGGAGGAAAAAGCACAGAGTGACATGGAAAAGTTTCTAGATCCCAGACATGAGTCACTTGACTGGATTCACCAAATAAAGAAAAGGGCAGAGAAGGGAAATATGGCAGCCACGAGAAGACAGCACTTCAGTACATCTTCAGCCATCTTCAGCTGTCTTCTAAGATATAGATATTTGCCTTAGGTTAAATACAGAGAGTTTGGGGCAGGGAATCAGAAAAGTATTCCTAGCTGAAACAGTTCCCAAATCATAGGCAAGTTCCCTAGTCATCACTGGTAGACAGCAGACATAGGTGGGGTGCTAGCTCAGAGTCTCAGGGTTGGTTATATGGGCCCCTGTTAACATGTAGAAGTATTGACACCTGGCTGGTGGTCCTGGACTTTCAGGATTCCAGAGTGACTGTGAAGTGACTACAGCAGAGAACCTTTAAGTCAAAGGGCAGAACGTCTGGGAGGCTTAGGCTTTATTCTCTCCTGTTAATTCATGGGACCAAGTACGGAGCAAAAGCAAGGAATATAAGTATGGAATATATATTATGCAATACATACATATATGAAAGTATATATGTTAAGTATATATTAAAAAAGAAAGGTCAAGTAAACACAGAGTGAATCAGAAAAAGAAAAATTACATCAGTCTTTATAGGAAACAAAATTAGAGGAAATAAAGAAAAGTAAGATGATTTTTCAGAAACATAATCCCAATGTCCAACATCTCTACATGTGGGTGGGTACCAGTGGGTTATGCCCACTGGCTACTTGATTCAGAGAACCAGAGGATGGTGATTCAAAGCTTCTGGAGACCCCCTTCTCAATCCACACATGGGTGAGGTGGTGTGTAATGATCATCTTGGGTTTGTGATGGCTGGAAACAAGATCATCGTTCCAAGCTAACCCAGGCAGAAAAGTCCACAAAATTCTCTCATGGAAGAAACTAGGTGTGGTAGCACATGTCTGTCATCTCAGTTATGATGGGAAATGAAATATAGGAGAGGGGGATACAGATGTATGTCTGATCCTAACTCGATATAAAGTAGCACAAATATGAGCTGGAGGAGTGGCTCAGCAGCAGGGCACCAAGCAACCACTCGGCCCTGAGTTCAAACACTGCAAGCATATTTTAAAATTCTTTAAAAATGCAAGGAGCAACAAAATTTAACAGATCAAAGCTGGGGGAGAATATCTATAGAATAAGACCCCGAAATAGGAGAGAGATGCTAGAGAGAGAATATACAACAGACTTTATAATTATTTTTAAAGATCTAAAGAAAAACATAAATGCAGTGAAGGAAAAACATGGAAACTATATTTAAATGAATTCTAGAACTAAAATATGTATCCTCTCCAAAGAATAGCTTCACTATAAATCCTTAAAGATTTGAAACTGCAGGAGATCTACATATGGAAAACTATAAAACACTCCTCGAAAAATATTAAAAAGACATCTCTGTAATCTTATCTGAGTATATTGGAAACCGTGTTTACTTGTATTGGAAGTGGAAATTCAAAGGGAATACTAAATTTGAGAGACACAGGGTAAAAAAAGAGAAACAACTACAAAAGCAATACTTGCAAAACTGTTTGGTGTAAGTGAACTGAACACCTGGGGGGGGAGGGAAAGGGGGGGAGGGAGGGGGGCATGAGGGACAAGGTAACAAACAGTACAAGAAATGTATCCAATGCCCAACGTATGAAACTGTAACCTCTCTGTACATCAGTTTGATAATAAAAATTTGAAAAAAAATATTAAAAAGACATGAATAAATGAAGGGATATCATGTGTTTATGGCTCACAAAAACCCAGTAATCCTGTGCTGCAAATCCTTTCCAGACTCATTTATTGATTTGGTGACCTTGCCATCAAAATACTCTAGTTTGTTTCATGTTTTAGGTTTTTGTTTTTTTTTTCTACTTAGAAAGTGACAAATAAGTAAGGTGCCAGTGGCTCATGACTGTAAGCCTAGCTACTTGGAAGGTTGAGATCTGAGGGTCATGGTTCAAAGCCAAGCCAGGCAGGAAAGTCTAGGAGACTCTTCTATCCAAGTAAAGATGGAAAAGGGTGGAGGTAGAACTGTGGCTCAAGTGATGAAGTGCTAGAGAAAGTACTCAGCCCTAAGTTCAAGACCTAAGACCAGCACACAAACACACACACACACACACACACACACACACACACACACACACACACACACACCAAAAACAAAAAAGCAGAAAGAAAGAGAGAAAAGGGGAAAACAAAATTGAAGTGGGCATGGGTGGCTGATATCTGTAATCGTAGCTACTCAAGAGGCTGAGATTTGAGGATCAAGGCTCGAAGGCAAGTAGGCCAGGAGAGTCCCTCAGATCCTTATTTCCAATTAACTACCTGGAAATCAGAAGTGGCACTGTGGCTCAAGTGGTAGAGTGCTAGCCTTGAGCAAAACAGCTCAGGCACAGGACCTAGGCCCTGAGTTCAAGCCCCATGACCCACAATCAATCAATCAATACTGAAGAATGATTCAGAAATTAATGAGTTATAAAATTCTAGAATAACAAAATAAACTTGAGAAGAGGGAAAAAAGGCACTTGTTTCCAAGACTTACTATAAAACTACCACAATAAATGTGTCATCAAGAAAAGATAGAAAGGGGCTGGGGATATAGCCTAGTGGCAAGAGTGCCTGCCTCGGATACACGAGGCCCTAGGTTCGATTCCCCAGCACCACATATATAGAAAACGGCCAGAAGCGGCGCTGTGGCTCAAGTGGCAGAGTGCTAGCCTTGAGCAGGAAGAAGCCAGGGACAGTGCTCAGGCCCTGAGTCCAAGGTCCAGGACTGGCCAAAAAAAAAAAAAAAGAAAAGATAGAAAGTTCAGAAATGTGTCTACACATCTATAGACAACTTTTTGGAGGATTTTGTTGTTGTTGTTGGTTTGTTGCTTAATTATTGTGTGTGTGTGTGTGTGTGTGTGTGTGTGTGCGTGCATGCTGGTACTAGAGCTTGAGCTCCAGTTTTTTCACTCTCCCACAGTTTTTTAGCTCAAGGCTTGTGCTGTACCCCAGGCTTTTTTGATGATTAATCTCTCAAGACTTTCCCATCCAGGCTGGTGTCAGTCCTCAGAGCTCAGGCTCCTGAGTAGCTAGGATTTAGGCATCCAAAGATAACTTTCTTAATAAAAATGTGCATACAAACTTTAATATATACCTCATATTGTATATAAAAATTAACTAAGCATTGATTACAGGCACTCTAAAACTCTAAACTTCTAAACTCTAAACTTCTAAACTCTAAACTTCTAAAACTCTAAAACTTCTATAAGAAACTATATATGGAAGCATATGTGACCTATACAATGAAAGATTGGTCAGATGGATTTCTTCAAAATTAAGTCCTTTTGTGACAGACATAGTTAATAAAAAAAAGACAAGCCACACAGAAATGGAGGGACAAAGGGTGAAAAATGCAGCAGTGGTACCCACCGGACACTATGTGGAAAATGAACTATACAACAGGAGGAAAAAAATGGGAGAGAGCAAGGGAAGGGGTGACATTGTCCAAAATGAAATGTATTCTTTATCTGACTTACGTAATTGTAACCCCTCTGTACATCATCTTTATAATGACATTTTTAATTTAAAAAAAGAAAATGACAAGCCAAAGATGGGGGGAAAGAAGTGCAAACCATCGATCTGTATGAAAGACTTCAGAGCAGTGCCGGCTTTTGGGCTTCCTTTGGTCTGACCTGCCTCACTACCCTGTTCCTCTCTTCTGGAATGGAAATGCTTACTGTGTGCATGGAATCTTGGAATCATGTAAGTATTTTACAGGGACTCACAGCTAAGAGTTTGCATTGTCTCAGAAAGCTTTGGAAACTATTAAGTAACTATTTTAGAAGACACAATTTCCTCCTAACTCTCCCAGAATAATCTGCCTGAGGAAAGGCTGTCCCTGTATCTTGAGGACAGGCCGTCAGCTATGCAGAGGCAGAGTAAGCCCTCTGGCCAAGATCTAAGGCTTCTCGCCATACAGGCTACCTGACAAGGAGTGAGGCACCTCAGAGGCATTTCCTGCAGCCAATAAGGTGATGGTAATCCCAGATAAGCAACCAAAGCACAAATGCTCAGTTACAATTTCCTGATGCACAGAAGCTGTAGAAATTTCAGAGGGAGGAGGGGCAGTACTAGGACTTGAACTCAGGGCCTCTCACTGTCACTGTCACTTGGTTTTTTTTTGCTGAAGGTGGGTACTCTACTACTTGAGCCCCAACACCACTTCAGTTTTTTGCAGGTTAAATGGAGATAAGAGTCTTTCATTTGTCTGATAAGACTGGCTTTGAACTTTGAGGCTCATATCTTGGCCTCCTGATTAGCTAGCATTACAGGTATGAGCCACTAGTGCTTAGCTGAGAAATTTCTTCAGTGTCTTACCATTTTTAAAGTCATTAAAATTTGGTAGGGTTTGTTACCTGGCAGTAGATAATGGATACAGGGTTTGATTTATTGTGGAAAAGTTGTCATTAGGTCTGGCAATGCAACTTGAAATCTCAGGAAGGCAATTAAGGGAAACAAACAAACAAACAAACAAACCCAGCAACACTGATGGCTCATGCCTGTCATCCTAGCTACCCAGGAAGCTGAGAAACCAGTATCATAGTTCAAAACTAGCTTGAGCAGAAAAGTCCATGATATAGTAACAACTGAAAAGCCAGAATAGAGCTGTAACTCAAGTGGTAGAGCACTAGCCCTGAGCACAAAAGCTCAGGGACAGTACCCACTGAGTTTAAGCCCTAGAACTGGCAAAATAAATAAAGAAAGAAACAAAATTTATTATATGAGTTAATTAAGGAATAGGCTTAACAACAAAACCAATGAATTTAATAGACCAAAAGTAATGTTTTCCTTTTCAGCTCAAAAAGACACACAATATCATGTGGTTAAAATAGTTGGGTATTTCAGAGAATTAAAAAGCCATTTTATTAACAGGCATTAATAAAACGTCTAAAGCCAGGTGCCCGTAGCTCATGCCTATAATTCTAGCTACTCGGGAGGCTGAGATCTGAGGATTGGAGTTTGAAGCCAGAACAGACAGTAAAGTCCTTGAGACTCTTATCTCAAATAAATTACTCAGAAAAAGCCCAAACTGGTGCTGTGCCACCCATGGTAGAACACTAGCCTTAAGCACAAAGAGGCTCAGGGACAATGCCCAGGTTCTGAGTTCAAGCCCCAGGGCCAGCAATAATAAATAAATAAATAAATAGATAGATAGATAGATAGATAGATAAATAAATAAATAAATAAATAAATAAATAGATCTAGAGAGAATGAGAAACTCTTGTCTTCATTTTTCTTTTCCATCTTTCCTTCCTCTCTCTCTCTTTCTCTCTCTCTTTCTGTGGAGTGGTATTTGTAAGGTCCACCCCTGGAGGGCTCCATGCAGATGCCCCCACCTCATTAAGCCTTCACCCAGTTACCTGGGTAACCAGCAGACCTGGAGGCAGTTACCTCCCCTTCCCCTGAGGTCACATACTAACCCACCTGGCCACACCCTCCGCCCCTGCCCTTGATAAGGCAGGGCTGGGTGGGGGTTGTCCTTTCTCTCCCTTCTCTCCCGCCATGCATCACCTCCGCCACAGGCCAGCAGTTCGGTAATAAACTTTCTCTCCTGCCTGAATACCGCGTGGCATTCTCCTTTACTGGCTACCTACTTTTAAAAACCTAACAGTATTGGGTTTTGAATGTAAAGCCTCATATTTACTTAATTGATGTGTTACTATTTAAGCTATGTCTCCAGCCTGGTTTTTGTTGGTTATTTTGAAGATGGAGTTTAGCAACATTTTTTTGTCTGGGGCTGGCACAAACCACCATCCAGAGCTGAGACTCAAGGGCTCATATTCAATCTCAATGGCTCCAGAGGAAACAGAATGGGATGGGTGAGGATAGTTTTCCTTTTTTTTTTTTTTTTAACAAGCTGTCATTGCTTAGCCTAGGTTGACCTCAAATTTGCAATTCACCTTCTGAGTGCTAGGATTACAGCTGTGTACAACTGGCCCATTCAGTAAGGGCAATTAAAAACAAATACAAAATTGGTACATTTCAACATTTCACACAAGAATCTACAAAGAAATAAACATTGCTTGGAATCAATTTTAACACTTAGGACATTGATCTTTGAAAATAGTTAAGAATTAATGTTGGTGACTCACCTGTTAATCCTAGCTATTCTAGAAGCTAAGATCTGGAAAATCAAGGTTCAAGGTTAGCCTGAACAAATTCTTTTTTTTTTTTTTTGGTGTTTCTTCATACATAGCTTCTTTTATTTATTTATTTATTTTTTCCTTATTTATTGTCAAAGTGATGTACAGAGAGGTTACAGTTTCATACACTAGCCTGAACAAGTTCTATGTGTAAAAATATGCAACAAAATGCAGATCTGGAAGTGAGGCTCAAGTGGGAGAACTCCAGCCTAAAAAGTGGTAAGGCCCAGAGTTCAAACCCCAGTACCACCAAAAAAGAAAAGAAGAGAAAGAGAGAGGGGGGAGGAAGGAAGGAAAAAGACATTTTAGCTCTCTTGGGAAAAGAAAAATTTGTAGTCTAAAGGCTTATGCTCATCAATCTAACCAGCATTTAGTTGTGTGGCTAGAATAGGGATACTCTAAAATATACAAGGCCTGAGAAAAATTCATCCTCCTGAGACTTCATGAAATGATCTCAGATCCTTCCATCAATTTTCATCTTGACTTGCTTTACTGCTACCTGGTCTCTCTGCTTCTTGTCTGGTCCAAGCCCATACATCTTCCAATTCGCAGCCTGCCAGTCTCAGAGTCTGCATGTAAGATGAGGCAGGTTCCCTACTTTACTCTACTCAGAATACTCTCTCCCTCAGCTCTGTCTTCATCATCTTTTTTTTTATTGTGCTCGTACTGGGGCTTGAATTTGGGGTCTGGATGCTATCCCTAGCTCTTTTTCTGAAGGCTAGAGTTCTATCACTTGAGCCACCACTCCAGTTCTGGTATTTTATGGTTAATTGAAGATAAGCATCTCATGGACTTTTACTGCCCAGCTGGCTTTGAACCACCATCTTCAGATCTCAGGCTCTAGAGTAGCTAGGATTACAGGCATGAGCCACTAGCCTCCACCAAGACTCAGCCTACTCAGAAAAGTGGCCAATGGACCATTGCTTCCATCCCTGCCCCTACTCAGACCATGTTTGACTCCCATGTTACTGATCTAAGTAGCACCTGTACGGTTACTTGTAATTATAATAGTTGTGTATTATGCAGCTATAATTAAATATATATTTGTACCATTGTTTAGCCTTTTTCCCCAATAGACAATAAGTAAAATCAATATAGTTTCATTTTACCTGTGGGTGGTAATGCTGTTAATATTTGTTTTCCAGGCCTCTGGTAAGAGTAGATTTTCCAGTCTTTTGGTGATGGGATGTGAACAGAAGCATGTCCAACTGTGCGTTTGCTTATAAAAGGCACAGATTAGGTCTTCACTTCTCCATTTCCCCTTCCTGCTGGCTAGTAAGCCATTGTAAACCTTATTAAGATTAGCATCTTTAGTGTAGAAATCAAGACAAAAGGAACAAATATCTCCCGCCCCAGGGAGCAACTTCAAAACTGTTACAACTGATGTCTTTGGATTCTTGAAATTATTTTATGGCTTTTGGGATTGAATCCAAGATCTTTCACTTGTTAAGCAAATGTTCTACCACCGAGCTTCATTTGCAAACCTTTTCCGATTATTATGCAAATTAAATAAAAATGAAAGAAAGAAAGAAGAGAGAAAGGAAGAAAGAAAGAGAAAGAAATGGGGCTGATACTGTGGCCTAGTGGTAGCGTCCTTGCCTCATATACATGAAGCTCTGGGTTGGATTCCTCAGCACCACATACCTAGAAAAAGCCAGAAATAGAGCTGTGGCTCAAGTAGTAGAGTGCTAGCCTTGAGCAAAAAGAAGCAGGGACAGTGCTCAGACCCGAGTCCCAATCCCCAGCAAAAGAGAAAGAGAGAGAGAGAGAGAAAGATTACTTTTCTCTTCAAAGAAAGGACTCTAGATTTGCCTTTCATTCTACTTATTGTTCTATATATGCTTTTTCCTCTCATGGGCACCATAAATATTTATTATATTCAACCATCTATTTATATAACCTTTCAATTTTTTATTATCCAGTTATCTGGATGTCCTCGGTAAAACCCAATGCTCCTATCATATCAATCTTCAATTAGAATAGGCAAAGAGGAGTTAACTGCCAAACAACTTCTTACAAGCTCTATTTGAAGTCTAAACATGTGCTCACCTCAAGAAGAGGCAGGTGCTTGTTTGCTGAAATAAGCAAAATTCCAGTCACAGGGAAAGGTCTGTTTCCTGAGTTTCAAGGGGGTTGGCAAAAACACCTTCATAGTAGGTGTGGCAGTCAATGTGTACATGTGAAGCTGCATGGACATTCACGGTACCCTCTTCACCCACCTACTTGTTTCCACTTAAACATACCTTTCCTTCCTCCTTTCCCTTTTTTTTTTTTTTTTTTTTTTTGGTGCTTGTACTGGGGCTTGAATTCAAAGCCTCATGCTCTTGCTCAGCTTTTTTCACTCAAGTCTAGCATTCTACCACTTGAGTGACACCTCTACTTCCAACTTTTTGGTGGTGAATTAGATAAAAAGAGTCTCCTACATTTTTCTGCCTGGACTGGCTTCAAACCCTAATCCTCAGATCCCAGCCTCTTGAGTAGCTAGTGTAAGCCACCAGTATCTAGCCAAAAGATCTATGTAAAGTGAAAATTTGATTCTTATCTTTTCTCTGCTTAATATCCTTGGAAGTTTCTTTTTCTCTGGATGAACATTAACTTCGCCCTCTGGCCTTGAGCCCTTTGAGGAGCTGCTGTCTGCTCCTTCATGGTGATCATGCCTCCCTGCCCGTGGGAATGGCAGCTTTCTTTCCTTTAATTCCTTGCGCAGTGCCATCCCTTTCCCTAGGAAGAGCTTTCCCCACACTGTTTCTTTCTGTTGGAACACTAGTCCCTTGTCATATCTCCCTCAACTTAACTCCTACTCAAAACGTCACACTTTCGGGGAAACTAGCTCTGCTCAACTCTTCAGAGTTCTGCAGCATAGAAATGTATATTTCATACTTTGCAAGATGTGGGGGTGGGGTAATTGGTTGGGGATCAAACCCAGGGACCTGCATGGCAAGAGTCCTTCCACCAAGGGACATGTCTAACCCATACATTTTCTCACAGAACCAGAGCTACATCCCCAGTCTGTGCATTCTTCACAGTACTCACACAATTTATACACACATAGAGATATTTAATATCTACATATTATCTAGATATTTATTATGTATGTGGTTGCAAGCATATTTAAATTCACATATATCTTGTTCACTGGCTCATGACAAGAAGCACCATGTCCAAAAGGGAGACTTAAAAATGTGGATTGAGCTGGGTGCTGGTGGCTCATGTCTGTAATCCTAGCTATTCTGAAGGCTGAGATCTCAGGACTGCAGTTCAAAGCTAGCTTGGGCAGGAAAGTCCGTGAGACTCTTATCTCCAATTAACCACCAGAAAACAAGAAGTGGCTTTATGACTAAAGTTCTAGAGCACTAGCTTTGAGCAAAAGAGCTCAGGGACAGAGCCCAAGCCCTGAGTTCAAGCCCCACAAGTGACAAAAAAACATAGATGCATTGATTAGCACAAATGAATGCATGAATGAGGCAATTCACAAGGTAAGGATAAAAGGCATCTTGGCCTAAGTCTTCTACTAGATTTTCTTAGGGGTTCACTATTTTCATCTGAGGAAGCAACATGGGTTGGGAAATTAAGAGTTCCTAATATTTGCTATTTGATTGTTGAGCCTGAGATACATGTTAATTGGGCTCTATTTCCACTTGTCACTACCAACTAGAAATTATATGAAATATCAATGTTGACATGGGAACTTTTCTTTTCCTTTCTTTTTTAATTTTTTTTTTGTGTGTGTTGGTTGTGGGGTTTGAACTTGGAGCCTAGGTGCTGTGTCTGGGGCTTTTTGCTCAAGACTAGAGCTCTAACACTTTGAGCCACGACTCCATTTTCAGTTTTTGAGTGTGCTAGGAGAATACCTGGCACCTAAAAGGTATGATTATTTGAGAATAATAAGCTTCTCATTACTGAGAAGCTTAATTACAGATAAGAGTCTCATAGGGTCTTTGGGGCCTGGACTGGCTTTGAACCACCGTCCTTAGATCTCAGCCTCCTGAGTAGCTAGGATTACAGGCATGAGCCTATGGCCCCAGACTGATATGGAAACTTTGGGCAACTCCCTATGCATGTACATAAATGTTCTGGGGTGCAAAATCAAGTATGCGAAAGAGGAGGGAGGGCTTTCCAAGAGGAGCGGTAATGTGATTACATACTCAGAACCTTTAGCCCAACTCTGTTTTTATTGCTGCTACATTGTTTATGAGCTATTATATAGTTTTCTGTTCATTGTGCCTGTTTCCTCAACTGTAAAGTGGAACTAAGAGTACATAACTTTTTTTTCCTTTTGTGTGTGTGTGTGTGTGTGTGTGTGTGTGTGTGTGTGTGTGTGCTGGTACTGGGGCTTGAACTCAGGGCCTCATGCTCTTCCTTGGCTTTTTTGCTGAAGGCTAGCACTCTACCAGTTGAGTCATTAACTCCACTTCTGGGTTTGTGCTGGTTAATTGGAGATAACAGTCCCACAGACTTTTCTACCCTGGCTGGGTCTGAGTACATGACTCTTAACCTTAGGCAAATTGGATCAGTTAGTGTTAGTAAATGCTTAGGAGATTGTCTGATAAAAGGCAAAGACCACAGGAGTGGTTCTTTCTGGTGAGGATGTTGTTCCCATGTATATGTAAATGTGACTTCGGAGGACACAGGTCAGGCCTAGTGCCTTCTCACCCCCCTCAACACATCATTTCGGGTAAGGCAATGTGTCACTATGTGTTTTACTAACATTCTCCAGGAGATATAAACAAGGAACTGTTTTATTTTACCACAATCTTATCCAGGCCCAAGTGCAAAGCCTCTGATGATTCATTTAATCAATGAGTGTTGAAGTGAAGTAGTCCATTTACTCTAGCAAACATTTTCTGAGTCTGCTGGGGAGTGGCTGGCTGCTTTGCCCACCTATGCAGTAGCCTTCATTGGACACCACTGGACTGCACTGCCCAGGCCCTTGCCTGGGAGACAGGCATGCGAAAAGCTCTTTTCAGTGCATTGTAAACAGAGCGTTTGAAGGCTCTTTCAGTTCATAGCATTTAACAGGTATTCTTTCTGCATGCTTGATTTCCTTTGCCTTTTATGTGAGGCTCTCCTGGTAGAGACTGCTGCCCTGAGTACTGCAAAGCATTAGACAGATCTCTAAGTGACCGTACACAGTAGTTTCCCGCCCCCGCCACCATTTCAGTCCAAGGTTTGTCTTTTTTCGCATGAGCTTGAATTGGAACCTAACAGTTATTTGATTGGTATTTCATTCCTGAGAAGCTCACTATCTGTAGATTTAAAATAGCTTTATTGTTGAAGCTATAGATTTGTATTGGACTGTTCTATGAGCAAGGCAGTAGATTTTATTGTGTTAAACCACAGAGATTTGGGACTAATTGTAATAATAAGCCTATTCTGGCAAATACACTGAGCACCTACTGCCTACAAACTGGGCCAAATAGTCCAAATCATTTTCATAACTAGGACTTCCTTATCCATTTCAATCTGAATACACGACTCAAGTCAAAAGGCTGCCCTCAAGCTTATGGGGCTGTATTCTTACGCTCACCTTGGCACCCATCTCTTAGTTCTTCAGAGCTAGAAGTTTATGAATATTCATGTCATTTCTTACGTGTTCTCTGTTTCTAGTAGCATCAAACAGACCTGAAATACAATCTCTGTTTAGTTTCTACCCACCCCTGCCACACAAGCAAAATTCCACTCGCCCAAGTTAGTTGTTGTACAGTTGACTTTACTGAATTGAGAACATGGTGAGTCAGTGTGGTATTTACCTTGTGCACCCCAAACAACTTCAAAGAGCACCAGGCATTTCTCCTTAGCAGTTTTTTTTTTTTTTTTGGCCAGTCCTGGGCCTTGGACTCAGGGCCTGAGCACTGTCCCTGGCTTCTTCCCGCTCAAGGCTAGCACTCTGCCACTTGAGCCGCAGCGCCGCTTCTGGCCGTTTTCTGTATATGTGGTGCTGGGGAATCGAACCTAGGGCCTCGTGTATCCGAGGCAGGCACTCTTGCCACTAGGCTATATCCCCAGCCCTCCTTAGCAGTTTTTTACTGACAATACTAGAGGTAGGCTTCACCCACTAAAGTCATAATAATTGTGTTTATTGTCTTTAAGTATAGTACAGAAGGGTTTCAATTCAACATATCATTTGATTTTATTTATGAGTGCAGTGCATCTTTTTAAAGTTTTCTAAACAATTTATTTCCATAAATTAATACACATAACTAATGCATCTTCATCAATGTCACCTTTTCCATCTTTCTTCCCCATCTCTCCCAACCCCACTCTTCTTTTTCTCAATCCTCAGACTGTGTAACTTAAGAGCAGCCCATTCTGCTTCTTCTACCATGTAATTCTGCAGTTTCATGCAATCAAATTCGCTGGTCAACCTAAATTCACTTTGAGTCCCATCTTTGCAATGGCAGACTCAATGAAGGTCACCTTTAGTGCCAGAGAATCTCGGTGTTTCAGAGTCCTCTTTCCACAGATGCAGTACATATGTAATTGTCACTGAAAGCCCAGGGGAGAAGACTTCTGTGTCTGCAGGAAGAGGGAATTAAATCCTATTTGCCAATTCAATTCTTCAGATAGTAAACTGAGCCTATCACAACAATTCTAACTCAAGGTTTCTTTTTGTTATGAGACTGCTGGACTATACTTTCTTGCTGAGTGATATTATAAATGTTTTCATATTTAGTATTACCTTTGTTATTGAAGCCCTTGGGGCTTCTTTTCTGAGTTAGTATATTTTAAGTAAAATACAATGTAAAACTCTACTCAGCATGTTGAATTGAAATCCCTTTGCACAACTACTTAAGGATAATAAAATAAAAATAAATAAACAAATAAAGGCAAGGCTCCTGACATAGGCCCAATAGTTTATTGTATCAGGTTATATCATGTGCAGAAAAGAATATTATACAATTATAAACATTACAGGACTGATATTTCATAGAAAATTTTAATTTGTTTTAGAGTATCACAAATACCATGACTGTTGAGTGATCTCTGGATCAAAGAGTAAGATTTTTATTAGAATCTCATGCCTGAATTGCCTTAATTAACAAATGGATTTAATAAGGTTCTTTTCATAATTAGGATGATATATTTTAGCCAGCTGAAGTGGTACGCTCCTATAATTCTAACCCTCAGAAATCTGAGGCAGGAGAATCATGAGTGCGAGGTCATCTTGGGCTGCATAGCAAAATCCTGTTTCAAAATACACACAAGCCAAAAATAAAACAAACAACCAAAAAAAGGTAACAGATTAAGCTCTCAAAATAGTTGTGCTCTCTTTAGTCCTTCAAGTATTCATCTGTATAATCTTCATCTTACTGTAATCATAAAGGGACATTTCATATTTTCAAAATAAAATTAAAAAATTTAAATTTCTACTCTGAATCACTATTTCTTTCAAGAAATGGGAGACACAAAGCCTGAGAAACTACCAGGTGTTGGTGGCCCATACTTGTAATCTTAGCGATTCCAGAGGCTGAGATCTAAAGATCAAGGTTCAAAGCAAGTCTGAATAGAAAAGTTAGTAAGACTTATCACCAATTAACCAGCAAAAACCAGGAAGTAGATATGTAACTCAAATGAAGAACACCAGGCTTGAGAAGAAAAGTTAAGAACACAAGGCACTGAGTTCAACCCCCACTATTGACATAAGATAAAAATTAAAAATGACTGAGAAACTGAGGTGAGAAATACTCTATCTGTATTACTTTAAGAATGAAAAATGAAACTACTTCATATGCCAGCTGGGTCTTCTCTAGTAGTGCTGTTGATGAGATATTCAAAAGCAACTGCAAGCAGAAGATTGTAGATAAACCCTGTGTGCTAAATTATTATTGGTGGCTGACTGTACTGAACCATCAGTCTGTTGTGTTTCACTCTCCCAGAAATAGCTGCATTCCTCATCAATCTTGTATTAGCATGTTTCTCATGGAGACAGAGTTGGGCCTGTCAACTGTGTGTATATTTTTCTAGCACCTACAAGCATATCTAAAACAAAATCACAGACATTAGGAACTTCATAGACTCTGGATTCTGTGATTATAATCAGGATGGCCTACTTACCATTGGTCACATGGCTCTTGGCTTGAACATCACATAAATCTTAATAAGACATTGAAAAAGAATAAAATATTTTTTGTTTGGTTTTTTTGTGTGTTTGTTTTGGTCTGTCGTGGGGGTTGAACTCAGGGTCTGAGTGCTGTCCCTGAGCTTCTTTGCTCAAGGCTACTGCTCTACTACTTGGAGCTACAGCCTCACTTCCTGTTTTGTGCATGATTAATTTGAGATAAGAAATGTACACACTATCTTCCGTATGAAACTAACCCCTCTGCACATCACTTTGACAATAACGAAATGAAAAAAAAAAATCACATGGGCACTTTTCTGGCCTAGCTGTCTTTGAACCATGATCCTCCAATCTCAGCCTTCTGGTTAGCTAGGATTACAGGCATGAGCCACTGGCTCCTATCTTAAAAATGTTTTTTTAGTGAACATTTTAGCCAACAAGCAACAAGGGAGCTAAAAAGGAGTAATAGAAATAGGATTATTTTATTATCTTTAACTTGCTATTAAAAACCATTCAGAGTTAGATACTGATGGCTCACTCCTGTAATCTTAAACTAACCCTCAGAAGTCTCAGATCTGAGGACCAAGGATCAAAACCAGCCCAGGCAAGAAAAGTCCCAGAGATTCTTGTTTCCAATTAACCACCAAAAAGTTGGAAGTAGAGATGTGGCTCAAGTGATAGAGCACCAGCCTTGAGCAAAAAAGCTAAGGGATAGTTATGTCTCAGCCCTGAGTTCAAGACCTAGTACACACACACACACACACACACACACACACACACACACACACACACACACACACAGAGAGACAGAGAGAGAGTCAGAGAGAGAGATTCAGACATTTGGGCTTTAATTCATGCACTATTTAAAATTTTCACTTTGTTTTTCTTGAACCATTGGATAGAATCTGCCTGGCTGCAGGAAAGTCTTTGAGGCCTGAAAACTGGGAAGGGAGCACAAAGAATGAAAGGATGAGTGGGGTCCAGCATGACAGGTTTGGGGAGGTGGCATGATGAAGTAGAAGCTCATGGAGTAGATTCTCAAGTCCTATGCTAGGCAGGTTCACAACTACAAGTGAGGAGCCAGTAGTATGCATGAAATTGCTCAGGTACTCCTGGTAACTGCTGGCCGGTCACATTTCCATTCTACCTAGATCCTCTAGATTAGAGAGCAGTAAGTAGAAATGGCTTTCACATAATTAGCCAGCAGTCAGACAAGTTTAAGTCCCAAGGACACCTAATTTTATTATATTTCCTAACTGGATTTGAGTTCAGGATTCAAGTTACTGGATTTCATAGATTCTTGAACCTTATTTCTCAAGATCACCATCCCCAAGGAAGAGAAGAACAGACAAGGGACTGATTTAGGAAAGAACAGAAAAACTCAGTACCTGGTATTGAAGGATTTGACTCAGCACTCAGACTAGGGTATCTATTATAGTTAAAACTAGAAACAACTTACTTGACCAATGAGCTAGTTGGCTTGGAAATTATAATACATAGTTATGGCATGAGAGAAAAATACATATCCACTAACAATGACAATCCAGCTGCACCGTTGTGGTATCAAAATATAACCACTATATACATTATACTTATATATAATTATATAAAATTATAGTAAATTAAATATGTACATATGTAATTATGATATATAACATATGCATATGA
The DNA here is from genome assembly GCF_023159225.1 of Perognathus longimembris pacificus. NCBI lineage: Eukaryota > Metazoa > Chordata > Mammalia > Rodentia > Heteromyidae > Perognathus > Perognathus longimembris. The sequence goes on from NC_063165.1 coordinate 68,932,846, forward strand.
CATTTTATACTTGCATTTAAGAATGGAAAAATCATGTCATATACAAAAATAAATATATATTATAAATATTACAAAATATTTATTTTTATACTATAAAATGTATTTGTATATTATAAATAAAATATTTATATGGTCTAAGTCAGAGCTATAATATAAAACATGTGTATGAAATATATATACACATATAGAAAGAAATCTGAAATATCCACATAAAAATATTAACAGTGAGCTTCTCTGGATACTGGAAGCATAAGAAGTTTTTCAAAAGCATTATAATCATATTTCCTACATTTTGGACAACAATCCCATTTTGATGATACTCAACACATACACACACACACACACACATACAAACATATACACTTGAGCTCACAGAAAGTGTATCAAGAAAATCTACATCTTCTCATCATCTTTATTTTTTTGTATGGGCTGAAGTCTAAACTGGAACAAATTGTTCTATGCCATAAATCTTTTGGATTTCTGTGTCTGTGTGTGAGCGCGTGTGCGCGTGTGTGGGCACACGTGTGCATGTGCGCACTATGCACCTGCACACATGTTTTCTGTAAAACAAAAAATATAGTTATGTATAACATGAATAGTTGCATTAATTCTGTATTTGTTGAGGGTCTATGTTCATATGATGATTCTTCCTAGCATATAAATGTGAATTTCATAACAAATGTTAGTTTCTCGCTCCTCCGGGGTTTTGATTATTAGTGTTTTAGAAGGTGATGTAGAAGAGCTATAATAACAATAATAACGTATAGCAGTTTTATAAAGGAGTAAAGGAGGAAGGGACTGAGATCTTGTAATTAAACCAATCTTAGATCTCCAGTTCCACTGTAGACCTTGTATTCTACAATTTTTTTCTTTCAGTAATTTAACTGTGGTGGTGCACAAAGGAAACAGGTTATATTTATAGAGAAAATATTGAAACCTCCCATTGAAGATAAGGTTATATGGCATAGCAATAACACTGCATGCCTATGTCATATATTTCTTTCTTTTCCGTGTTGACTCTGACTCTAGTAAGTCAAAGGTGGCTATTTCTTTTACAAGACACAGTTGTGATGGAAAGAGCATTTGCTGATTTTATGATTGTAGTCTTGTCTGCTACTGACTGGTTGGATAACAGGGAAATGCAAAGTTCAGGGTTCAAAGTAAATCTAGTATATTCTATAGAAAAATCTTCTATTTAAATGTGGCATGGCTGCATGAATTTAGATACTGCATATATGCACTGTTTATACACAAAGTTCTTACTTTTTTTTTTCGTGCCAGTACTAGGGCTTGAACTCAGGGCCTTGGTGTTATCCCTTAGCTTTCCCACTCAGGGTTGGTCCTCTATTATTTGAGTTACAGCTCTACTTCTGGCTTTGAACTGTGATCCTCAGATTTAATCCTCTCCAGTAGCTAGGATTATAGGCATGAGCCACTGGTTCCTGGCAGGTTTTTTGTTTTATTTTGTGCTGGTATTGGGGTTTGAACTCTGGATCTCCTACTCTTTTATTGTTTCGTTTTGTTTTTTCTCAAGCTAACATTCTAGCATTTGAACCATAGTTCCACTTCCAGTGTTTTGCTGGCTCACTGGAGATAAGAGTCTCATGGTCTTTCCTGTCTTGGCTGGGTTTGAACTCCAATCCTCAGATCTCAGCCTTTTGAGTAACTAGCATAATAGATGTGAGCCACCAGTGCCCACTTTTCAATTCTTATATATTAAAATTAAGAATTTCAGTCCATGACACGTCATTTTTTAACATGCCATCTGAAGAGAAATTGTTTTATGTCTGATTCTCTGGGACTATTTATAAAAATTAAATAAATATAGTGATCGCAAGACAAGGAATGTTGTATGATAGTAGTTTTGTATTGTCTTACAAGTTCATGCTAGCATGCTAATAGTATTTACCTTTACACATGCTGGAGCCAGAGGTTTCAGCTAGGCTGAGGACATAATTTGATTCTGTTGGCATTTATAATTGTGGAACATATTTCTATATACCTTAACCCACCTGGGTATATCCCAGGCTTATGGTCCCCAATATGACAATACAATTGACAATACAATTGATTTTTTACTATTTGTCAACTCTGTGACAAATATTTTATATACATTAACTCCTTTACTCTTAATTATATTGATGATAAAAAGAAGTACTGAAAGGATGGTTAATTAATTTGTCTAACAATACCCACTAAGTAAGAGGCAGAGTCAAGCCTGAAACTGGTGGCTCATGCCTACAGTCCTAGCTACTCAAGGGGCTAAGATCTGAGGATCATGATTCAAAGCCTGCCCAGGCAGGTAAGTGGATGAGACTCTTATCTACAATTAACCACCAGAAAACTGAAAGTGGAGATGTGGCTCAAAGTGGTAGAGCATTAGTCTTGAGCAGAAGAGCTCAGGGACAGTGCCCAAGTCCTGAGTTCAAGCCCCGCAAGAGACCAAAAAAAAAAAAAAAAAAAGGCAGAGTTAAGAATGGTGTGGGAGGGGACTGGGGATATGGCCTAGTGGTGAGAGAGCTTGCCTCATATACATGAGGCCCTGGGTTCAATTCCCCAGCACCACATATACAGAAAACAGCCAGAAGTGGTGCTGTGGCTCAAGTGGCAGAGTGCTAGCCTTGAGCAAAAAGGAAGCCAGGGACAGTGCTCAGGCCCCGAGTCCAAGGCCCAGGACTGGCCAAAAAAAAAAAAAAAAAAAAAAAAAAGAATGCTGTGGGTGCTCTCTGTAGCCCTAACCCCTCAGGAGGCTGACATCTGTGGACTGCAGTTGGAAGCCAGCCCAGGCAGGAAAGTCCATGCATCTCTTATCTCCAATTAACCACCGAAAGGACAGTAGAGTGCGGCTCAACTAGGAGAGCAGCAGCCTTGAGTAAAAACAAAACAAAACTAAGGGACAGCATTCAGGCCCTGAGGTCAAGCCCCAGTACTAGGGCTTAAAAAATGGGATTCTTGCCAAGTTCCACAAGGAGAGATGTTGTGTCTCTGGCACTCATCTCTGTTCAGAAAACCTGGCTTTGAGTCCCTTAATAATGAATAAATAAACTGGCATTTCTCAAATCACTTGCAAGGTATTTTGGAAATGTTTTGTTTCAAATGAGAAAGCCTCAAAGTTTGCAGGCTGTCAAACTTTTTAAAGAGTAGAGCACAAACCAATCAAGGTTGCCTGGGAAGCAGTGTTAGACTTCATTCATTTGCCTTCTGGTATGGTAATAAATAATGCAAATATCTTCATGGTGACATGGAGGACAGTTTATTTGTTGCCTATGCCAAATCCTCTGTAGATTGTGCAAGTCAGCAGGCAGCTGTCCATCCAGTGCCTCACTGATGTGTGGGTGTTCAGAAAGAAGCCACAGGCCACACACCCTGGGCTCTACACCTCCACCTGAAGAGGTCTGTAAGTGGCACTTCACTTGCACTCAGGAGGAACTGCCAGGAGTTCCATGGCCCCAGCCTTGTAATGGCTCCTTGGAGGAAAAGGGTAGATGTTTGAGTAAATATCTAATATAGAGTGGAATTACTCATGACATTAGAAAGACCTTGTAAAGTATGTGACACACTAGCCAGTGTTGTCTTTGGGGTGAGAGTGAAATAAAGTGAGAAGCACAATTTAAAGTGCACAGGAAAAAAAAACAAAAACCAAGTACTGGTGGCTCATGCCTATAATCCTAGCTACTCAGAAGGCTGAGATGTGAGGATCATAGTTTGAAGCCAGCCCAAGCAGACACCACAGGACTCTTTGTCTCCAGCTCCCTACCAAAATGCTAGAAGTGGAACTATGGCTCAAATGGTGGAGTCCCAGTCTTGAACAAAAAAGGTAAGGGACAACTTCTAGGCCCCGAGTTCAAGCCCCAGTACTAGCACAAAAAGAAGAAAAAAAGAAAGAGGGAAAGAAAGGGAAAAAAAAGAAAGAGAGAAAAAAGTAGAAAGGAAAAGAAAGAAGTAAAGACAGAGAGGGAGAGAGCAATGCTGCCCAGTCATGCCTTTCTACATATTATGGGGGCAGGGGGGGAGGGGGGTGTAGTCCTCAGGTGTCTCTCTCTGCAGGTCATTTGTAGTAGCCATTAAACTGGATATCCTCTTCAATCCAGCAATTCTACCTTTAGATTTCTATCTTGTGGAAATTTATATGTACCCACAAATGCATGGACAAAATATTCATTGAATCATTATTCATAGCAAGGAAAAAGGGAAAATCACCTGAATATCCAATACTATTAGAGTAGGGAATAAGCTAGAATGAATGAATGTGTGTTATAGATTTTGACACATAGCAGGGAGAGAAAGCAAAACAAAAAGGAAACAAAGGCAGTAGAAGCTCCAGGCTCAATTATGTCATCCTTGCTACTCAGGAGGCTAAGATCTGAGGATCACAATTCAAATCCAAGCAGGCAGACAAATCTGTCAGACACTTATTTCCAATTAACCAGCAAAAAGCCTGAAATGGATGTGTGGCTCTAGTGGTAGAGCACCAGCCATGAGCAGACAAATCTAACAAGAGCAAAAGGCCCTGATGTCAAGCCTTAGTACAGGTACAAAAACAAACAAATAAAACACATAAGACAAGGTATTTAAAATTTGGCAAGATTTTGAACAAATTGTAGACTAGGACAAGAAAAAATCATTGTAATTAAAAATATCATCAATGTTATGACAAAACAATAGAGGAGGAAATATATCAGATTATCTCTATACTTGATGATGTTGACATAGTAATGACAATATAAGTGTTGTTTATTACTCTTAATTTTTTAGAATCAGCTTCAAAGCATTAAAGATTCAAGGATTCACACACACATATACCCAAAGAACTCTTAGAACCAGCTGTCAGTGGTCACACCTGTAATTCTAGCTACTCAGGCAAAATCTAGAGGATCATGGTTAGAAGCAGAAAAGTCCTTGAGACTATCTCCAATTAACCAGGGCTGGATGTGTGGTTGAAATGATAAAGTGCCAGCCAAGTAAGCATGAGGCCCTGAGTTCAAAGTACTAGAAATATATGTATATATATTCATATATATACACATATATACATACATATATACATACATACATATACACATACATACACACATATATGTGTATGTGTGTATATATGTGTGAACTTTGGTTTGGTAATTACTTATTTGGTATTTCAAAATTCCTTGGCTTCCTCCAAATTTCTGTGCTGTGTTCTCTATCTTCTTAATTAAAAATGAAGGTGGGAGATGGGCATTGATGGCTCAGACTTGCAATTCTAGTTACTCAGGAGGCTAAGATCTGAGAATCGTGACTGAAAGCCAGACTGGGCAGGAATATTCATAAGACTCCTTTTGTTTGCTTGTTTTTATGCAGAGCTGAGGACTGAACTCAGGGCCTTGCACTTGCCAGGCAAGTCTTCTTCCATTGAGCTAAGTCCCCAATTCTATGAGACTCTTATCTTGAAGTACCCATCAGAAAACCAGAAGTAGATCTGTGCCTCAGGTGGTAGAATGCTAGCCTTGACCAAAAGAGCTCTGAAACAGTGCCCAGGACCAGAGTTCAAGCGACACAACCAATAAAAGAGAGAGGGAGGAGGAGGCAAAGGAGGAGAAGGAGGAGGAGGTGGAGGAGGAGGAAGAGGAGGAAGAAGAGGAGGAAGAGAGAAAGAGAGAGAGAGGAGAGAGAGAGGCATACACACTTACAGAGAGATAGAGACCATAGCAACCATAGCAAAGAGAAATAAGAATGTTTACTCTGATTTACTTATAGTCTTTCCTGGTGTCTTCTCTGGCAAAAGGATTGGTGCCTGACTATCCTGACACAAAGCATCAGAGAGTATCTGCTCCATAGGTTCTAATAAAAGTTGCTGAAAACCCTGCCCATAACCACTAAGGAAAAAGTCAAGGTCAAATACTGTCTTGTGCCTTCCAAATCTCTCACCAATATATACCTGCAGAGCAGAGCTCGAAGTATACCTAAAACCCTGTAGGCAAGTTCCCTATGTAAGAAATGATGCTCAGGAGTTTTGAGTATGCAAAAGTACAGGGCTTCGAAATGGTGCCAGATACACGTAGACAACATCTGGCCCACTTGTGTATTAACAAATCAATACAAGCAGCCCTGTGGACTAGAATAGAAACATTAAATATGTATAGAGAAGATCTGTTCTTAACTGAAGAGAGTAAAAGAGAAGGGTAATAAGAGGAAGAGAAAGCTAGATCTAAAGATGGAATAGATTAAACACATATTCACTAGAGGTCCATTAGGGTTCTAAACAGGAAAGTTGCATGGCTAAAGCAATCTTTTGGGGGGCAGAACTGACTTTGTGGGATGGGGGAGTGGAAACAGGAGATGAAGCTAGAGACGGGGCAATTTTAAGAATCTCCTAATGGGAGTGTGGAGTTGTGGATTACAGTCACAGCAGTGAGGATGGAGGCAAAAAGACCATTGTGAGAGCTGAGGCTCTGGACCCAAGAAATGTACTCTGTTCTCAAGAATATTCTAAGCCAGGTGTGAATAGCTCACACCGTAACACTAGCTACTCAGGAGGCTGAGATCTGAAGATCAAAGGCAGTCCAGACAGGAAAGTATGTGAAATTCTTATCTCCAATTAATCACAGAAAACACCAGAAGTGGTAGAGTGCTAGCCTTGAGCAAAAGGAACTCAGGGCAGTGCGCAAGTTCTAAGTTCAAGCCCTATGATCAACAACAATAACAAAAGAGAAACAGTAAGATCAATGAAGTCACTAGACAAAAATGAAACTAAAGATTTCAGAAATTCATGGCCTCTGCTGCTTAAGGCAGCAAAATTAGGTTCAGCCAAAACTCTTCAAGTCATTGAAAGAAACACATAATTAACCGTACCCTATTTTCTGTATATTCCTGAAAGGAGAAAACACTTAGTAAACTAATTATCAAGAATACATTATAGTAACTTCTAATGTTCACAATACAACCTGAAAGTTGAGGAGAGAGCTGTCTATAGTTGAGAACCTCCCTGGGCTAGCTGAGATCATCTCTGGTACCAACTGTCCTTTGAGAAGGACAGTAGATGGAGATGGAAATGGAATGAATGGATAAATGAAAACTCAACTTCACTATTCTGGACTGTGTAAATTATGACAGCTCAGATTTGAGGCAAAAGACAGCAGGGCCACGGGGTGTGTGCACAGGGAATAGGGCAGCATATGAGTAGGTCCTGCACACACCTGCTCAGAATTGTGGGCTTCTCAGTCACAGGGCATTTCTGCGGTACAGCTGGCTCTCAGAGAACACCAAAGGTTTTAACCAAAGGACACTCTTAGGGGAGGAACATAAAGGCACAATGCCTATGTGCCTCTGGTCATATAAAATAATATTTATTGAAATCAAGACCAGGAGATGGAAACAAGAGGTTTTATTCTTTGTTGTTACTTGTTTTCTTTTATTTTTGTCTTGTTTGTTCATTAATCTGTCTTTGGGAGTGTACGGGGAAGCACAGAAATGGAAAGACAAAGGGCAAACAAATGCAGCAATGGTATCCCTTAGACAATATGTTGAAAATGAACTATACAATTTGTGGGTGGGTACAGGAGGGAAAAACTGGGAGAGAGTAAGGGAAGGGGTGACATTGTCCAAAAAGAAATATGATGCTAGGAATATGGCTTAGTGGTAGAGTGCTTGCTTTGCATGCAGGAAGCCCTGGGTTTGATTCTTCAGTAGCACATAAACAGAAAAATCCAGAAGTGGTGCTGTGGTTCAAGTGGTAGAGTACTAGCCTTGAGCAAAAGAAGCTCAGGACAGTGCCCAGGCATTGAGTTCAAGCCCCAGGACTGGCAGAAAGAAAGAAAAGAAAGAAAGAAAGAAAGGAAGGAAGAAAGAAAGAAAGAAAGGAAGGAAGGAAGGAAGGAAGGAAGGAAGGAAGGAAGGAAGGAAGGAAGGAAGGAAGGGGAAAGGAAAGGAGAGATATGCATTGCCTTATATAACTGTAACGCCTCTATATATCACCTTTATTATTTATTTATTTATTTATTTATTTATTTATTTATTTATTGCACCAGGCATCAGTGGCTCATGCCTGTAATCCTACCTACTTAGGAGGCTGAGAGCTGAGGATCACAATTCAAAATGAGCACAGGCAGAAAAATTCATGAGACTCTTGTCTCCAATTAACCAGAAGCTGGAAGTGGACTTACAGTTCAAGTAGTAGACCAGCCTTGAACAAAAAAAAAAAAAAAAAAAAAAAAAAAAAAGCTCAGGGACAGCACCTGTGCCCTGAGTTCAAGCCTTACTACTGGCACATATATGGGCATACATACACGTTCTTGTGCATGCGTGCACACACACACAAGCTACATTACCCTCAAATAAACTTTTGATCAACATTATTTTATGACTCTGATAGGGAACAATTCAGTAATTTTCTGTGTCCTATATCCTTATAGGCCTCCCCCTCCTTCTTACCCTAATTACTCCCTAACCTAGAATCTGAGGGTGTTACAAATGAAAGAATATTTTGCAACCAAACCCAGCAGCCTCTTCCTTTCTGCGTGAGAGAACCAAGGCCACTCTGTACTTTCTGCCCCATTTAATTCTTCTGATATCTGCTCACATTCTGCATCATTCATGAACTTCGGGAAAATGTGAGCTAGAAAAATTTGCCTACTGAAAATCTGGCTCTCTGAAGCTCCTCAATCAAAACGAATGATGAAGAGAAAAGAAAGAAAATGAGTCCTGTGTTGATTTGAGAAAATAAAACAATGTTGGTGATGATGAGATGGGCAAAAGGGGGGCCCAGGAATGGAGGGAGGAAGGGGGAAAAAATGCAGGCACTGTATTCAATGCACACTATGTGAAAAATGAACTATGCAACTTGTGGGTAGGATGGGAGGAGGAAAATGGGGGAGAATAAACGAAGGGGTGACACCAACCAAAAAATATTGTACTCATAACCTAAATTGTAGAATTGCAACTTCTTTGTACAATGACTTAATAATGACAATTAAAACAACAATACTGTTGGCATTTATTATTACTTGTATGCCATGCAAATCTTTTATTTCATAATTTAAAAGCTTGAGAGTAGGAGTTATGTTCTTAGCATTATTGTTTCATATATATGGAATCTAGTATAGTATGATGAATGCCCAATAGTTTAATAAATATTATTTGTGGATGATGCAATCATGGATCTTTGGCCTACTGCAGTAACCCACATAATCCATCCTGATTATCTGGATCTCCAGGGAGTGAGAATCTAAACCTTCCATAAGTCATTTCTGTGTCTGCTGAAAGTGTCTTTCTAAGAACGGAGCATTTCAAGCTGGGCCATGGAAGCCTACACCTGTAATCCTAGCTACTTGGTATCTCGGTTCAAAGCCAACCTGGACAGAAATGTCCATGAGACTCTTTTCTCCAAATAATCACCAAAAATCTGAAAATGAAGTTGTGGCTCAAGTGGTAGAGATCTAGCCTTGAGTGAAAAGGCTCAGGGACAGTGCTACCAGACCTGAGTTCAAGCCCTAGTAACAAAGTAGAGGAAGAGAAAGAGGAGTAAGGAGGAGGAGGAGGAAGAAAAAGAGGAGGAGGTATTTAGAAGTATTGCATTGTAAATGCTGGACTCCCTGGAACTTCACAGATAGTCATTTAAATTATTAGAAAATTAACCTGCAATGAATGCGGGAGCTTGGGTGGGTACTGGCAGGGAAGCAAAATGGCAGAAGATGTTTCTTGCTTCTCAGAGGAAGTGTCATTATATACTCTTATTGGTAGTATTGTCCAATGTTAGTGGGATTTGACATGGAGAGTTGTCAGGAAATGGTAGATTTGAGGAGAAAGCAAGTCTGCCATTGGCTACCCAGCTCCCCGACCCCCACACCCAACTGACCAGAATTTCCTAAGTGACTCATTAGCTGGTTACCATTGAAGTACAATTCCCTGGGCTCTCTTGGCATGCCTCTCTCTCCTGTTGTCAGTTAACCTGAAAGTAAACTTCTGGCTAGACACATGCCATGTGCTCTTCTCCAATCATGGCTCATCAAAATTTGAAACTTGTCTTGTTTATTCTCTATCTGAATGCTTCCTCAAATCTAGCCTCAAATCTACTTACTCCAGTTTCATTTGTCTCCATCCTCCAGGAGTGGCCGGGAGCAGACCTTTTGCTTAGGTCCCCTGATCATAATGAACCTACTGCCTTTCCCACAGACCAGAACATGGGTGCAGGGTGATTGAAACCCACGACCTATGTCACAACCAGAGAGATGCACTCTTTCAAACTAGATTCTGCCAACCTAGTTTCCTGGAGGCAAAGCTTTGTTTCAGCCCTTCCAGTATAGATACCACAACAGTTCTACTTCCTCTAACCTGTTGTTTTTCATGCTAGTCCTATTTGGCCTCCAAGTCCTCCTTCCCTCTTCCTTTCTAAGTTTTCACTGATTTTTCAGTTCCTCCATCTGGGCATCAGTTCTTTCAACTCTAACCTAGATCCATTGGCTGAGTCTACTTGGGCCTGAAGGACTGCCAGCTTCCTTCATTAACTTTCTGTCACTCTAGCTTTGCAACTCCTAGGCAAGCATCTTCACACACATGTGCACACACCACAGAAGACATGCTCCAATCACTTGTTGCACAGCTAGGTTATGAAGATTCCTCTTCTACTTACAAGAGCTAACACTGATGCCATGGAGTATTCGTAGTAGAAGCAGCTCTTTTATCCTTACAGAAAGACTGCTCCAAGGAGGGCTATGATAAAAAGCTGGATAGCAAGTCAGATGCTGGTGGCTCATGCCTGTAAAACCTACTTACTCAAGAGGCTGAGATGTTAGAATTACAATTTGAAGCCAACTGGAGTAGAAAAGTCTGTGAGACTCTCATCTCTGATTAGCCCAAAAAAGCAGAACAAACAAACAAACAAAAACCCAGAAGTCAAAGTGTGGCTCAAATGGTAGAGTACCAGCCATGAACAAAAAAAGGGACAGTGCTAGGTTCTGAGTTCAAGCAAAAAGAAGAAAAATGCTTCATGGAATTAAAAGATTGGAGAACATGGGTAGCAGAAAGAGTGTGAGTCACAGTGATTTGTGAGTCTTTTAAAGACTGTCAACTCTTCTGGTTAGAACAAAGGCTCAGCACATTTGTTGTAGCATCTACTTCCTATTAGTCCCCACATGTCATCTATAGCTCTGCTGGAATCTGGTGTGATTTTGTTCAACTTGTATGTGGGTTATTGTATGAATGCTGAATCACAGGACTAAGGTGGAGGAAAATAATCTCCACATTAAAGAAACGAATCTTTTTTTGTTTGTTTGTTTTTGGCCAGTCCTGGGCCTTGGACTCAGGGCCTGAGCACTGTCCCTGGCTTCTTTTTGCTCAAGGCTAGCACTGTACCACTTAAGCCACAGCGCCGCTTCTGGCCGTTTTCTATATATATGGTGCTGGGGAATTGAACCCAGGGCTTCATGTATACAAGGCAAGCACTCTTGCCACTAGACCATATTCCCAGCCAGAAACTAATCTTTTATATGCATTTTTATCCCTCACATGTATACACACATATATTAGCAGAGTTTCTGTTCCATTGTCAGTCATTTCTTTAAAGCACAAGTTTTAAAGAAGCTTCAGGTAAAAAATTTGAATTCAAATCCAAAACTGTGTTGGGTGCCCATGGCTGACACCTATAATCCTAGCTACTCAGAAGGCTTAGACCTAAAGATCTAGGTTTGAAGCTAGCCCAGACAGGAAAATCTGAGAGGCTCTTATCTTCAATTAACCACCAAAAAGCCAGAAGTCAAAATATGTCTTAAGTGGTAGAAGACCAGCATTGAGTCTCAAGACCCTTAGTACTAGCATGCATGTGCAAGCACACACACGCACACATGCACACACACACACACATCCAAAGCTGGTTAGAACCTTAAATGTAATTCCTAATTCCTATTCTTCTTGGCATTTTCAAATTATTTGGCATATCAAAGTGAAAATAATGGAAAAAGCTATTAATAGGGGCTGGGGATATGGCCTAGTGGCAAGAGTGCCTGCTCATATACATGAGGCCCTGGGTTCGATTCCCCAGCACCACATATACAGAAAATGGTCAGAAGTGGCGCTGTGGCTCAAGTGGCAGAGTGCTAGCCTTGAGCAAAAAGAAGCCAGGGACAGTGCTCAGGCCCTGAGTCCAAGCCCCAGGACTGGCCAAAAAAAAAAAGCTATTAATAGTTTGGTCAAAGTTGGCCTTTGTTAAAAAAATTGCTCACACACTATAATATGCCTATTTCACATTACATTGGGTGAGGGTAGCTCGTTTAAGATGCTTACCAAAAAGAAACATGGGATTAGGTATATTTTTGAGATTTTTCCACTTTATAAAACAATGTTCTACTATGTGTTAATTTAGACTTGAAAGACTACTATGGCTATGGGGATGGATGGATCTTATTATTAATAATTTTAAAAGGTTAGAGGAAAAGGAATTCATCCATGTTTAGAATGTTTTTTAATGATACTATTTTAAGTACTGTTCAATATTTCTACACATGCACATGCATATGGTGGTGTAATTCATGTTACTGAATGGTGGTTGGAATGAGAGAAGGGGTTGGGGATTCTGCAGTGTTCTCTAAGTGCTATTCCCAGAGCTGAAACGTTCTTTAAATTTTTCTTTTATCTTAAAACTCCACAACATATTTTTGTTATGCTATAAAAAATATCTTACCAGCTGTACCCACACTTCCTTATGAATAAGTTGGCTCTTTCAAGCAAAAGCTATGTTTATAGTGCAAGTGGCTCACTCTTGTAATTCTGGCTACTTGGGAGACTAAGATCTGAAGATCATGGTTCAAAGCTAGCCCGGGCTGAATAGTCTATGGGATTCTTATCTCCAAATTGCCACAAAAAGCCAAAAGTGGAGCTGTGACTGGAATGGTAGAACACTAGCCTTTAGCACAAAAGTTCAGTGAAAGCACCCAGGCCCAGAGTTCAAGCTCTAGAACTGGCAAAAACAAAAAACAAAAACAAAAAAACCATAGCTCCTGTACTATGGACTTACCAGATTGAGGTAGTCAGCACTATGCTTATACACAGGTCAGTACTATTCTATTTTGTCAGTTTTAAAAGTAATAAACTTAAATTACATTCCAAATGATCCTGAAGTAAAGCTAGCCCACTATTTCAGGAATTATAATAATACATAATGTTGAGTGTCTACATGTACCTTGCACATGAATCAAGAAGCTCATGGTCTATGGTGGTCCAGCGAATAAGATACATCATAAATCAAACAATCACACAAATGCATGAAATACGGCTGTCACGTAGGACTGAGCTATGATGCATGGAAGAAACAGGATTCAGTTACAGCCTCACATCTATAACCCTAGCTACTAAGGAGGCTGAGATCTAAGGATCATGTTTCAAAAGCCAGCTATGGTAGAAAAGTCTATGAGACTTTTATTTCCACTTAACCAGCAAAAAGAAAGCCCAAAGTGAAGGTGTGGCTCAAATGGTACAGCCCCAGCTGTGAGTGGAAAAATTCAAGCAAGGGTAACAGGTCCTGAGTTCAAGCATTACTATTGGCACATGCAAAAACAAATTATATGAATAAGAAATATAGAAATTGCCAGGCGCCAGTGACTCATGCCTATAATCCTAGCTACTCAGGAGGCCTGAGATCTGAAGATCATATTTCAAAGCCAGTCCTGGAAGGAAAGTCCATGAGACACTTATCTCCAATTAACCACCAGAAAAGCAGAAATGGTGATGTGGTTCAAGTGGTAGAGCACTAGCATTGAGCAGAAGAGCTCAGGGACAGCACCTCGGCACAGAGAGTTTAAGCCCTATGACTGGGAAAAAAAAGAAAAAGAATAGAGTTGTTAGAACCTGGCATAGATGGTTCTTCCTATAATTTCAGCTACCCAGGAGGCTGAGAATGAGAGGATTGATGTATGAGGCCAGCTCGGGCAGGACAGTTTACAAAATCCCTTCTCAACCCATAACTGTGCACAGTTGTACACTGTTAATATCTCAGGCTATATGGGAGGCTAAGATTAATAGGACTGCAGTGCTAGGCCACACAGTTCAGGAAAATCCACAAGACTGTCTCCACAAGAGAAGTTGAATATGCTCTCTCAAGTCTTTCATCCTCAAAAGGACAGGAAGCCTAAAGTATAGGTAAATCCCAACTCAGGTGAATATGCTTCATCATGAAGTAAGACTCTAAGAACCTTAATGATCTGGGAATGTGGCTTAGTGGTAGAGTGCCTACCTAGCATGCATGAAGCCCTGGGTTCAATTCCTCAGTGCCACATAAACAGACAAAGCTGGAAGTGGTGCTGTGGCTTAAGTGGTAGAGTGCTAACCTTAAGCAAGAGAAGTTCAGGGACAGTGCCCAGGCCCTGAGTTCAAGCCCAAGGACTGGCAAAATAAAATAAAATAATAAGACGCTAGCCTTAAAATAACCAGCCATGAATCTGGCAGGAGGCATGGCTCAGTGGCATCCTGCCAGCCTGGCAAATAGAAAGCCCTGAGTACTCTCATTTCCACACAAGCATGTGCGCAGATGTGCACACACATGCACACATGTACACTTGGAGCATTGCTGATTAGCACTTCATGTTCAGGACAGATAGTTGTGAACAGATGGCAGGACAAAGTGTTGTCCTTCTAATTGCTTTCCTCGGATTGCTTTCCTTAGCTGTGTATTGATTGCTCACATCTGTACTCCTAGCACTCAGGCAGATGAGATCTGAGGATGGGGGTTCAAAGCCAGCCCGGGCAGGAAAGTCCATGAGACTCATTTCCAATTGACCACCACAAATCTGGAAGTGGAGCTGTGGCTCAAGTGGTAGAGTGCCAGCTTTGAGGGAAAAAGCTGAGGGACTGTACCGAAGCTCTGGGTTTAAGCCTCAGTACTGGCATGTGCACACACAGATATACAAACACACACAAAAGATTGCTTGTCTTTACAGCTGGGTTTCCTTATTGCAAAGCCGGGTCTTTAAAGTAGAGATTATGACCCAACATTAACTTTACTACAAAGTACACTTCCTCCTTGCTGGGGCGAGCTCTTCGCAAAGACTTTGAGATTTTTCATTTGGGGGAAGTGAGAATGAAAGTTTGCAAATCAATTTTCCCTGGAATAGAGTAATATTGAGTTTCATTGCTGTGCAATATTATCTTGGGCATCAGTTCCCAAATGGAATGTGGCATGAAAGTTAATCTTGCAGAGTTGCTCATGTGTGCAGCTGTGCATGGCACAAAAAATCCCCAGAGCCAACCTTCAGATTGCCAAACAGAATCAGTCCTCACAGACCTGTGCACACATACCTCAGGTGTGCTGAGGCATCACCAGGGGCAGGTCTCTGTGCCCCTTTCCTCACCTGAGAGCCTTCTCCCTCTCAGAGGACAGCAGTGTCTTCAGGGAAGATGGCGAGGGTTAGAGATTAGATCTATTTTGGGGGTGGTTCTGGGGGGGTGTTTGCCAGGCAGGTACTATACTAGCCAAGCCACTCCCCATGCTCAAGTACACAGATAATACTTTTAGAGCAGACATCAACGAACTGTAGTCTGCTCACTAGCTCTACCTCCTGCTACCAATTGTTCATGTTTGTTTGTTGGTGCCTGGACAGAGGCATGGACTCAGGCCCTGGGTGCTCTCAAATGGCATTTTTGCTGAAGGCTGGCACCCCATCACTTGAATCATAGCTCTACTTCTTGCTTTTTGGTGGTTGGAGATAAGACTTGACTGTTTAAGCTGAATCAAATCTTGATTCTGGGATCTTTGACTCCTGAGTAGCTAGGATTATATGTGTGAGCCACCAGTGTCTGGCAGTTAGTTTATATGATTCGAAATGACTGTGAAGGAAGAGGAAAACAAGAAAAAAAAGCCTAAAACAATTACCATCTGGCAGTAGACACATTACTGACCCAAGCTCAGAATCTTCATCCTTCCCCTGTCCTCACTTCTCTTTAATACTTGTTTATTCCTGCCCAGGCTGGCTTTGAACCTTGATCCTTGGATCTCAGCCTCCTGAGTAGCTAGGATTACAGGTAGGAACACCAGTACCAGCAGAGGCTGCCTTTTCTTCCTTTCTCTAGTCTCCTTCCCTGGGCTTCCACAGTGGGATTGAGCTGCCCCTTATCTCATTGTCTGGGGACAGATTTCTACAGGTTAGTGTTTCTGACAGACTAGGTAGCAATTGAGAAGCCTGTTGCTTTGGACCCCTTTTGATTCCAAGAGAGGCTTAACCAGACACCCGGACTCAGATTGTTAACCCATAATGTTGCCAGCCTACCAGCCCTTCATCAGCTCTGGCCCTCCCTTGGCAAGCTTGGATCATCTATTGTACATCCTGAACTTAAGCGCCTAGATAAAAATCCCATTGCAATGTTTACTAGAGGACCTTGGTCACTTAATGGGCATATCGTTTGGTTTCCTCAAATGAGAAGGAATAGTGAGAAGGAATCCCTACTTTGCTGGGCTGTGGTAAAGGTTAAGTTGTAAAATATCCAACAACGTGATAGCTCTGGGCTGGGCTTGGTAGTGTATGTCTGTAGTCTCAGCATTCAGGAGGCAGAAGTAGGAGGATCACTATATTGCCCTGATGGGCCATACAGTGTAAATGGGAGTTGGGCAGGGAGGAAAAGAGAAGAAGGAAAGAGAAGGGGGAAGGGCATTCTTCCTCTTGCTTGGTATGCTGTGGTTAAGCTGTGTCATGGCTGGTCTTGGCCTAGGTCCCTACTTCCTCAGGCTACTACAGCCAAGGTGAAGTGTAGCCCAGACCACCTCCTCAGGAAAGACAAAACTGCAAACATGCGAACTGTGCTCAAGAGCTTCCCAGTTCATATATTCTTTATGCCTTTTACCATACAGAATAATAAAAACTAAAAATATTTTTGACCTAGTATGGTGGCACTCAATAATCTCAGCACTTAAGAGGCTAAAGCAGGCTCAAGGGTTTGAGGCTAGCCTGAGCTACATAATGAGTGAGTTCTGTTTCAAAATAAAATAAAATCACATTTGTGGAGGTCATTCGCACCTGCACAAATGTGTGTGTGTGTGTGTGTGTGTGTGTGTGTGTGTGTGTGTGAGTGTGTGTGTGTTGGTACTATGGCTTGAACTCAGGACGTCATATTCTCATTTGGCTTTTTTGGCACTCTACTACTTGAACCATACATCTACTTCATCTTTTTGGTGGTTAATTTGAGATAAAAATCTCACAGAGTTGTCTGATATGTTGCCTTTGAACTATGACTTCAGATCACAGTAATTTCTGAGTAGCTAGAACTATAGACATGAGGTAAATGGCATAAGTAAAAAAAAAAGAGAGAGAGAGAGAAATCTTAGCAAGCTTAATTGATTGCCCTGAATGCCAAAAAAAATCAATTATTAAGAAACCATAGAAAACACTTTACCAGATATGAACACAATTTACCATACTGTTCCATAAATGCTAGCTTTGAAGGTACTTCTACAAACATGTTTATGGGTTTATAATATTTTTATAGTTTAACTTTATATTAAGTTTTTAGTATGGAAATGAGCATTGGAAATATCCAGATAGCCAATTTAGTGGGTGGTATTCCTAAATTTCTTTCTCTCTCTCTCTCTCTCTCTCTCTCTCTCTCTCTCTCTCTCTCTCTCTCTTTCTTCATACTAGTCCTGGGGCTTGAACTCAAGGCTTGGTCATTGTTCCTGAGCTTTGGTACTCGAGGCTAGTGTTATACCACTTTGACCCATAGCCTATAGTGCTATCTCAGCTTTCTAGTAATTAATTGGAGATAAGAATCTCATGGACTTTTCTATCTTGGCTGTCTTTGAACCTTAATCCTCAGATATCAGCCTCCTGAGTAGCTAGGATTAAAGGCATGAGCCACTAATGCCCAGCTCTGAATTTCTTTAATCTTTACTCCCAGAAGCAAGGATATGCCCCTTAAAATGTGCAACACGGTTTGGAAAAGGCTGCCATAAGAAAATCATGGTAGTTATAATGGCTATTGCCTAAGCAGAAGCTTTTGGGGAGGGGGGCATTCTTCCCAGATAGTAGTCTGTTCTCTGTGGGTGTAAACTCTATAAGGATTGGAGCCCCACCCAGAAAGAAAAATAATAAAATTTAGGATAAAATGAAATATCACAGAAATTAGTTGAGTCCAGTCATGTGTATCAACAATCTCATAGATGGGATGCAAAGTCACATTGTTCAGAAAATGATGCAATCAGGATCTGTGGCCAGAAAGTGGCAAGATCATACTCTAGAAGGCAAGAGCTTGGAGTTAAGGACAGCTCTGCCTGTTTCAGCAGCTTTAAGACAGGTTAAATTGAGCTCAGTTGTTTGTTTTCAGCCCACACCATCAGGACAATAGGTTACTTGGCCTGCTGGAGAGGCATCTACTGTGATGAGAATATTTCTATTGAAATGGATATGTTGAAATATAACCCCGATGGTGCTGGTAGTAATTAGTAGAGCTTGTCTAGGAGCCTCGTAAGTGGGATTAGCACCCTTATTAAAGAGACAAGAACAGGCTGGGCACCAGTGGCTCATGCCTGTAATCCTAGTTACTCAGAAGGTTGAGATCTAAGGAACATGGTTTGAAGCCAGACTAGGCAGGAAAGTCTGTGAGACTTGTAACTTCAATCAACCAGCAAAAAACCAGAAGTGGAGCTGGAGCTCAAGTGGTGAAATGCCAGTATACATTGTAAAAGCTAAGCGACAGCACCCAGGCCCTGGGTTTAAGCCCCAGTATCAGTGTAGAGCACGTGAACAAACACACTCACCCCACCCCCACCCAGAGGCATGAATGAATTTGTCTTTCCACCTGGTGAAGACACAGCAAGAAGACGCCATCTCTGATCACTTCACACCATTATGTGCCAATTCCTTCAACCTAGACTTCTCAGCCTCCAGAAATAGGATGAAGTCCATTTCTGTCATTAGCTGACTACTCAACTTATTTTGCAATGGCATTCTGAACTGAGATCGCCTCCCAGCTCTGTTGGGTTAGAAATGTTTCTTTAAAGTCTAAATTTCTTTTAGATTCAGGACAAAACAAAGCTAATAAAAGCGATAACACAAACTAAACCCGTAGTTCAGTTGTTACGTTTTGAAATTTTGTTTGATATTTTAGTTTGATATTTTAACCCTCTGTAATCCTTAAGATAATTTGACATTTAAGTCTTACCAAGTTAACTTTGCTCCTTGTCCTCCAACCTATGCTACAAGGGACTGGATCCAAGGCCTCACACATGTATGCAAGAAGGCTAACATTCCAGCCATGTACCAACCTTCTGTTTATATTTTTGGTTTTGAGATGGGAATCTCATTAACTTTTCCTGACCTGACTCCCAGCTTAGTATTTTCCTGCCTCTATCTCTTGAGTAGCAGGGATTACAGGTATGTAGCACCATACCCAGATAAATGTTAGCTTGTATTGGAAACTGTTGGTTTATGCCTATAATACTAGAAGCTCAGAGGCTGAGATCTGAGGATCATGACTAAAAGCCAGCCTCCACAGGAAAGTCCATGTGAGTCTTCTCTGAATTAACCTTCAAAAACCTGGAAACAGGGCTGGGAATGTGGCTTAGTGGTAGAGTGCTTGCCTAACACGTATGAAGCCCTGGGTTGGATTCCTCAGCACCACATAAACAGAAAGAGCTGGAAGTGGTGATGTGGCTGAAGTGTGCTAGAGTGCTAGCCTTGAGCAAAAAGAAGCTAGGGACAGTGCTCAGGCCCTGAGTTCAAGTCCTAGGACTGTCAGAAAAGAAAGAAGAAAGAGTTAGTTATCCTTGTAATATTAGTTCAAAACATTTAAATGAGAGTGGTAATTAAATTTGTAATTTTAGGTACAACGATAGAGTTTTATTGAAGTCACAAACATTTTGTATTCTTCAAGAATACTTAAAGATTCATATTTTATAATCACCTTATATTGATGAGCATTACTTGTGATTTCTTTATCTGTCCAGTAACTCAAATATTAAAGAAATAAAAGAATGGATGCATTAGATGTATAAATGCAGCTTAATAACCCAAGGGAATTTAATTAACCAAATTGCAAACATACTCTTTCAAGGGGCAGTTAGATTTATAAGTTGAATTTCAAAGCTTAAAGGGAAAACTACATTTTCAAAGTTGCAGTTAATGAAACTGAATGGCTATGGTCTTCTTTGCCCACAAAACAAGCATACTGCGCTGTACGTTGCGCACAAGTGTGGCAGGGGAGTTGGTGTGGGGTGGAAGAGGGGACACAGTCTTCCTTTCCTCATCAGGACACACAGGTAGAATCAAAGCCAGGAACAGAGGAAATCCAACTGATTGATTAGAACTTTGTATTCAATTAACATTTTTTAGATCCTAATTTAGTAAATATGGGCCATATAAATGTGATTAAAACGTACATCTCCTCAAGCAGTCCTGCCCCAATCCCCTTGCATTTCTCTGCTTCTCTCTTTCCCTCGCTTTCTGTTAAACAAATACTTGCAGCTTCCAGCCTTGTTCTTGTATAGCCCACTCTGCCATACCTTCAAAAGGCTTGAATTCAAATTCTTGCTTTTTTAAATTTGATTTTTGTACCGGTCCTGGTGTTTGAACTCAGAGTTAGGGTACTCTCTCTCTCTCTCTTTTTTAACTCCAGGATACTGCTCTATTGCTTAACCCATACCTGGAACTTCCAGCTCTCTTCCTCCTCCTCCTCCTCCTTGGCCTGGCTTTAAGCCCCTATCCTCAGATCTCAGCCTTCTGAGTAGCTAGGATTATAGGTGTGCGCCACCAGTGTCCAGTTATCTATTTGGTCTTATTAATTCAGTCTCTTCATTTATCAAACTAGGAAAACACACTGGGTGGGCCTGGGCAGAAAAATCCTTGAGACTCTTACCCCCAATTAACCACCAAAAAGTTGGACGTAGAACTGTGGCTCAAGTGGTAGAGCTCTAGTCTTGAACACAAAAGCTAAGGACCATGCCCAGGCCCTGAGTTCAAGCCTCAGGACTAGCACAAAAGAAAAGAACAATAATACCAACAACAACAACAAACCCTGGGAAATTACTATGTACCCTTTAGAGACTATATATTTGGTTTCTTCTGAAATCCTAACCTCCAATGATATGGTATCTGGAGCTAAGGCCTTTGGGAGGTAATTAGGCCATGGGGGTGGGGCTCCTGTGACAGCCTACTGGTCTGAAGAGGAGACAGGAAACAGCTTCCTTCCTCCATCTCTGCTCTGAACACACACAGCAAGAAGGCCCTCCCTCCCTGGTCTGCAACCCTGAGGAAAGAGGGCCCTCATTGGAACCTGACCATGCTGACATTTTCATGTTGAACTTGATGGCCCTCAGGGCTATGAGACATAAACATTTCTTTTTATTGGCATGTATTAAGTGGCACAGACTAGGGTGTTTGTTTTCTTTGTTTTTTGTTTTGGTGGCACTGGGGCTTGAACTCTGGGTTTGAACCTGCTTGCTAAGAAGGTGGTCTACCACTTGAGCCATGCCTCCCCCCCCCCCCCCAGCACGTTCATGCTTTAGTTATTTTTCTGATATGATCTTGCTTTTTATTCCGGGCAGGCCTCAGCTCTTCCTCCTTCCTCCTTATGTAGCTGGGATTACAGATGTGAACCAACACACTCAACTTGTTGGTTAAGATAGACTCTCGATAACCTTTTGCCCAGACTGGGCTTGTACTGTGACTCTGTCAATCTCTACCTCTTGAGCAGCTGGGATTTCAAGCACAAGCCAGAATGCCCTACTTGGTATTTTCTTCTTTTTGCAACCCTTTTGCAACTAAAGATATTAAAACTTATTTTATTTTTTTAAATTAAATTTTATTGACAAGGTGTTGTGCAAAGGGGGTACAGTTACATAAGGCAATGAAGACATATCTGTGATATCTTACACCCTCATTTTTTTCCCTTCCCTAGATCACGTAGGCATATGTACAATATCCAGTGTATCAAAATCATATACAGTAACCACGTAGGGTATGCCACAGGAAATTCACTTAGAACTTTAAAGATAACGTCAACAGTAGAATCCTCCTTTGTCTTTGGTATTTTTGTTACAACAGACTGAACTAAGATATTTCCTTTTCAGGCTGTTGAGAAACTTAGAGGCAACAAATAAAATACTTTGAAAAGTGCCTTGTGACACACCTAATAGATAGCAGCAACTGACATTACCTATGGTCTGCATCAATGAACTTGCTGCTAGAATGTGACCTTATGTTGACCTTTGATGCTATACTTAGGTTAGGTTTAATGTCAAGCACTCCCAGCACTGGTAATAAAAGAAAGCTTAGGCTGGCCACAGGTAGCTCATGACAGTAATCTTAGCTGCTCAGGAGACTTGAAATCTGAAGATGAAGGTTCAAAGCCAGCCTTTGCAGGAAAGACTCTTGTCTCCAATTAACCACCAAAATGCCAGTGGTGTACAGGACTCTTGGCATTCACATACAGCTAGACCAAAGGAGGATACTCTTAGGAGAGGAACACAAAGATGCAATGCCTGTGTGCATCTGATCATATAAAATAATATTTATCGAAGCCAGGTGCTGGTGCCTCAAGCCTTTAATCCTCCCTACTCAGGAGGCTGAGACCTGAGGATTGTGGTTCAAAGCCAGCCGGGGCAGGAAAGTCCATGAGACTCTTATCTCCAATAAACTACTCAGAAAAAGCCAGAAGTGTCACTGTGGCTCAAGTAGTGCAGTAGCCTTATGCACAGAGCCCAGTCCCTGAGGTCAAGCCCCAGAACTGGCAAACAAACAAACAAACAATAAATAAATGTTTGTCACAACGAACTCCAGGAAATGGAAGCAAGTTTTTTTTTCATTGTTGCTGTTTGTGTTTTCTTTTCTTTCTATCTTGTTTGTTCATTTATCTGGTCCTTGGGGAAGTAAGGGGGGGATGGGTAGGGAGCACAGAAATGGAGGGACAAAGAGTGAACAAATACTTACTAGATACTGTTGAAATTAAATGTTACAACTTATGGGTGCAATGGGAGGCAGAAATTGGGAGAGAGCCAAGGAAGGGTGACACTGTCCCAAAAGAAATGTGCTTTTTACCTGACATGTAGCCCTTTGTGCATCACCTTTATAATAACAACAAAAAGGAAAACATGGGCTGGGAATGTGGCTTGGTTTTGCTTATCATGTGTGAAGCCTTGGGTTAGATTCCTCAGTACCAAATAAACAGAAAAGCCAGAAATGGTGCTGTGGCTCAAGTGGTAGAGTGCTAGTCTTGAGCAAAAGAAGCTCAGGGACAGAGCCTAGGCCTTGAGTTCAAGCCCCAGGACTGGCAGAAAAAAAAGCAAACTGACCACAAAAAAAAAGCCAGTGAAAGCAAAATGACCACACACACACACACACACAAAAAAGCCAGTGGTTAGAGCTGTAGAGCTGTAGTTCAAGTGGCAAATCACTAGCCCGAAAACAAAACAAAATAAAAAACAAACTAGGTCCTAGTCCAAAGCCCAAGTCCTGAGTTTAAGCCACAGCACTGGCACAAAAACAAAAGCAAGCCTCCCTCCCCTCCCCCAACAACAAAAACCTTCCAGTAGATTGTCTTTGTGTCATGCTTGCCAACCAGCATTTGTTTTTCTTCCCAGAATGCATTGCTTTCATTTCAATTCCTTAGTACTTAATATTCACTCTTCCTGGAGTGTTTGTTTTTCTGATTTGCACATTCACTCCTCTACTTGACTTTCCTGTCTGTTCCTATGTATCTTAACTAAAGAGCCTCTCCTAAACTACCTATCTAAAATAAAACCAGCACAGCCCTCCACCCCTTCATTTTCATTTACTTGATTCAAAGTGTGGTCATTGGGCCAACTTCAGACAAATGGAGAGAGTGGACATGGTGGATGTAGTTTCCAGGCCTGGCCTGACAGGGAAGTGAGAGCCCTTCGTTTCTCCTGCATTTTTTTGTCCGAGTGGCTGGGTCTGCATGGGAGGCTGGAGTTAGAAAAGCCAATTTAAAGCTAGCATGGGATCGAAGATGGGGGTTGAGACAGCACAGTGCAGTTACTGAGCTTTTTTGCTCAAGACTAGTGCTCTACCACTTGAGCCATGGCTCTACTTCTGGCTTATTAGAAGTAAGAGTTCCATGGATTTTCCTGCCACAGCTGGCTTGCTAAATTGCTAAGATTACAGGCATGAGCCTGTACTCAGTGAGAACAAACTTTTCTTAAAGTCACTTGATATTATCCTCACGATCACACACTAGAACCCAATGTAGACACATTGTTTGAAAGTATGTCTGTACTCCTAACTTCTACTCAGAACAGGACTGGAATATAAATTCTATACAGTAAGGGGCAGTGTTTAGTTTACTGTAAATATTTCCTGCACTGTGCTGAGCTCAGGGAGTGAGCATTCAATGAGTGTCTGTGAATGAATAGCAAACCTAGCAACACAATATACATGGCTTTGCGTGCTGCTGTAGGAAGTACGGGTTCAAGGTGAGCTGGTGATCAGGTGAGAAAACCAAAACTTGCTGTTTGGCTAGTTTTTAGTGTGGTCCTGATGGAATCAGGAACACAGTCTATCACCTGCTATTATTTGAGAGGCATAAATAGTTGTGAGAGTTGTGGTTTTCCTTTCTTTTCTTTTTCTGTGCCAGTAAGGGTGCTTGAATTCAGGGCCTGCCCACTGTTCCTTAGCCTTTTCATTTATGGCTGGTGTTCTACCATATGAGCCACAGCTCTAAATTCCAGCTTTTTGCTGATTTAATTGGAGATGAGTCTCCTGGACTTTCCTGTCTCAGCTGGTTTCAAACCATGATCTTCAGTTCTCAGCCTCCTGCGTAGCTAGGATTACAGGCATGAGCCACTAACCCTGGTCAATCAAGATCAATTTTTGTAATGCCATCAGGTCACAGAGTCATGGAAAACTGTGACAAGTTTGTGTGACACAGAAAAGGTTCCCACTGGTGAGGAACGTTCCCACGGGGCATGCTCGGCACAGATGGCGTAGAGTGAGTCCTGATGCGCTACACATGAAGAACAAGTGCAGTCAAAATGAAACAGAAACGTCATCCAGCATTAGCCAGAAGCCTGAGTCCCAAGGCAAGTGATCGTCAAATACAGCACCAGGCGAACACTGGTGGGGTGGAATACCCTTTTCATGCTATTAAGTTTGCTTTAAATGCCTTCATGATGCAGACTAGCTAATGTAAACAAATTGTCATGGTGGTTTGTAAAATATATGTAGTAATACAATCCTGTAGGCCAGGAGATTTAACCATTTTCACTTGAAAGTGTTCCAAATCTTGCAAGTTGCAGAGGTAGAGGCTATTTGCCTTACCATACACACTGGGTGTAACACAGTACCGAAATAAAGCAAGCCAGGGTTTGTTGAGTCATTTTTGTAATATATGTAACTTCTGGTAACAGTTACTGGTCTGAAGGGTTCTCTCTGTGGAGTAATTAGTTAGAAAGTTCAAGGGAGCTTGCTTAAGAATATGTCTTTTTGCTGTGGAATTTCTTAGTAACAATTTCTCCTTTCTAGAAACATATTGACACTTACATTCAAAACATAATGACACTTTTTAGAAGAGGACAAAGCACTGAAAATTAATAACAATAGTTATCTCTTTTTCCTTACCACCCCTGGTGGGCCAAATGATTGCTTGGATTTTGGTGCAGTCTTTGATCTTGTGAGCTGGCTGTCAAAATGGCAGGAGGGTTGAGGTAATAGAGCGACCTACATATGGTGGTTCATTTACCCAAGCCACACTGCTATTTCAAATAGATAGGCTCTGTGTTGCCAAACCCCCCTGGTAGCCAGGGGAATCAAAACTATTTTGTGTCTAAGGTATTCCAGTGGAAGTGGAGGTGTGGCTCATGTGGTGGAGCACCAGCCTTCAGTGAAAAAAAAGCCAAGGGAGAGAAAGTGCAGAGCCCCAAGTTCAAGCTCCAGTACTGGCCTCAAACAAAAACTGCTTCATCTCCTCAGTGAGCATGCTTTAATAATGGTGGGGAAAGGCTCATTAGATCCCCAACTCTGGTGAACTTTATCATAAATTATGCACAGAAATACCTTGCAAACCACAGGATGTAAACAATGTAAGGGTTTTGATTATTACTATGATAAGGTTCAAATAACATGGAATAGCTTCTGTGTTTCTTTAAAAATACTTGGGAGGGTACTGGGGTTTGAATCCAAGGCTTTGAGCTAGCTAGGGGGTCCTCTACATACTCCCACGTCCCTTTTAAAACGTCTAGAGGCAATTTGGTGTAGTTCAGGCTAGTGGTGTAGTTCAGGCTGACCTATATGACCTTACCAGAGGGTAAAACTTTTCTCCAGGAGCATGCAGGTTGAGTTTTTCAGAGGGAGAGTGAGCCACAGGTTTAGAACTGGTGTGAATGCAATCATTTACCCACTGGAAGAATGATTTAAGTTCTTTTTGCTTTTGTGTGTGTGTGGGGGGTACTGGGGCTTGAGCTCAGTCAGAGCCTTGAGCTCGCTTTTTTTTTTTTTTGCTCAAGGCTGATACTCTACCACTTGTGACACACCTCCACTTCTGGCTTTTTGCTGAATAACTGGAGATAAGAGTTTCATGGAATTTTCTGCAAGGGTTGGCTTTGAACCATGAGCCTCAGATCTCAGCCTCTTGAGTAGCTAGGATTACAGGCTGGAGGCACCAGCATTGGCCACAATATGTTCTTTCTTTTGGGGGTGGTGGTGGTGGTACTGGTCCTGGAGTTTGAACTCAAGGCCTGGGTATTGTCTCACTAGGCTATGAGCCACAGTTTCACTTCCAGGTTTTTTTGTGGTTAATGGAGATGAGTCTCATGGGCTTTCCTGCCCAGGCTGAATTTGAATTGTAATTCTCAGCTCTCACCCTCTTGAGTAGGTAGGATTTGGGGCTTTAGCCACCACTGCACAGCCTGTTTTGATGTCTTCACAGCTGCTGTCTGGAGGAGACCGGCTCACTGCAGCAGTGGGAAGCTTCACAATCTAAGCCAAGGGCTGGGGATGCAGTTCAGGGGTAGAGCACTTTGCTAGCATTGAAAAGGCTCTGGATCTGACCCCCAGCATTCTCCTCTCCCTAAAATTAGGCCAAGAGATCAGTTCCATTGAGGGGTGGGAGTAGGGTGTGTGCTCTGATAATGAACTCATATTGTACCTAGCTGGTTTACTAATTGAAGGCAGGAATGTCATTAGTCAATTCTGAAAAATATTTCAAAAGCAGAAATATACTGTACTCTCCTGGCACCTGAAGCCGATTTTGCCAACTGTACAAGTTCTAAAGGAGGTTAACTATCAGCCTTCTTAAAGACACTGAAGTGCAAGGCAGGCTTTCTCAGAGTTGGTTTCCCGGTACACTCGGCAGTGTTGTGGAAACCTACAGTTATCTAAATTCTCATCAGGTGACACTGTTTAACATTCCTCGTGTCATATATGAAAATAGCTTTAAGTACAGCCTATAAATCTTTTTGGCTTTTGGGGGGGTGGTTTGGGTGTCTCCAATCCTATTTCCCCTTTCGTGGGCTGGTTTTCCTGTCCCTCCCTTCCCCCTCACGTCAAATCAGGAGAGATCTCGGACTCCCCTCCCCCACCCCCTCCACACCCCCTAGCCTGGGTTCTAGGAGGGAGACTCTGACCTTGGCTGAGAACTCTTTCGAGTTACTGAGCCTCCTAGACTGCTACCTGGTGTCTAAGCTGGTGAGAGCTGCTTCAAGTGTTTACCTGTGTGTGTGTGTGTGTGTGTGTGATACAGGTTTCTGGTGCAGAAAGGACAACAGCTTTCAATATGATTTATACCTATTTCCACGTAGTGTGAGGACCAAATGCAAACAGAACTCTCACCTAAGAAGGCTGCTCAAGAATCAGTGGAAGACAATAGCCACAGGTAATTAAGTTAGAAGTCTTCACAGTGGTGGGGGAAGCTCTGACCCCCACCTCCGCTCCCCCGAGCCTGAGAGGTGAACAGGGGGGGCTTTGGAGGGGCCAGGGCCTGGATGTGCCAGGCAGCCCAGAAGCTTCCGTCGAAGCCGCGTCGGAGGTGTGCATTTGGTAAACATTTGGGCGCACTATTTCGGTGAAGTCAGAGCTGATCGGGCAGCCCCTACGAGCAGGCCCTACCAGAAGGTACAGGTCGCCATGTGTGGCTTCGGGGCGTTCAGGCATGGACACGCCAACGGCAGCGTTGTGTCGCGGACCAGGCCTCCCCGCTCAATATCTCCTTCTGGAGTGCGTGTCTTCTCCACAGGCCCGGTACTCGGGCGTACCGCGGAAAGTCCCGCCCAACCCCCTCTCCAGGTACACCGCCCTCCCCCACGCACCGACGACACAAAGGTGCGCGCGGAGCTCCCACAACCACACGTCCCGAGGAGGCCCGCCCCGCGTGTCCGCCCCGTCCGGGCCCGCGGGGGAGGGGCGTGGGGAGGGGGCGCGCCGGGGTCCGCACTAGCGGGAACGCAGGCGGCCCTCCACCCCCTCTCCCTCCCCCCCCGCCCCCGCCCGGGCGCCCCGCACCGACCCTGCGGCGGGGTGGGGGTGGGGAGCGCCGCGGGGTGGGGGCGGGGAGCGCCCGCCCAGGCCGCCCAGCGCCGGGAGGCCGGCTTTCTTTGAAAAAGAATGCGCCGCACACGCCCAGCCCCCCGCGCCGCCGCAGCGGGCCCCGAGGGAGGGAGGGAGGGAGGGCGGGAGGGGGAAGGGAGGCGAGGAGGGGGAGGGGAGGGAGGCGCCGCGGAGCCCTTCCCCCCCTTCCCCGCCGCGCCGCCGCCGCCCGCGCCCCTCCCCCCCTCCCCCGCCCGCCCGCCCGGCGCAGGCCGCTCGGGTTTGTTTTGCTGCGCGGCCGCCGCCGCCGCCGCCGCCGCGGGCCTCGCGAGCTCATTTGTGCCTGGCTGGTCCCCGTCCCTCTCCCCGGTGTGGAGTGTCTGAGCCGTTGGCTGCTCCGAACCGTTTGGCTCTTTCCCTTAGTAACAGCTTTTCCCTTCTGCCTCAATTCCTCTCCGCTGCGCCCTGCCCCCCGCCCCCCGCCGGCCGCGCGCCCGCCCCTCCCCGCGGCGGGAGCACCTCCGCGCCACCTGGGGACCCGCGCCCGCGCCCCGCCCGCGCCCGCCCGCCCGCGCCCGCGCGCCGGGGTTATAATTGCCTCTCACCCCCCGGAGGGGTTATTTTGGGGGTGGTTGGAGGCGGCGGCGGCGGCGGCGGCGGCGAGGAGGGGAGTTTCCTGGTGCCTCCGTTCCCGGGAGGGGGAGCGGCGTCGAGGCCACCGTTCCCAGGTAAGCGCCGGGGGCCGGCCGCGGGCGGGGGGCGCGGGCCGGCGGGGCGCGGGCGCGCGGGGGAGGGGGCCCGGCCGCGGGGGAGGGGCGCGCGGGGGAGGGGCGCGCGGGACGGGCCTCGCGGCGCGGCCCGGGGGGCTGGGGCCCGGTGGGGGAGGGGAGGGGGGAGGGCACTCGGGGTGTCCCCATCCCCCCCCTCCGCGCTCCGGCGGCGGCGATGCTCACGTGCCCGCCCGCCCCCACCCGCGCCGGCCTCCGGGGGATCCTCACCCTAATTATGTTGTTGTTGTCTCGGCCTGGTCCCCCGTCCTCCCGCGTGCGCGACACCCCCTTTTTGTGCCGTGTGTGACCGTGTGCGGGCGCGCGAGGTGGGGAAGGCTTTCAGGAAAGACTTCGCACCGGATTCAATCCGGAGCCATCATGAGGCCGACTCCCTGGTAGCCTATTTTTAGCCGTGGAGAAGGCTCCTTTCCCGGGGCCGCGCGGTGCGCTAGAACCCCGGAGCCGCCGGGCTCCCTTCCCGGCGCCCCTCCCCCCACCTCCCCTCCCCCCTGCCCCCCCCCGGGCGCGGCGCGGCCACCCCCGGCGGGCGTGCGGGGGGCTGCGGGCGGCTGTGGGGGCCGCGCGTCCGGGGCGGGGGCGCCGCCGGGGCGGGGGAGGGGCGCGCGGCCGCAGAGCCTGCTCCGGGACGCGGGTGTTTGTAACTTAGTCTTTCCGCTGCCCTCGCGAGCTCCTCGGTGTGAGCCTCTTGTGAAGTTGGGTCAGAAGCGGTAAAATTGGCAAAGTTATCTGCCACCTTCCCGGTAAGTTTTGGGGGTGGCAGCGTGTCCCATTATGTTCTGACAGTGTGAAAGGCCACGTTGCTGGGGGTGGCTGCGCGCCTACTTCCTCTTTTGCAACAGAGGTCTTTTTTTGAACCCGAGCAGACTTTTAGGGGAAGCATTCATCCTGAGTGGCAGGCTCGAGGAGGGGGGCCCTGCCTGCGTGCGTTAATGGTGGTCAGCCTGTTCTGGAAGTTCCTAAATGTGCTGAAACTGGCATCACTTTCCAGAGGCAACCGGCATTAAATGGAGGCTGGAAATGTTGGGCTGTGTGATGGGTTTTGAGAAATGCTCTCTTTGTTAGGTTATCTAACGCTCTGTAAAATAATTTCCTGCCTACACTCATGAGAAGTGTCGAGACCTAGTTAAAATGAGCTATTTCTCAGTGTCTGGAGTTTCCTTACAGTCTTGGCCTTTTGCAGAAAAGAAAGCAAGGGTGAAGAGTTTTACCTGTGTGGATTTTCAGAGGGTGAAAGGAACTTCTCGTTTCCCAAACCAGAACCTTAAGGCTGATCTAATAAACATGTTAATAAAATAGGCTAGGTGAAGAGAGTCTCTAGACTGAATGCACCCCCACAGATAAAGTTAAATAATCATCGTCCCTCATTTCCCCTCAGAGGCCTTGACCAGTTTGTGTAATACAAGGCCCTGTCCTGGTGATTTTAGCCACTTACCAACAGGACCTGGAGTAAATAGTGTGATTGCACATTGCAGACAGTGAGCGACTTTTTGTGCTTTCTCAGTGTGATTCATGTTGGTTTTTGTTAAATAAGGCTCTTTCTTCTTGGTGTATTTCAGTAATCCTGACTTCCTGGGACTGTGTGTTCTCACCATTTTAATAAGTTTATAGTCTAGGGAAGTAGGGCAGCTTTGTCTTTATGAAAAAAAATACACCGTGTATCAGTTGGATTGTATCATGGGAGTTGATGGCAGGCTTCCCAAATTATCGTTGAGAGTTCTAGAAATAGTTTGCGTTTACTTATGGGGGAGGGGTGGCAGAAAGAAAATGTGCCCGAGTTAGACATGTGATGTGTGTTTATACTTTTTGCTTTAAACCGAGGCTTTTTTTTTACTCCTTTGGGATCCCCTCCCCCCCAATTTTGTTGTCCTGCCTTGTGTGATGTTTGCATTCATAACCATTAGATGCATAAACAATTTTTTTCATTTTTTTGTGCCATTTGAACAATTAGAATGAACGTGTACATACAATAATATACTAAATGAGTGGGGCATGAAAACAATATGTGTGTGAAAAAGTTTTTCTTATTGTTAAAGGAATTTAATCGACTTGTTAATGGGTTACAATTGTTACATTTTTAAGACAGTCTTCTAACATCCATTGATAAATGGAGTGGTTCCTTACAGAGATTTTATTTTTATTTTTTGTTGTTTCAAAGTAGTATTAAACAGCCTAAATAACTTTTTTTTTTTTGGTGTTGGTCATTCTGGGGTTTGAACTCTGGTCCTGGGAGCATCCCTGAACCTTCCTGTGCTTAAGGCCAGTGCTCTACCACTTGAGCCAGGGCCCTACTTCTTCTGAGTTGGGTATTGGCGATAAGAGTCTCACAGACTGTCCTGCCCTGACTGGCTTTGAACTAAGATCTTTACATATCAGCCTCCTGAGTAGCAGAGGATTACAGGCTTCAGCTACTGGTGCTTGGCGGAATAACTTTTCATATAGGGCCAGGAAACATTTCGGTGTTTCTGTTTCTGATGTTTAAGGTTTTTTTTTTGCATGATTACCATATATCTATCAAGAGAAGAAGAAATAACTTTGTGTACCAAAGAACCTTCCAAGCAAATGAGGAGAAAAGGCAGCAACTTACATAAACATAGGAGTTACTGATAAGAAGAGGTGTGATTAATGGACCTTTGGAACAGCAGTCGGTTGAGTAAATACATTAGTTCACATTAGTTCACATACAGTCCCCCCCCCCCAGGTGAATGTCTGACCAAGGAGTCAACTCCCCTTCAACAACTTCTTAGAGTAGAATTATAGAGCATTTCTTTACAGTATGTTTATAACATTTCATTACAGTATTTTCATTAGCATAAATTAATAGTACCCAGGATTTAAATTGTGATATTTACATCATGCATATAATGAAATTTACCTTGTGCCTGAGCTGTTCCTGGGGCTTGAATACAGAGCCTTGGCACTGTCCCTGAACTTTTTGTGCTGAAGGCTAGTACTCTACCATCTTGAGCCACAGCATCATTTCTGGCTTTTTGGTAGTTACTTGGAGATCGGACTCTCATGGACTTTTCCTTCCTAGGGCTGGCTTTGAACTGGTCTTCAGATCTCAGCCTCCTGAGTAGTTAGGAATACAGGTGTGAGCCACTGGTGTCTATCTATAGTACCCTTTTTTAAACCTGTTTCTTTTTGCTCCCATTTAATGTGTGTGTCTGTGTGTGATCATATTATATTCGCGTGTATATAATAGACTGGTCGTATTGCTATGAATGATTGCAGATGCCACACATGTAAGTGGAGTTAGTGGAAATTGGTTTGTTATTTATATGAAAAGAATAAAGAATAGAGAAGAAAGTGAATTGCAGGCAGTCAAGGAAAGAAATGGCAGAAATACTGGCACTGTCTTGGATTTTGTATTTTCCTAGTACATTTGAATTTGACTCATCTCACAAAAGACATTTACAGTGTAAGTCATTGGGCTGCAAAGGAGGGACAGAGCTATAACTTGAAACATTTATTTTTGTTAGGTTCTAGGGCTTGAACTCAGGGCCTGGATGCTGTCTCCGAGCTATTTTGTTCAAGCTTAGCACTCTGCTGCATGAGCCATAGCTCCACTTCCAACTTTTTGGTGGTCAAATAAAGACTGCTCTAATGGATTTTTATTCAAAGGCTGGCATTGAATTGCAATTCTCAGATCTCATCCTCTTGAGTAGCTAGGATAACAAATGCAAGCCATTGGCACCGCTACATTTGTGTTTTGTATTGCAGTGTACCCATGGTGAAGAAGGGTTGTGTAGCATAAAATAGAACAGGTGGGGATGTTGTTCAGGTACAGACCACTCTGGGCTGTAACCTGGTCTACCATTAACAGAACCTTGATCAAAACCACGATTCTCTAGAGAGTGGATGTCAAACTGATTAGAGTTCTGCTGCTGCTGGGGTTATATGTACTCAACTCAGAGCACAATTTGTCGTCCTTTTGCTATAAACTTTTGCCTTAGAGGTGTCTGGGTTAGGAGGTATCAGATGCTTTTCTTGTCATTTATTTATTGGTTCTGGTCCTGGGGTTTGAACTCAGGACCTGAGAACGCTCCCTGAGTTTATTTGCTCAAGGTTAGTGCTCTACCACTTGAGCCACAGTTACCCTTTTGGCTTTTTCTATGGTTAATTGGAGATGATGACTCTCAGGGACTTTCTTCCCTTGACTGGTTTTTGAGTCATGATTGTCCAATCTCAGACTCCTGAGGAGCTGTGATTACATGCATGAGTCCCTGCTGCCTGGCTTCATTGTTTATGTGTCAAGCTAGTCCTGTAGTATTGGACTGTGTGTATGTTATGAAATAGATACAGAGAAGTCAGAATATTCAGAGCTACAAAATGATTAGATAATGTGCTAGGATCCAAACTTAGATCTGTGTGATCATGCTCTTTCTAGGTAACCTCATTGGTGACAAAATTTCAGTCTTCACCAACACATGTTTGTAATCAAGTTTATAGTTCTATAGGGCATCTCTGTGGGTCAACTAATTGCATGGGTAAATGAAAGGATTCACACCGTTGTGTTTAATTCTATAGCATTATTAAATGACAGGTGGTTCTCACCTGCTGTCTTCCTACCGTAAGATGGGCAGTGGTGAAAGTAGCCTTGAAATCTTGCCAGCAGAAATAACATCCTGTGCTTAAAAATGAGGAAAAGCACTTAAGAATATATCTGTCTTCAGCGTACATTTCTTAAAACTTGTGTTTGACAAATGTGTATGTGCGTGTGTGCGCGCATGTTTGTATGTGCGTGAATGCCCGTCCTGGGGCATGCTCTCAGGGCCTGGATACTGTTCCTGAGTTTTTATGCTCCTGGCTAGCACCACCTGAGCCACTGGCTCCACTTTGGGCTTTTTTTGGTGGCTAATGGGAGATACTACTTTCCTGCCTGGTCTGGCTTTGTTTTTTTTTGGCCAGTCCTGGGCCTTGTAACTCAGGGCCTGAGCACCATCCCTGGCTTCTTCCTGCTCAAGGCTAGCACTTTGCCACCTGAGCCACAGCACCCCTTCTGGACATTTTCCATATATGTGGTGCTGGATAATCGAACCGAGAGCTTCATGTGTAGGAGGCAAGCACTGAGTAGTCTGTAGAGTGCGGGATGTGTGCACACATCCTTGGGCAGGATGCTGCTGCTAAGTTTAGTTTTGAAGTTTGTTTTCTTCGAATTGCATTCTATTTGCTTGTTAGTAGTTTTAGTGGGGGCAGTGTGTCTCAGAAAGCATTTGTCAGTTCTGTTTCCTGTTTTTCTGGGCAACATTTAAAATGAATTTATCAATTTGTTTTCAAAGTTGTGATGTAAAGTTTATACAGCTAAGAATTAAACTGAACTAGTACTTCCCATATCAAGTTACTGATTAAGTTAAGTGGATGGATCTTTTGCAAACCTTTGTTGCTGTCTTTCACTCAGGTTTGGGCTTTTAAAATCTGTCTGTACCACTTGAAACATTTTTCCAACTGTTTTAGATAGAGACCTGTTGTGAGGCTGCTTCTAGTACTTAGGATCTGCCTTTTAGGTTCAAGTGATTGTTTCAGTTAGGTTTTTTTTCCTCCTCTAGCTATGACCTGAGGGGTGGGGGGGGGGCTACTTTCAGCTTTCTCAAGACAGTTCTTTTCCTCCCATGTACTTAGGAACCTTGTGTTACTTTTTACTTCACATTTTCTTTACTCTTTTTAATTCAGCAATAGTATTTGCTACTAATAGTTACTAAAGTTTCATGTCAGGCCTACACTGGTGCTAGACAAGTACTGGGACTAAACAGCTGTGCCCTAAACTTAACTTTGAAGAAATAGAGGTTCACAGAGACAGGAGTGGTGGTTTAGGCTGTTGCTTTGACTCCTAGGCCAGTGTTCTTTCCTAGCAGTGAATGAATGTTTGGTGAAAGAACGAATGAGTAAACAGTTTCAGGTTTGGGTTTTGCATTAATTTTCAAGTGGAACATTCTGACCTTTCGTCTCTATCCTATCCTCTGTAACTACCAACTGTGTAATTTATTTAAAATACTGGTTTCATCATGTCAGCTCCCCTGCCGGAGAACTTATAATGGATTCCCTTTGCCAGCTGGCTTGTGTTCAGATGCCCGGGTCTGGCTTTTAAAGCTCCGTTCTACCTAGTCAGCTTTATTTCCCACTCTTCCTCATGGGGAGTATTGCCTGCCTCTCCCCAGCCTCTGGTTTTGCTCCTGTTATTTCTCTTTGTCCCTTTCATTTGTTCAGTCTCATTTCTTACTTGAAGCCTTTTCTGGCCATCCTGACTCAGGCTATGTGATATTTCTGGTCTGAGATTCCATTGTAGTTAGTGAATATAACAAACCAAATATTCATTGTTTTGTGGGTGTCATGGCATCCCAACTACCAGCTGTTACCTTATTTGAAGATAACGATCTGATTTCCTACTAGATTTTGGTGGATCTGGTTTTTGTATCAAGAGTTCAAATAGGGTCAGGCTTGGTGGTGCATAGGGAGGGTTGCAGTTGGAGGCTAACCCAGGAGAAAAATTAGAGGGGGACCACCATGCCAAGCTGAGTTGGGTGTGGTGGTGCATCTCTGTATTCCCAGCTACTTGGAAGCTTAGGTAGGAGGATCAAGGTCAGAGATCAAGGCCAGAGGCCAGTCCTGTCACCTATCACCCTACAGAAAAGTAGCTAAAGGGGAAGAGGCTCTAGGGATATGTGGTCCAGGAGGAAGAATGCTTGCCCAACAAGTTGGAGACCCTGAGGTTGAATGCTAGTAGCATCACAAACAAAATAGAAGCTCAAATAATAGCATTCTTATATCAGAATGGGTTGTTAAAAGGCTCATAAAACAAGAACAATGACTATCCTGTTCCATTGTAACTGATTTGGCTGAATCTTTTGAATTAGACTTTTACACTTCAGATATATTATAATCTCACTTAACTGTTCATTGGGATTTTAATGCTGCCAGAGTTGACTGGGAGGGGGAAAACTAATACTTAGTCCTTAGAGCCAAATTGATAGGTCTGTCTTACACAAGAGAAACCATAGTATGGAGGGGAAATCTATTCTAATTGGAAAATGTGTCTTGCTGACTTGGTTTCATGCGGTTACTATTGGAAATGCTTTTGACCATAAATGTTTGGGGTTTTGTGTTTTTCTGACATATTTGTATACATATAGTGAGCTATGTACAGATGAGGAAAAAGTCAAAACATGAGATTCATTTATTCAGTATTCAACTTGTACTGTAGCTTGAATTTTCAGTGTGCTTGCACTTTGACACAGCAAGTTCACTATGGAATTTTCCACTTGGGTCCAATTTGGAGCATTTCGGATTTTGGGTATTTTAATTATCGGGATGCTGTGTATCAAGTGCTGATAATGCCTTAGGATTTTGGACTTTTTTATCTGTACATTTTGTTTTCTCATTATTTTCTCAGTAATGTAAATAAGTAAGATTGTACTTGAGCTTTTATTGTGTTATAGTGCTTTGACCACATTGGAGTTGCATTTGAACCATTGCTCTCAACATACTAACATTCAGTGTAGGGTGTATATATTCAGTGTGAATGGGTTTATTCTTCCTAAAGAATGTCATTTTAGCCATCTTGCTCTAGTAGGTTTTGGCAAGGCTATATGATATTGGCTTGAACCAGCCATTGTAATTAACTTTAAAGACTAATTTGATGTTATATCCTTTGAAAAAATTTTAATATGTAGAGTTTTAAGATGTAAGCTTCCTAGCATGATTTTTGAGTCAGACAAAATGAGTTAGATGCTGCCCTCTTTCTGAGAATGTAGATTTATAACTCAGTTAATGCACAAACTGTGGGTCATATTCAAAGTTAACTATTACATTTTACTAATACAGAATACCCAGATGAAGGAAGATTTAGTGAACTGAGTAGACTCTGAATGTTTGAGCTGTGGAACTTGCTAATTTCCCTTTTGAAGTTTTTTTTTTTTTTCCCTCCTCTAGGAAGTAAAATTTTAAAAACAAGAGAACAATGCATCTAGGCTCAGTGATGGTTATTCTAATATCCTAGAGTTTTTATGGGAAAGTTTGAATATAAATAAAGATGTTTAAAATTTTAATTAGTACAGTGAGAAGGTTTATTGTTGTTTTTCTTTTTAGGAATTTTGCTATCACTACATGATAGTCTTTGTTTTATCTGAGATTAAAAGCATCAATTAATGTTTTTATTTATTTATTGGGGGGGGTTGTCATGGGGGCTTGAACTCCACTGAGTGCTGTCTGTCCCAGAGCTCTTTTGCTCAAGATTAGTGCTCTACCACTTTGAGCCACAGCTCCACCTCTGGTTTTCTGGTGGTTAATTGGAAATAAGTCTCATGGGGACTTTTCTACCCAGGCTGGCTTTAAACTGCGATCCTCAGATCTTAGCCTCCTGAGTAGCTAGGATTACAGGTATGAGCAGCTCGTTCCTTGCTCAATGTTTTTCTTTCCTGTTTTTCTGTCTTTTTCAGTATGTTTTCTAACGTAGGCCATTATAATGAGTTAATCAATGATTGGGATTTGAGCTGAGTGAATGTTTGCATTTTTTTATGTATTTGTTTGGTGTATAGCATTTTAACTTGGATCCAGTATTAAACAGCAATGGGGATTATATCCAATAAATGATGTTTTAAACTTTTTTGTTGTTTCAAAATCAGATGAAGGGATGTCTTACTTTGTTGATGTGAAATATTACATAAAGTTTGCTTATTCATTCGACCAATAATTGAATGAGTATTCTTAGTACTTCAGTTAAACAGTTCGGACCTGTCATTTATGATTTTGATGTTTTGTTTCTAGTATAGGGATTGAACATGGTTACTGGCCAGCAAACACTGTACCACTTAAGCCACACCCTCAGTGGGCCTTTCACTTAAGCCACACCCTCAGTGGTCCTTTTGATGAATGCTTTTTGAGTGAGTTCTGTATGGAAAAAATGCTCCACCTAGAATATTTGATTAAAAGTCTGCAGCCTTTTATAATAATAGTCTAGCAAGCATTGGGTATTACCAGTAAGCAAACACTTTCCAGAGGTATAGTAATAGCATATTTTAGTGGTTGTCTTCAAGCACACATAGAACATAGTTTATGTGTTAGAGGTGTTTTATATTTTCCTGTTAATTTGAACAGATTAATTGGGTAGAGTATGTACTCATCTTGTTCTATATGTATTCAGCTACTATCATATGTCATTAGCTTCCAAGAATAAGGCATTCTTGGAATAAGGTAATGAGAATAGATAATGAATGGATTCCCTTAATTATTCTTTTTGTGAAATAGAATTTGATGTGAAATTTCAAGTAGTATTTGTAGCTGGAACAATGTTCTTTTAACACCTTTTTATATGATAAATACCTGCTATATATATTATATTTTTTCCCTAGTAAGGAAAATCATCTCTATTCTTAGTAAGCCTTGTATATTTGTAAGTTCATAGACTGGGGTTAAGAGTATAGTTTCTTTTGTATCTTGGAAGTAGAATTTTCCTATTCTTGACAAAAACAGAAGAAACTAAACAAAAAGCACAAAATAGTTCCTCCTTGGGAGTATCTCTGGCTTTAAATTTTCCTATAGCCTGCCTACCAGCTGTAGTTACCAGTTTTGACACCTAGTGAGAATTTTTTGTGTGAATTGTTCTCATAATTTTTTTTCTTTTTTTTTTTGCCAGTCCTGGGGCTTGGACTCAGGGCCTGAGCACTGTCCCTGGCTTCTTCTTCTTCTTTTTTATTCTCAAGGCTAGCACTCTGCTACTTGAGCCACAGTGCCACTTCTAGCTTTTGTATATGTGGTGCTGAGGAATCCAACCCAGGGGTTCATGTATACGAGGTGACCACTCTTGCCACTAGCCCATATTTCCAGCCATCATAGATTTTTTTTTATGACTTTCTTGTATTAAAAGGATTTTCTCAGTAATAGTTTTGAATTAAAGGGGTAAGGGCACACTCCTGGGTATTCTGTTTTCTTTTCTTTTTTTTTTTTTTGCCAGTCCTGGGCCTTGGACTCAGGGCCTGAGCACTGTCCCTGGCTTCTTTTTGCTCAAGGCTAGCACTCTGCCACTTGAGTCACAGTGCCACTTCTGGCCATTTTCTGTATATGTGGTGCTGGGGAATCGAACCCAGGGCCTCATGTATATGAAGCAGGCACTCTTGCCACTAGGCCATATCCCCAGCCCTGGTTATTCTGTTTTCAGTTTCATTGCGAAACAGGAGTGTGGAAAGGAACATTCATAGGGAACATGGGTGTGGGAATATGAGTGCATGCTTATTGTACATTTGTAGACTCTAGAAAGATGCCTATGAGACCAATAGGAGAGTTGGATGGGGTTGGAATGAACAGATCCAGGATATTGTTTCAAATGTAACTTTAGCACTAATTGAGTGCCACTTTGAAAACAAATTGTGAAGACTCAAAGCATTTGGTTAAGGACAATCACTTGAAGAGAAAAAAAAACCCTTCATTTCTTCAATGTTTTCTAGTTTTTGTTTCTCAGATTTGTTGGCAGGGTTAGAGTATTTATTTATATGATAAAATTCTGTTGTTTTTATATTATGACTGGGCCATTAGACCAGTGTTGAATTGATTATGGATTTCTTATCCAAGCTTGGTGATTAGATTATTTAGTGCAGATTTTAAAAGGAGGTTTTGGCCTTCCAGAAGTACCAAGTGGTGTTGCTTCGAAGGCAGTATTTTGCCAAGAGTTGGGGATCTGGTGATTGGGTTCTCATTGTTGATTGTGATAATTGTGGTAGTCATTGGTACTGTAGGATTTGTGGAACTTTGGATTCACATGTGGCATAGATCCTGTGGTGATTTTTGGCGACAAGTTGTATATTTGGTTTCAATTAGTATTGCTTGTAATTGTGTCTCCTGTAATTCAAAGAAGGGCACGTGGTATTTCCTATACGTTTAAATGTGCCACACTGTGACTTGACACTACCCTTCCCTGAGGGGAAAATTGGGTCCTTTGCTCTGCAGTAGCAAGTGATAGGGTCTCTGATTTGGCAGTAACTTGCTCTAGGATGTTACTGTGGTGAAGAACTTGAATTTTGTCACTACTACTTATGTAATATGGCTTTGGGAAATGATAGAAGTATTTCATTTGGTGTCTGTATCTGCAAAATGGAAATAAAAGATAATTAACTTTCATAAGAACAGTTGTCAGTATTGAGAGGAGAATGTATGTTTAAAAAAAACAGTTCAGAGGCTGGGATGGAGGAAATAGTAATATGTGCTTAGTGGACTTTGTTAACTGCAGCAGCAACAGCTGTGAGACAGAAAAGTGACACCCCTCCTGACAGCTGACATCCTATAAACCTGTGCTAGTTCCTGTGGGAGGACAGAGATGGGATAGTTAGCATTGCCAGTTCAGAGGAGTAGGATTACATTTGGACTCACTGAGCATTTTTTTTTTTTTTTTTTTGCCAGTCATAGGGCTTGAACTCAGAGCCTGGGCACTGCCCCTGGGCTTCTTTTACTCAAGGCTAGGGCCTCTACCATTTGAGCCACAGAGCCACTTCTGCCTTTTTCTGTTTATGTAAGGAATCAAACCCAGGGATTCATGCATTCTAGGAAAGCTCTCTACCACTAACCCACATCCCTAGCCCTAGACTAATTGAACTTTTGGTGATCATTTAGAAAGAAGTTGTATATTGTAGG
Organism: Perognathus longimembris pacificus; assembly: GCF_023159225.1. Lineage (NCBI taxonomy): Eukaryota > Metazoa > Chordata > Mammalia > Rodentia > Heteromyidae > Perognathus > Perognathus longimembris. The sequence goes on from NC_063165.1 coordinate 68,973,671, forward strand.
GCTTTGATTTGTCTCAAATGTAATGTTTCACAATAATATTTTATATTGAGTTTAGTAACACTTTAAAGAAATTTTAATAAAAAGATTACTTCCTTTCCTAAAAAAATTTCTTTAGTTGCCAAGGAGTCAAACACTTCTGGTTGTCAGTGGCTACTTTCTGGGTCAGTTATTGCATATGTACATGCTTCATTTTATGCCAACAATGACATAGACTTTGATTAGAAATACATCTGGAGTTTGAGTGCTGATGGCTCATGCCTGTAATCCTAGGTACTCAGGAGTCTGAGATCTGAGTCTCCAAATTTGAAGCCAGCCTGAGCAGACAAATCCTAGAGACTCAAGTGGTAGAATACCATTCAAGAACAAGAAGATGAGGTGCTGAGTTTGTGCCCCAGAACTGGCACCCCAGTACCAGAACATTACCTTAAGCCCGATAGTTATTTTCTGTACTCCTCAGTTTACCTTTAAAAAGAACTCTTAAAAGCTTCCAAGTTGATTACTATATTTAATAGTGACTTTGTTTTTAGAAAATACTGGTTTAAGGGAGCGAGGATCGTAAGTTTCTATTATGGAATTAGAATTATTATTGAGAATAAGAAATAAGTTGCCATTCTGATAGGACATGGATGAGTCACATTTAATGTTGCCATGTTTTGAGATAGTATTGTGAAGTTATATTAGGACCCTGAAGCCCTCCTTTTGTAAAATATGTATTGGGAGTTATACATGATAAGAAATTTAGTTTGTTATTAAGTGTAATGAGACTTTTTGGAAGGGAAATTTGCAAACACCTCTGGATTAAGAATTGTGAAATACAGCTGAGTGTGGAGGTAAACCTGTAAATCCCAACATTTTGGAAGGTTGAAGAAGGAGGATCTGGAATTGAAGGCTAACCTGAATTGTGGAGGAAGATGTCTCAACAAAAACAAAACAAAGCAAAACATGAACTGTGAATGCTTCTTTGAAAGGGTGGTAATGCTCTGTTCTTCACCTTTATAATAATACAAAATAAGGGGCAGTAATAGGTTAACAAAGGAATGATTATTAGAGAAAAAGTGTGCCAATTCTTTTATATTATTTTAAACAAAAATTAACATGGCTGAATGAAGTTCCTCTAAAGATTGAGCCTTTTTCTGTAATGGTCTTTTTTTTTTTTTGGCCAGCCCTGGAGCTCCAACTCTGGGCTGCTCCTTTTTGCTCAAGGCTAGGCTACTTGAGCCACAGCACTGTTTCCAGCTTTTTCTGTGATTAATTGGAGGTAGGTCTCTCGGATTTTCCTTCCTGGACTGGCTTCGATCCACAGTCCTCAGATCTCAGCCTCCTGAGTAGCTTAGATTACAGGCATGAGCCACTGGCGCCTGGCTTGTATGAAGGTCTTAAAAAATTTTGAAAGCCTTGGCTTCCTCCCACCTCAAAGACTTGGATTATAGATAGGTTATTGACATTCTGACCTATAAACATTAGTTAGGACAGATATCTCCATCAAGAGTTTTTTGTTGCCTCTTACTCTGCATAGCCTTTTTGGTCAACATTTGTCTTACTCATCTTAATCTTCAGCACCAGGTAGTGTGAACTTGCCATTCACATTGAGTTGATGAAAGAAGTTTGCTCACTGAAGTATAGGTTTCCTAGTTGAGTACAATGTTGCCTCTTTGAAGGTGATTTAATATATTTATTGCCTTTTGGATTCCTGGTGTTGGTACTCTGAGAAAAGTGAGAGTAATCTGCTTGATAACTGAGTAGCCTTCCCTACAGGTTTTGGCATTTCCAGAATCTTTTTGTTTTAGGAACAATGCTATCGATGTGCTAGCAGAAGTATGCTAAAACCTAAGTAAAAGAAACAAAAAACTTTGGTCTTATATTACCACATAAACCTGGCTTTTGAAAGGCTTTACAGTTATTCCTGATACGTGTACTCTATAGTTTATGTAAGGCCTTGTATAGCTCTTCCTGGGACTAGTACTTTTTATTCACTCCCTCTTCCTTTTTTTTTTTTTTTTTTTTTTTTTTGCCAGTCGTGGGGCTTGAACTCAGGGCCTGGGTACCCATGTCCCTGGGCTTTTGCTCAAGGCTGGCACTCTACCACTTGCCACAGCATCATTTCTGGCCTTTTCTGTGTATGTGGTACTGAGGAATTGAACCCAGGGCTTCATGCATTGCTAGGCAAGCACTCTACCACTAAGTTACATTCCCAGTCTCCCCCCACCCCCTTCCTTTTTATTTAATTCCTTAATTTGAACTATCATTGTTGCTGGTATGGCTTATTCTCTGGCCATAATTCATGGCTTTTGGGCTATGTATGAGCTTTCAGTCTGCGTACCTACTGATGCTCTCCCATTTGTCTGTGGCTATTCCACAGGGCTTAGAGGACATGTATGCTCCATTTCCTCTGTCTGTCTAAACCAGTTATTATTGCACAAGTGCTTATGTGGCCCAGATTGGCCATTCATCCTGACCTCCTCTTCTGATCTCTACCCACAATGTCATGGAAACAACTGGTACTTTTTTCACTGTTTGTACAATTGAGTGTAAGCTCGCAGCAGCTGGAGATCTTTGTTTAGTGATGATTAGTGGAGACAAGATTATCTGTATCTTCCTTTATCTGGAAGGTAAAGGAGAGTAAGACTTGGAAGAAACAGTAGGTGATGGTAACACCAAGTTGTGAGCCTGGGGAGCCTGGCCTTCTAGCAACTGCAGAAAATACCTTTGACATTGGAATAGAGATTGGGAGCAGAGTTTGTGGTCTGTGTGATTCAGTTATTTGAAGCTTTCAAATCAGAAGGGAAGTAGTTGTTGGATTTAGTTGAGCTAGTTCGTCAGCTGAAACCAGAATTTGCTGTCAGGGAAGATAGGATTTTCAGTTTAAAACTGTGAACTGGAATGATTGCCCTGATATTTCAGTGATATTTGAAAGATTACTTAAAAAGTAAGCTTTCACAATTCATCAGTAAACTTAAATTTTTTTCTTTTTTTTTGCCTGAGACTGTGACACACTCATAGCTGTGACCTTTGCTCTTTGGTTGGTGCTCTATCACCGGAGCTATGCCTCCAACCTGTAATACATTTAAATCTTTTAATGTATTTGTTTGTGGCAGTACTGGAATTTGAACTCAAAGTCTCCGGCTTGTTAAGACAGGTGCTCTACCATTTGAACTATGCCTCCAGCCTTCATCAGTAAATTTAAAATCACCAAGGAGAGTACATTTAAGAGCTTGGTATTTTTACTTTTCTAATGTCATTAAAACTGGCAGGTACTATATAAAAGGGGATGTGTGTGAATTTAATTTTTGTAAAGGCTGTTCCTTTAACCATTTGTTCTGCCTACAGGGAAGAGCTCTTGATCTTTTTAGTCTCTAGGCTGTCTGCTGCTTTTATGTAGGTATGCTATCTGATTTGTCTACTTTTTTTTTCCCCCCTTCCTCCTTTGGGTCAGATCTGGATTACATTTTTTTTTTTCCTGACCCAATCTGAATAAATTTCTAACTTAAGTGGTAGCGGATCAGCCTTATTTTTATTTTTTTTCAGGACTATGAAATAGATCATCTAAAAAATGCATCTACCCAAATGTCTGGATTCACCATTTGAAGTTTCATCTTTTGTGAAGTAAAAACTTACCATTTTTCAGAAACCAATCAAAGAAATACCTCTGTAAGAAAACTTACATGCAGTCATTTATCTCCTGTTCCTGTACCTCAACATTTTGAATGAGTATCATGGATTCCTTATTTCATTTAGCCTCATTTGCCTGTGCTGCATTTTCTCCAAGATAACTCAAGTTATAATAGGCTAATGGATACCTTGGTTGTTGCGTTTGGCCTGCCAAATCAACATAGAAATGACTTCCTACAAGGGAGAACTGGTAGTGACAGGAAAAATGGCTCTTTATTTTTGAAACTAACAGCATACTAATCTTTTGATAAATATTCTAATGAAGGCACATGGTATGGCTTGGAGCCCTCACAACAGTGGACATTGTCCACATTAAAAAGTTCCAGGCTGGGTGCCAGTGGCTCATGCCTTAGCTACTCAGGAGGCAGAATGAATTGTGGTTTGGCGAAGCTTGGAAAAAAAGTTTGTGAGACCTTATCATCATGATGGTGTTGCTTGTCAGCTCGGCTTCTCTAGAATGTGACATACTTGCCTAGTTTGGTTTTTGAGACTCCATCTTAATGGAAACAAACTGGCTTTAGTGGTGCTTGCCTGGCTTCCCAGTCATGGTAGGAATTGTAAAATAGGATCACTGTATTGTCTGGCCTTGGCAGAAAGCAAGACCCTGAGATGTAGCATGTAGCTCAAGAGGTACACTGCCTACTTAGCAAACAGGAAGCCCCTGAGATCAAACCCCAGTGCGGGGGAAAGGGGACACATAAGTATAGAATTCAAAGATTTTTCCCTAGAAAAATGACTCCCCTATCACTCCACACCTTGTGCAATGGCATCTGGTCACGTCACAGGGATCGTTTTTCACAGCACCCTTCCTTGTTCTCTGTACCCAGCCTTTCTAGCTCCACACCCACTGAACAAGCTTGTTCTTGCCTCATCTTAATTGCTTTGTTCTTTGCCTCATGCTCTGCCTTGACTTTGTCACATAGCTTTTTGATGTCATTCAGAGCTTAATTACAATGCTGCCACCTCAGAAAGGTTACATGGAGGGAGCTGCCACCCCCAGCCACCTTTAGTCACAACACCTTCTTGTTATTTGATTGGGCTTAAGTCTTTCTCTGAAATTCCTTAATCATTTATTATCTTTGTCCCCTGTGAAATTTGAATTTCATGAGAATGAGGTGGCTCAGGCTTACTTGTCTCTTTACTTCCAGTGCCTAGGACAGGACCTGACAGGTGCTAAGTAAATATTAGAATGAATTACTGTCTTAGGAATGTTTCTGTGACTAGCTGATAGCTTTAAACACATTCACCCTTGAGAGATAATACTGCAAACATTTCAATAAAAGATATGTGTTTAGAGGAGGACTAGAAGAGGTCTTACTAAATTAGTATTTATATTGGAAGCTCAGGGTCATATGAGTACTGTAATTTTCTTAAAGGAGTATACTTAGATGATTCCTAGGTGGTATTTGAGTGTATGGAAAAAATAGGTAGATGGATAATTGATGAACCGTTCTTAAAATGTGGTTCTTGTTAATCTTAAATATTAGACATTAAGAAGTTAACCTTCCATCTTTGTCAAGTTCTCACTAAAGTTGTTTGATGAGGAGGCTAGACACGACAGGTTCATTTTGTTATTGTTGTAGGTACTGGGGCTTGAATTGATGCCTGGCGCTGTCCTGTTGATTTCTCACTCAAGGATAGTGCTCTACTACAGCTCTACTTCCAGATATGTTAAAATCTAGGAATTTTCTAATTTTGTGCTTTACATTTAGATCTTTGATTTATTTTTGCTTCATTTTTTGTGACTAATGTGAGATATATGTCTTGATTGATTCACTTTTATGCTTGTGGATATGCAAATAATCAGAACCATTCTTGGAAAGAATGTCTCTGCTCATTTGTTTTGCCTTTGTGACAGAAGTTGACTGTGTGGTCTATGGAAGTGAGGGCTTAGTGTTCTGTTGATCTATTTGTTCTTTCACCATTATTGGCTGTTTTGATAACTTTGGCTTTGCAGTATGTCTTGAGGTCTAGCTTTGTCTTTTTCTCCTGAGTCTTTTGCATGTGAAACTTCATTAAATTCCAGAGCCAGTTTGTTGATATTCACCAAATAGCTTGCTAGGATATTGATTAGTACTATATGAAATCTGTTGTTGAAGTTGGGAAGAGATGACATCTTGACAATATTGATTGTATTGTGGACATGGAATATCTGGGATATCTATTTGATTTCACTAGAGGCTTTTAAAAAACGATTCTCATATACTTCTTGTATGTGTTTTGATGAATTTGTACATATATCTTCTATTTGTTTGAATGATAGTTGCATCTGTTGATTGATACTTTCCAGCTGTTGGGTTGGAGATAGTATCAAAGCTAGTTGTGTCTAACTTTGCCAGGACCGAGCCTGCCCTGGTTGAAGTACAGTGGCCGTCATCAGATTCCTGGGCACAAAAGTTGGAGGCCTGTTACCTTGTAGGGGTAGTATGAGGCTTGTTAGTCTTGTTTTCCTGCAGTCTTTAGGGACAGTGGAAGAGCTTGGTCAATGTGATCAATGGATGAAGGTCGCTATCCACTTGCATTACTTAATATCCAAACTAGTGTTGACCATTGTAGAGCAACTTTGCTTTTCCATCAGAATGGTCTGTAAAACTTCACCCTTGAGAAGTACCCCAGATTTCTCCATGGACAGGGGAAAAGATAGATTTCCTCCAGAAACTTGATCTTTATGTCTGACTCATTGGCCCAACTTGGAAACAAGGATCAGTTAGCGCATCTTCAGCTTTGCCTTTGTGAGCTCTGGGCCCTTCCCACAGGTGTCCCAGGAACTCCAGAGGCCCTGAGCTTGCTGCCATCTTCCAGTCTTTGGCCTCAGGGTCCATGCATTGCATCACTTGGTGTTTTCCTTGTTTTCAACTTTAGTCTATTTTGAGTAAAACTGCTGTGAACATTCTAAAGTATTTATATTTTTTGGTATATTAGAAATGGAGTTGGTAGATAATAGGATATATTATATATCTAACTTTATTTGAGAGCCAATTAACTCTGCAAAGTAGTTGTAATTTTTATTCCAGTATGAATATTTGAGAGTTCTAGTTGCTCCATACCACCTATATTATCAATGTATGTTGGTCTTTTTCATTTCAGCTATTTGAGTGGGAGTGGTTAATTTCCTTGGTGAGAAAATAATGACATTGAGAGTCTTTTCATGTGCTTACTTTTGTTACATGCTTCTTATGCTTGGAATAATTTACAGGTGCTTTTATAGATAGGATAAATTAGCCTATTGCAATATGAGTTTGTCTTCTTTTTGATGCTGGTACTGGGGCTTGACTGCAGGGGCTGGGTGTTGTCCTTTTCAGCTTTTTCTATCAAGTCTAGAGTTCCGCCATTTGAACCACAGTTCCACTTCTAGATTTTTAGTGATTAAATGGAGATAAGAGTCTCAGGACTTTCTTGCCTAGGCTGGCTTTGAACCAAAGTCCTCCAATCTCAACTTTCTGAATAGTTTATTAAAGACATGAGCCACTGACTGGCACCACTTTGAATTTTTCTTCTTCTTCTTTTTTTTTTTTTTTTTGTCCTGTGGCTTGAACTCAGGGACTGGGGACTGTCCCTGAGCCGCTTTTTCTCAAGGCTAGTTCTCTACCACTTGAGCCACAGTGCCACTTTTGGCTTTTTCTGTTTATGTGGTACTGAGGAATCGAACCCAGGGCTTTATGTGCATGCTAGGTGAGCACTCTACCACTAAGCCACATTCCCAGCCCGAATTTGTTCTTTTAAAAAATACTTTTGCAATATATGTTTTTCTTTGACTTGCAAAAAAAATAAACCCCAGAATTGTCAGAGGTAAAACAAAAAAGTTGGAAATAATTGTCATTTTGGTTTTCTCTTTCTGGTCCTGGGGCTTGAACTCAGGGACTGGGCACTGACCCTGAGTTTCTTTTTGCTCAAGGGTAGCACTGTACCACTTGAGCCACAGCTACACTTCTGGCTTTTTGGTAGTCAATTGCCTGAGATAGCTTCTACTTGAGCCCCTGCTTCCAGCCTAGCTTTTGCAGATTAATCAAAGATGGTATCTCGCAGACTGGTGAGCCTAGGCTAGTTTGGAACCACATTACTCTGGATCTTTCTGAGTAGCTCAGTTTACAATTGTGGGCCTGGCTGTCTCTCTCCTTTCTTTGTGTGCCTATGAAGAGAGTGCTGGATGGGGCTATATCTTAGGTGAACCACACTGGTGCTAGAACTAAAAGCTTGGTGCTATTCCTGTCAAGCTGACTGCAGTTGAAGAGCTCACTTGAGTCTCTTTCTCCTAGTCATTCACTGTTTTTTCAGGTGTTGCTCCAAGTTACTGATTCCATTCTGCTAATGTTGATTCTAGTTGCCTGAGTACAAATATAATGGGATAACAGCCAAAACTAATTGTAAGATGAATCTTGATTTCAGATGGTGTCTGAAATTTATGAATAGATAAAAAAATCAGAGTAATGCGTTTTTTCCAAGTTGATCTACTTAAAGTATTGTTGCTCTAAGGAAATCATAATATTTATCTTGTTCAGTAACCGTACAGTTTGTGTGCGTATGTACATTAAATTTAAGGAGATTTTCTTCAGTCATTTATGTAGCCAACTGTTTACTGCATGGCAAACATGGCCTTGGCCATTACTGTCTGGGGAACCACTCTGGTGATGATCACTTTGCAATAATTTCCTTTATGTACAGTTTTACATGCCTACTGATGAGTTAAAAAAACCTGGTGCTTGCATTTTATTAGCTGAAAAATTGAATTGGCCTAAATGTACCATAATGTAAATAAAAAGTAACATAGGTCTGGAAAACAAGAAAGACATTTGCCTACTGATTGTAAAAGTCGACTGTCTTTAGTCAGAATTTTGGGGGAAAAAATCTTAATGGTAAAAATCTTATGTAAGCTAGTTAAAACAATCAAAATGAGGACTAGGAAAAACTCAGGAAAGGGTTATCTAAGATGATAATTTTTTGTTTTTCTTAAAACTCTTTCAAATAGCAAAACATAATTGAGAGCTTGGTGAAAAAGAAGTTACTGGAAAGCATTTCATAAAACCTGGTGCAGAGATGTGCAGAGATGTGTCTTGGAAGCAGAAACAAAATGGGAGCTAAGGCTTGGTGGAGACTGTTGTGGAAAGTCTGATTCTGTTTTCACTCTGTACGAATTCTTACCTGGCCCAACAAAGCACTGAACAAGCTGTCAGTTGTGCCCTAAGGTACTTGTCATTTGTCTCTCAAGCTTCCCCACAGTGAAGCACTATTTCTTCAATTTCCCTTTTGATGGACTTTTCTGCCTGGGCCAGCTTGGAAACTGTGACCCCCAGCTTTCAGCTTCCTAAATTGCTGGTATTATAGGTGCCTGGCTTACTTCCCTTTCCATTTGTTCTCTTTTTCTCTGATTAATCTCAATGTCATGTACAAATCTGGTTTGTAGTCATGCTTGTAACTACTTAATAGTTTTCATTTAAATTATACTTAAATTATGGGGTTCTGAGATTAATTAGATCATTAGTTTGACCTAATGATTGTTTGTGTGTATGTACGTATGTGTGTATGCATGCATGTATACCAGTGTGTGCATGTTAATATGGGGCCTTAATCTCAGGACCTCATGCTTTTACTCCATTTGAGCCACATCTTTTTTTTTTTGCAGGCGAATAGGAATTAAGAGTCTCAGATTTTTTTTTGCCCATGCTGCCTTTAAATCTAGATCGTTAGCCTTTTAAGCAGTAGCTAGGATCACAGGCAATAGCCACCAGTGCCTTAAAAATTGTAAACAGATACACGTGTAGAATTTTACAGAAATAAGCAGAATGTAGAATCCTTATAAAAACGATCAGCAGCTTGAATAAACTCAGGACTGGCTTCTTAGTTTTTTTGCTCAAGGCTGGTGCGTGACCATTTGAGCTTCTGGCTTTTTGGCAATTAATTGAAGATAAATGTCACAGACTTTTTCTTTCTGATCTCTGAATTGCAGTCCTTAGATTTCAGCCTCTCTTTTTTTTTTTTTTTTTTTTTTGCCAGTCCTGGGGCTTGAACTCAGGGCCTGAGCACTGTCTGTGGCTTCTTTTTGCTCAAGGCTAGCACTCTACCATTTGAGCCACAGCGCCACTTCTGGCTTTTTCTGTATGCCAGGGCTTTATGTATGCTAGGCAAGCACTCTACTGCCACATTCTCAGCCAGATTTTAGCATCTTGAGTAGCTAGGATTTCAGGTGTGAGTCACTAATACTAATGCTTGGCTACATTTATATAATTGTGTGAGTATGGGCGTGTGTGCGCTTGTTAGTCCTGGGGCTTGAACACAGGGCCTGGGCACTGTGCTTGAGCTTTTGTACTCAAGGGTAACACTCTACCACTTGAGTCACAGCTCCACTTCTGGCTTTTTGACGGTCAATTGGAGGTAAGAGTCTTAGGGACTTTCTGGTATGGTCTGGCTTTGAACTGTGATTCTCAAGTCTCAGCTTCCTAAGTAGCTACAGGTGTGATCCACTAGCACCTGGCTCTATTTATATAATTTTTGGCCAGTCCTGGGGCTTGGACTCAGGGCCTGAGCACTGTCCCTGGCTTCTTCTTGCTCAAGGCTAGCACTCTGCCACTTGAGCCACAGCGCCACTTCTGGCCATTTTCTGTATATGTGGTGCTGGGGAATCGAACCCAGGGCCTCATGTATAGGAGGCAAGCACTCTTGCCACTAGGCCATATCCCCAGCCCCTCTATTTATATAATTTTAAGGAGCTATTTTATTCAGTTTTGGAAGTGAGCTATTTACTTCTTCAGCAGCAGGAGTAAGGCTCATTAAGTGCCATATATGTTTAAAGGTCATTCTCATTACAGGAATTAAAAGAGAAAAATCTTTTTACTGGTCTCAAACTTCAACCGCTGTCTTTACATTGACGTTTCTTATGTGTGTGTTTACTTTTTCTTTTGAAGCAGGATTTTAACCGTGTAGTCCAGCTGGCCTCAAACTCTTGATCCCCCTAATTCAGTGTCCTGAGTGTGGAATTAAAGATGTGTACTGTTGTACCTGATTGAAGATTTTTGAATTTTTAATGATTTCAGAGGTTGTATTTTATACACATATATTTAATTTATTTTATTGTTATTGTAAAGGTGATGTACAGAGGGATTACAGTTATATGAGTCAGGTAATGAGTGCATTGCCTTTCACATATTATGGTTTTTGTTTGTTTGTTTGCTTTTGCCAGTCATAGGGCTTGACCTCAGGGCCTGGGCACTGTCCCTGATCTTCTTTTAAGAAGCTCAAGGTTAGCACTCTACTACTTGAGCCACATTACTACTTCGGATTTTTCCATTTATGTGGTACTGAGGAATGGAATCTGGGGCTTCATGCATGCTAGGCAAGCACTCTACCACTGAGCCACATTCCTAGCCACATATTATGTTTTTATAACTGTTTTTGGAGGAAGAAAGGTAAGTTGTCCTTTAAGAGATACTGTTTAAATGTGGCCTGTAGAGTGGATTGATTCGTATTTGGTTGTTTGTAAAAGTGTCTGTTTAGTACTAGTGAAGGGAAATTAGATTAATTTACTGGGTTTATATATCCTTAGAATTGTTAGTGGTTTTCCAGTTGGTTTTCTCAGCCAAGGTGCCTAATGCACCACAGTTGATTTCTTGCTCGCATCCCTCTACAGACAGGCCTGTCAGCATCTTTAGTTTCTTCTTCTGAACTGTCTCCTAGAAGTATTACCATAGCAACTGGCCTTCCAGTTCCTAATATATAATGGAGTTTAGAATTGTACCATAAGGATGCTTGATCCTGTGTTTGAGTGACGGCCTTCTTCTAAGTTCTCTTAAGTGTGTAGTGCTCTTCTGTTCTTAGTTTTGTTATGTATTTGCTCTAATTAATTTGATATTCTATTCATTCTTAGACTTCTAAATTAATTTTGAAACAAAGGTTGGTATATTCTTGATAAGAAATTCTTGGTTAAATCTTGACCTAAGCATTTGTCAAATATGGGACAAGAGATCAGCTTATTTCTTGCTCTTCTGTTCTCCTGTTTTCCTTCCCTTCTTCACTCCTTCCTTTCCTTCCTTGGGGGGCTTGAACTCTGGGACTAGGTGGCTGGTTTTTTGTTCAAGGTTGGCAATCTACCACTTGAGACACTTCCACTTCCAGCTTTTTGCTGGTTAATTGGAGGATAAGAGTCTTATAAAATCTTTTTGCCTGGGCTGGCTTCGAATTGGGATCCTCAGATCTCAGCTTGCCGAGTAGCTTGAATTATAGGTACAAATCACTTGGGCCCGGGCTGCTTACTGTTTTCTTGAGTCTATAAAAGGCAATACTTTCCAGGTTAGAAGTCATCCTGTAAACGGTGTGATTTTGTTTTGAGTAGCATAAGCTGTATAGGAATGTGGTAGGGAATGGTGAGGCGATAGAGACTTTGGGGGGAAAGCCACTCGAAACAAGATGAGTGGGAGGAGATGGCAGCAACAATATTTCAATTAAGGGTAACCAGAGGCACAAGAAATATTAAACTCTGAAGGGGCAGGGTGTGCTGGTGGCTCATGTCTGTAAACCTAGCTACTCAGGCTGAAATCTGAGGATGGCAGTTTCAAGGGCAGGAAGGCTGGGAGTTTATTTTATCTCCAATTAGCTACCCAAATGCCAGAAGTGGAGCTGTGGCTTAAGTGGTAGAGCATTAGCTTAAGTGAAAAAAACCTCAGGGATGGTGCCTAGGTCCTGAGTTCTAGCCCAGAACTGGCACCCAAAACTAACAAACAAAAATCCCCCACCAAACCTCCGAAGGAAACTCATAAGAATGATACCTAGAAAAATCTGTATAGAAAATAAAGGGGAAATATATAGAACTGGGGCCAGTATTACCCAAGTAGATTAGGAAAGTAGATAATAGCAGCTTCCTGAAGCTTAGAATATAGTACGGCCTAAATCAGCTAAGAATGTGGCTCTGGGAAAACCAGGGAAGAGGGATAATAGTCTAGATCGAAGACTAAAATGCATAATACAGAGTTTAAGTAGCATCTTAAAGGAAAGAAAGGTCCTGTGTTTGATTGATAAAGAACGGTGACATCAAGGAGTCTCTGTGTTACAAGTTTTACAACATGAGTATTAATTTGCCATAATTGTGCTTAATTTATTCCTGAAATGCCCTCACATGGTTAGCCAATTGAATCAGCTTGAAATAAATTTTACGTAACAGTACTTAGGACAAAAGAAGAAAGTAATGGAAAAATTCCTTTAACCCTTTGGTGGTGGAAAGTGAGATTGTCCAGTAGCTGACACCAGGCATAGAAATACTGCAGGTGTAGTGGAGAATAGCTTGTGTCACATGGAGCCTGTTAGCTATGTTGTGAAAACTATCACTAGATAACAGAATCGGTGCAACCATTTCTTAGTAAATACACACTGGCAAATGAAGCTATGAAATATGCATAAATATGTGGCATTTAAGATTACAGATTGGGTACTCTTCCCAGCTTTAATTTTCACATAGCACTGTGACCTGAGACAAGTGACTCAACTTTCTTCAACGTAGCTCTATTACTGTAAAATAAAGTTGTTTTGCAATATCATTGTCTGATTCAGTGATCCCTTTTTTTGAGAGTGTGTGTGTGTGTGTGTGTGTGTGTGTGTGTGTGTGTGTGTGTGTGTCTACTGCCAGGGTTTGAAATAGGCCTTGTGTTTTCTTGGCTGTCACTCATTCATTCGAGCCCTGTCTCTAGCCTTGTTTTTTGCCAGTTATTTTGGAGATGGAGTCTGATTGACCTTTCTGTCTGGCATGGCTTCAAACCATGAACCTCATGACAGTCTTAGCCCTTCAGTAGCTAGTATTACAGATATATTCTTGATGTGCATTGAAGGTACCCGCTTTACCCACTGTGAGGAGTTCTTAACAGGTGCATGTTTTAGTCATTTACTTGTGGATTTGTTTGGCCCATTCTTTCTAAAGGACTGAGAAGTCTTTATTCTCTACTAAAGCCCCCTTTCTCCTGTCCTGTATTCATGAATCCTCTTCTCCCCTAAATCCTTTGAAATCCCAGTGTCAGTTATTTATTTTTTGGAGAGGTGTCATTGCTAGCCTTTTCAATTTCCAAAGAAGATGAATAATTGCGAGTTCATTTAGTTCTCAGTTACCAGCGTCTTTATTATTGTGAGACAGCTCTATGAACACTAAAGTCTGAGATGTCTACCTGAAAGCAGATAGGTGAGAAGAAAAGAAGGGGCAGTTTCTGGCTTAACTATGTAATTTGGGCAAACTATTGTAGTGTATATTTCATATTCTCCAAAACAGAGTACCTGGGATGATATAAACATATATGTTTCTACTTTACTATTTACTGTCATTTCCTCAGGTAGTTAGAATATTAATTGTGCTTTCTGTAAAGGATCAACACATTTAAGGCAACTGTTCAAGTCATTCTAGTGGGAAATAAGTGTTATTTATATTGCTATTATAAAGGTGACATACAGAGAAGTTACATTTCTTTTTGGACAGTGTCACCCGTTCCTTTGCTCTCCCAGTTTATCCTCCTGCCTCCACCCATAAATTTTTTTCTTTTTTGAAGGAATATCAATATCCCATTTTATTCAGAAAGAAATAAAAGTATTTCAGAAAAGGTTAGGATGAAATTAATAAAGAAAAATGTCAACATATAGGAAGCTCAGGCAATACTTTTTTTACATTTACTCTTGTTTTGAAAATGGACTTTTGTGAGATGATTTACTTACAAATTCATACATTTTAAGTAGCTATGTCAATAAGTTTAATAAATGAAAACATCCTTGTAACTACTGGCCTAATATAAGAACATTTCTATCTCCTCTGAAAGTCCCCTTGGGAACTTTAATAAGTTAATATCTCTTTCTTACCCACCATAAACACTAGGCACAAAATAACTTAGTTGCTATCATTGTCATACACTTTTACCATTTCTAGAATTTCAAGAAATCAAAAAAGTAAACAACATATTTAATTTTACCTCTAATCTTATCCCAGCAAACTGTGACATTCATTTATGCTGTTTTATTTATTTCCATATATTGTTACTTTTCTGAGTAGTGTCCCATTTAATTATGAAGTAATGTGGCTTGTTTCTTCTTATTTGTACATAGCTATTGTTCAATTCTAGTTTTGGACTTTTATATATAAAGAAGTTTAAAACACTGTGTAAGGCTACAGGTCAGTACCATTTCTCCTGTGTGCAAGTGTGGGGAATACATTTGCTAAGCCATATGGTAAGTAAATTTTTCATTTGATCAGATTGTAAATTGTTACCCAAAGTGTTGCAAGCTTTCCACCCATAAGTTTTATAGTTCATTTTTTCACCCTTTGTCTGTCTCCATTTCTGTGCCCTGCTGCTTACAAACCCCAAAATGAGCAAACAAGAAAATTATTATTATTATTATTATTACTATTGTCACAGGCTTGCACTCAGAACCTGGGCGCTTTCTCTGTGCTTTTTCATTCGAGACTAGTGTTCTACTACTTTGAGTCACAGTGCCACTTCTGGTTTGCTAGTGGTTAATTGGAGATGAGTCTCACAGACTTTCCTGCTTGGGCTGGCTTCAAACCATGATCCTCAGATCTCAGCCTTCTGCGTAGTTTAGGATTACAGGTATGAGCCACAGGTGCCTGGCTGGCTGGCTGGATTATTTATTTGTTTGTTTGTTTGGCTGTACTGAGGCTTGAACTCAGAGCCTGGTCACAGTCTCTTAGCTTTTTCTGCTCAAGGCTGGTATCCTACCACTTGGGCTACAACATCCATCTGCCGTTTTGCTACTTAATTAGACATAAGAGTCTCATGGACTTTCTGGCCAGTGATATTTCTAATATTGTTTAAGAACCACTGTGCTCAGCTGTGAAGATTTTAGGATTGTTGGTTATAGATCATAACCTAAAGAAAGATGGCACAGCATCATAGTATGTCAGTCTTTGTGAGAAGTTTCTAGTTGGCACATTTTTTTTTTTTTTTTTTTGCCAGTCCTGGGCCTTGGACTCAGGGCCTGAGCACTGTCCCTGGCTTCTTCCCGCTCAAGGCTAGCACTCTGCCACCTGAGCCACAGCGCCCCTTCTGGCTGTTTTCCATATATGGGGTGCTGGGGAATCGAACTGAGAGCTTCATGTGTAGGAGGCAAGTGCTCTTGCCACTAGGCCATATTCCCAGCCCAGTTGGCACAATTTGTGAAGCCTTTGTTTTGCCACTATAACTTCCCCCTTGGAAGTTGTGGATTAGGCATTGAGATCACTCAGGAAAGATGTTGATTGACTTTCAAGGAGTGGCTTATCTTGATTCCATAAAATTAGGGGAAGACTCCACACATAGGACTTCTTGGTGAACCTTCACCTAAATAAATGGTCCATCGACATATCTCTTACTATTCTGCTTTTAATTAATGAATTAAAGTTGAGATAATGTCTCACTTTATAGACCCAGACTGGCCTGGACCTTATTATCAGAGTGGTCTTGAACCCCCTGCCACTGCCTTCCGTGTGCTGAAATTACAGGCATGTCCCACAGTGCTTGGCTTCTATGTTTGTCCAGAACTGTAGCTGGAAATGCAGCCACCTAATGATTTTCCTTCTAGAACCTAGTACAGTGCCTCACTCTTTCCCTTTTTTTTTTCATTTCTTCATTAATCTTTTTTTTAAAAATTAAATTTTGTTGACAAGGTGTTGTGCAAAAGGGGTACATTACATAATAAGGCAGTGAGTACATTTCTTGTGATACTTTACACCCTCGTTTTTCTTTCCCTTCCCTAGATCAGGTAGGCATATATACAATACCCAGTGTACCAAATCATATACTGTAACCATGTAGCTTACGCCAAAGGAAATTCACCTAGAACTTTAAATGTAACGTCAACAATAGAATCCTCCTGTGTCCTTCTCTTGGAGTTGTTTTTGCTTATCCTCATCTTATATGATCTTGTGTACATAGCTGTTGAGCTATTGTGATCCACTGATAGGTCTATTCTAAACCTTTTTATGTTTAGTAATTGTTTGGTTTTAGATACATAATGTAAGGTCGCTGACCCAAACCTGTGGAAATACCATTTGAAAAGAAGTTTTTTGTTTACTCTTTCCCTTCTTGATAGTGTGGGAGGATTTTCATTTGGTTTATTTTTCTTGTACGGCTACTTCATGGTGGGAGGACTGACTGACTATATGGTACAGCATAGAGACTAGCATTTCCCTTAATCTGGGCTTCAAAGTTTTTCCTTCTTAAATAGTAGATAATGCCCTATCCTCAGCCTTGTCTAAAGAAGATACAGTGTGTCACGAGTAGAGACACCAACAGGGAGCCATCTGCTTATGCTTCAGAGCCTGTCCTGATAATTTGCCATTTCCATACTATTATGGAATATTATCTGCCACATCAATATTTTTCTGTTTGTTTGTGTTGCTGTTTCTGGGGCCTGGGCACTGTCCTTTAGCATTTTCTGCTTAAGGCTGCCACTCTATCACTTGAGCCACACCTGCACTGCTGGCTTTTGGTGGTTAATTAGAAATAAGAGTCTCTTTCTGCATGGGCTGGCTTCAAACTGCTATCCTGAGATCTTGGTATCCTGAGTAGCTAGGATTACAGATGTGAGCTACTGGTGCCTGTCTTTACATCAACTTTAACTTGGTAGATCAGGTGATAATCCCCTGCCTCCCTCCCTCCCTCCCTCTTGTTCTTTTGGTTGTTGGTCATGGGCCTTGAACTCACATGCTCCTGAGCTCTTATGTTCAAGGTAGCCCTCTATCTCTTTTGAGCCACAGCAGCATTTCCAGTGGTTAATTGGAGATAAGAGTCTTATGGGGACTTATGTGCCTGGGCTGGCTTCAAACTGCAATCCTTAGATCTCAGCTTCCTGAGTAGCTAGGCTCACAGACATGAACCACCAGTGCCCCACAAAGATGATAATTTCTTAGGTTCTAATGGTGACCCCGGGTTGTATAGTCTCTTGTGGCTAGATCTTCATTTTCTTCAAGTGCAAAAATTATAAGTGCCTTTTTTCAATAGAGAATCTTTGGGTTTTTTAGGAGTCTTTAGGGGCCTCCACTGGAATTCTCAAAGTTTGCCAGTGGCTGATAGCACTGGCGTTGTGTCATAGGGTTTTTGTGGTCACCTGTCAGAGCTAGTTGTGTAGCAGTTTCGATTAGTTGAGAAATTCCTTTCTTTAGGCCACAATGGAGGAGATGGCAGGATTTCAGAACACTTATTATTGGAAAGAACAAGATAGCACTTATAAATTGGTATATGTTGTTTCTAACACCCAAAGAAACCTAGTGAGCTTTTGCTGCTTTATTACTTGTAGAAGATATAAAGTGTAGTGACTTGTCTTCTATTTGAGAGAGAGATGATTCAGTCCAGGGGCCTCTAGAATTTAATTACTGTTGTCGGAATTTGGTACCTTCTTGGTACTTAACTTTCTAACGTATATGTCTTTTCAAAGTGTCCACAATAGCTACTCCTCTTTAACAATTCATTGTGGCTGGTATTATCTATGTAATGGACAACTTATGTTTACTGGTGCGGTCAAAAAATTAGCACTGGAAATTAGAAACTTGAGCCAGTATTGTGAATTTGTACTAAATTCAAGTGATGACCAGTTTTTTCTGAATTCAGTTTGTAGACACAGAAAATCTGTCTGCAGCATGCTAGGCACTATGTTAAGTAGATCAAATTGGGGTACCAGCTGTCTTTAAGATTTAAATACTGCCAGTTTTTTTCCCTTGAATTTTCTTTTTCTCTTTTCCTTTCTCCCTTTCTTCTCTCCTCCCCCTTCCCTCCCCTCCCCTTCTTTATTCCCTCTTTCCCTCCCTCTTTTCTTTCTGCCCCTCCCTCCCTCCCTCCCTCCCTCCCTCCCTCCCTCCCTCCCTCCCTCCCTCCCTCCCTCCCTCCCTCCCTCCCTTCCTCCCTCCCTCCTTCCCTCCCTCCCTCCTTCCCTCCTTCCTTCCCTCCTTCCCTCCTTCCCTCCCTCCCATCCCCCCTCATTGGGGCTTGAGCTCAGACCCTAGGTGTTAGCCTTTGGTGCTCTGCCACCTGAGCCATAGCTCTACTTCCAGCTTTTTGGTGGTTTATTGGATATAGGAGTTTCAAGACTTCCTTGAGTGGCTGGCTTCAACTGCAACCCTCAGATCTTAGGATCTTACTGTTGTAGTCAGATGACTTCAAACTTAGGATACTTCTGCCTTAGCTTCGTAAATGCTGGGAGTGTAGGTGTGTGCTACCTCACCTACTTAAAATACTTTTTTAAGTGGAGGTGGGAAATAGTACTGGGGTTTGAACTCAGGGCTTCACATTTGGTAGGTAAACATTGTATCAGCTGAGCCAGGCCCCCAACCCCTTTTTGCTTATGTTATATTTTGGATGAGGTCTTTGTGGTTTTCCTTCCATAGGGCCAGATGTTAACAATTCTCTCACATAGCTGGGATGACAGATGTGCATTGCCATACCCAGTCCTAATACTGCCATTCTTTAGGAATATTTAAGTTCTGCTTTTGTGGTGTTTCAATTCTTTGATATGTAGGAATTCATCATACTTTTCTTTGGAGGGCCACCTTGCTGGTCTAGTAGGTACTATGTTACTGCATCTATTGTGTCATTAGTATGAGATTCCTCAGTTGGAGGTACCTTGATAATACCTTTTGTACTTCTACATACACTCAGCATCTGGGAATAGCCATGAGGTGGGAGGATTGGACTACTCTTTGGTAAATGGACTTGGGCCAAAACTTACATTATTTGATCACTGTAATCCCTCATTATGACAAATATATCACAGTGGTATTATCTAGATTCAGGGATTAGTTTTAGACATTAATTGTCTGATCTCAGAAAGGTGTAGGTACTTTTATCTTCCAAATGCATGGTTCCTTGAGAAGTGGCAGTTGATCTCATGGAAAGAGAGACCCACAAGACTTGTGATGTCACCATAGAGCCCAGTCTGAAGGATTCTTTGCCTTACCTAAACTTTGGAGGCTGTGAATTTTCTATATTGGTGGCTTATGCCGCTTTGCCAGGCGTCTCTATGCCATATAGTTATCTGTGTAAATTATAGCTCAGCAAACTTTGTCCAGATATACCTAGTGAAAGCTGCTTACCACTGTACTACAAAAGCACCTAGGCAATACAGAAGTCTGTTTAATTTATTTCCAAAAAAAAAGGTGGACCATAGTTGGACCATATATTGTAGTTATGCCACTGGTGTGGATCATGTAGGATTGGTAGAATCTTTATGGTACAGTTTTAGAGACTGTCCAAAATTTCTGTAGACAAACTGGTCTGATAACATACACTGTGTTTCTTAACCTTGCCACGCACTGAATCAGAATATGTATTGTTGCTTTGGAGGCTTTTAGAGCAAGGGTTCCGCACACTACAGCCTGCAGGTTACTTGTGGCCTACCACGTGTTTATTAAACATCCACAAGCTAAAAATCTTCTTTTACATTTTTAAACCATGAAAAAAATTGTCAAACAATATATGATGAGTGAAAACCCTATGAAATTCAAATATTCTTAATTTTGAACATAGCCTTATTGTTTTGTGTTTTAGGTCATGGCCGCTAGTTTACAACAATACGTTGGATAGTTAGGACAGAGACCTCTAGTCTTAAATCACAATCTGGCCCTTTACAGACAGGGTTTTTTAATTCTTACTCTAGTAACTGCCTGCCTGCCTGCCTGCCTGCCTGCCTGCCTGCCTGCCTGCCTGCCTGCCTGCCTGCCTGCCTGCCTGCCTGCCTCCCTCCCTCCCTCCCTCCCGAGCTTGAACTCAGAGCCTGGGTGCTGTACCTGAAGTTTTTCTGCTCAAGGCTAGTGCTTTACCACTTTGAGCCACAGCTCCACTTCCGGTTTTCTGATGGTTTAATTAGTGAGTCTCACAGACATTCCTGTCCTGGCTGGCTACTATCCTCAGATCTCAGCCTCCTGAATAGCTAGGATTATAGATTATAGATGGTGCCAGGCTTAGTAACTGCTTTTTTTTTTCCTTTCCTGTGCTTTCTCTGCAAACTCACAATTAATTGTCAAACTTTGTCACATTCAGTTTTTAAAATTCTGTCCAGCACTAACAATTGTCCCATTTCATTATCCTTTTATGTTTATGTCATGCTCTTTATAAAGCTCTCTATTGCAGCCTTATGTGCCCCCCGCTAGCCTGTTTTCAGTGTGTACTTCATTATAGATGGCCATAGTTGATAATTTTGTTAGGATTTGAATGCACTATAAGAAATCATTTTAGAGGATTTCTCATTACTTCATTGGATTCACATCAAATGAGTTAGGTAGCATTGCCATATTCCCATTGTTTTGAAGCTTTTCTCACATACCTACTTTGTAGGTTGGTGGTAAGACTTTAAGGAGATATGTAATATACAGTATTTTCCCGGTTTTTCTTTTTTTTTTTTTTTTACTGTGTACCTGCATTGAACACGATGCTTATTTATTTATTTTTGCACACGAGGAGTGATTAAAATGCTTATTATAGTGCTAATGCTTAAAATGCTTATTATAGTGTCTGCCAGCTAAGTTTTAAGTTTAGCTGATCATTATTTTGGGAGTTGGTAGGGGGCACAGTACTAAGCATTGAACTCAAGGGTCCCGTGCTTGTTTGTTAAGTGCTAGTCTACCACATGAGCCACACCTGTAGCCTCCTTTCACACTGGTGATTTTTGAGGTACTATCTTGGTTTATCCTTGAGCCATCCTGTGATCCTCTTACTAGGCCCTCCATTCCTTTGTGGGGCTAACAGGTGTGGGTCACCATGTCCAGCTCTTGGACTTCTCCTGTCTGGCATAACAGCATCAGCCTCTGCATCTGGCCATTGAATGGGATGGAGTCCCACAAACAAACTTATTTTTGTCTAATCTGGCCCCAAACCACCATCTGTCCATCTTTGCTTCCCAAGCAGCTAGGATTGCCAATTTCAGCCACTACCTGGCTAGATACATTTTTTTCATAAAATGCATCATAATCTCCTTGCACTGGTAATATAGGATAGCATTTTAGCACTGAACTTGGGGGCTTTGTTTTAAGTTATTTTACAAGTGGCAAAAAACATAAAACAATGGCACCAAATATACTGTACATAGTACATTTCGCAACACTTTGATGGCTGAAACAGACATTGTTTGCAGCATGGTGACTGACATCAGCCAGGCAAGTATGGGACTGGCAACTTCATCATTCTGTGCTCATATGCTTGAAAGTGTACCAAGTACTAATATGGGCATTACATTTAAAATTAACACATAAATATATTGGTAAATACGGGATCTGTCTATTTACAAACATACTGTAAAAATGAGTGAGCCAACTAAATAGAGAAAAAGTGTACATGGTAAAGTGACATGTAAGAGTTATCTGAACTCATTACATTCACCAAAGATGAGTTAATAATTACTTTGTTATGAGTTTGGTGTGTAACCTTTGAATATGTTTTTATGCACTTTTAGATGTATGTGAAAGTTATGTGAAAAATATTAAAGGTGACTTTTTATATTTAATACCATTTGAGATCCTATGCATAGTAGGTGTTATTGATGATAATTCATGTATATGCGTGTACACATATGTGCATGCGTGCACACATGTGCATATGCATACATGTATGTGCATATGTATGTGAACATGTATATACATGTATGCATATTTTGTATTTCTTTTTTTGCTTTTTAGCTTTTTAAAATTTATTTGTTTATTAATTGAACACAAATTTTTTGACAAGGTGTTGTGCAAAAAGGGTACAGTTACATAGTAGGGCAGTGTGTACATTTCTTGTGATATCTTACGTCCTGTTTTTCTTTCCCATGGTTTTACCCCTGATATCACTGTAACTGATTGTAGTATCCTGGAAATTGTATATATGTGTATTGGAACTAAGGAAGGGAAAGGGAATACCAAAATGAGAGACAAAGGATAAAAAGACAAACCAGTGCAACAGCAATACTTAAAATACTATATGGTGTAAACCAAATTATAACTCATGGGGGGGGGGCATGGGAAGGGAGGTGGTGGGGGAAAATGAGATAGAAGGTAACAAGTTGAACAAGAAATGTACTCACTGCCTTACATATGAAACTAACTCCTCTGTACTTCACTTTGACAATAAAGGGGAAAAAAAGAAATGTACTCACTGCCTTACGTATGAAACCGTAACCCCTCTGTATATCACTTGGACAATAAAGAAATGAAAAAAATTAATATAGTAATGATGCATCATATTTCATGGAAGTTTTGAGGAAATTAATGTTTGACTTTGCTTATATTGTTTCCAATTATTTTAAAAGACATTGTTTTTGCAGGATGAAGATTAAAGTTTTCAAATACTGTACTTAATTTTGCAGTCCCTTTTTGTAGAATAATTTTTAAATCTACTGTATACTAGGAGGAAACAAATCTATATCATTAACCTTGCCTGTTAAAAATGATAGTTATTGGTAAGTATATCCTCCAGTTTCCTTTGTATGTGTGCACTGGAACTTGGGGCTTGAACTTGGGGCCTCACACCCTTAGCTTTTTCATTCATAGCGGGCACTCTACCACACCTCCAGTTCTGGCGGGGGGGGGGGGTGTGTGGTGGGGGGTGCCAGTTGGTTAATTGGAAAACAAGAGTCTTACAGAAAGCTTCAAAACCAGAATCCTCAGATCTCCACTTTCTGAGTAGCTAGGATTACAGGCATGAGCCACCAGCATAGTGTGTGTGTGTGTGCGTGCGTGTGTGTGTGTGTGTGTGTGGTGCTTGGCCCTACACCTCACTTCCTTTTTTTCAGCTGTTAACTTCAGGGAACATCCTTGGCTGCCATTGTTTTATCAGGTGTTTTACTGGGTACTTTTTTTTCTTTTTTGGTTGTGAGGTTTGAAGACGGCATGGTGCTGTCCCTGTGCTTTTTTTTTTTTTTTTTTCTCAAAGCTAATGCTCTACCACTTTGAGTCCCGGTGCCATTTCCGGTTTTCTGGTGGTTTAATTGGAGATAATAGTCTCATTGACTTTCCTGCCTGGGCTGGCTTTGAACCATGACCCTTAACACCTGAGTACCTAGGATTACAGGCATGAGCTGCCCCTTTTTTCTTTTACTGCTACATCTTTTCAGTTTTTTTTTTTTTTTTTTTGCCAGTCCTGGGCCTTGGACTCAGGGCCTAAGCACTGTCCCTGGCTTCTTCCCGCTCAAGGCTAGCACTCTGCCACTTGAGCCACAGCGCCGCTTCTGGCCGTTTTCTGTATATGTGGTGCTGGGGAATCGAACCTAGGGCCTCGGGTATCCGAGGCAGGCACTCTTGCCACTAGGCTATATCCCCAGCCCCTCTTTTCAGTTTTTGAATGTCTGAAAATACCTGACTTACAGAAGCTTTTATTGCAAAGTAGTATTTGCTTGGTGGGTTAGGCTGCCTATTGCAGAATCCTAGCTGCACCATTGAAACCCATTTGTAGCCTTCGTGTTGTATGAGCTGGATAGTACATGCTAGGAATCTAGATTAAAGTATTTTCCTTTTATAGGCGTATAGAGGATGGTTGTGTTGTCATTAAGCACACAGTATTTTGGGTGGATGAAACATACGTAATTTTAGTTTATCTTGGGAGTTTTCTTGGCACTCTGATAACATAACTGCAGTATATTGGGATTCTTGTTGTTGTTGGTTGTGGAGCTTGAACTCAGCACCTGGGCGCTGTACCTGAGCCTCTCTGTGCTAGCGCTCTGTCATTGGAGCCACAGTGCCACTTCCATCCTTTTGAGTGGGTTAGTTGGAGATAAGAGTCTCACTGGGACTTTTTTCTGCCTGGGCTGGCTTCAAACTGCAATCCTCAGATCTCAGCCTCTTCAGTAGCTAGGATTATAGGTGTGAGCTATGGGCACCTGGCTGTATTAGGATTCTTATTAAACTCTTTCTTGTTGTTCTTAAGTTTTTGATAAGTGAATTTTTTTCACCCTTTCACTTGTTCTTAGTAAAAAGCTGAAAAATTATTATATAGTTCTTGGAAAGTTTAATTTCACTTAACTTGTGTTCTCTACTTTTGTATATCTTACATAAGCATATGTATATTTTCCTTTTTCTCTCTCTTCTTTCCTTCCTTTCCCCACTTCTCTCTCTTCTCTTTCCCCTTCTTCCCTGTCTTTCTTACCCCCCCTCCCTTCTCTGCCTTCCCCCTCCCACCCGCATCTGGAAGATGAGCCCAGCCTGTGTTATAGGTAGATAGTTTGGTGTTTAGTCATGCCCATTTCATTAATTAACTGCATATTCTTAATTTTTTAATGTTGTAATAGCCAGTGCATTGTTTTATTTGAATATGTTTTTCTGTTTCTTGGTATCTGTTAGCAGTTCTTTATGCCTGTTGCTCTTGCTCTTTCTTTTTTATGCTGTTATGCTTCTGCAGTGTTTGAAGGATCTTGACCATCATTGGCAGTTGCTGGGTGTTTCTGGCATCTCAGTAGCTCTTTCTACCAGGCCTGTATCTGCAGGGTGGTTTTGGTGATGGATACTATGAGGCAGAGGGCTAGAGTGTGGATCAGCACCACTTCACTTGTGGGGAGGTGTGTGTGGTGTTGGAGGTAGAGTAGCATCCTATCCACTTTAGTGTCCAACAGCATGATACTGAGATCCCTTCCCCATCCATCCCCCTTTGTTTTTACTCTTTGATTTCTCTTTTTATATTAGAGGTGGCTCCATCTTGTTGACTTCACTTCTGGCCTGACTATTGCACAGGAAGCCTTACCCAGGAAGGCAAAAAGCTTTATATAGAGGATCATCTTATATAGAAAGCAGTGCAAAGGCTGCTCCACCAGCATCTCTGTTCATAAGGTCAGAGGATTGAGGTGATTAATTCAGAATATAGATAACGCAGCGCCCTCATGAAGTAACCCATCTTGTTTCTTTCTCTTTGTACAGTAAAATAGTTTGAATATAACTTAGAATTTCTCCGGTGTATTTTTTTGTTTGTTTTGTCAGTTGTGGGGCTTGAATTTAGGGCCTGGGCACTATCCTTGAGCTCTTTTCAAGGCTAGTGCTCTACCACTGAGAGCCATAATTTCACTTCCAGTTTTTGAGAGGTTTATTGGAGATAAGAGTCTCATGGGGACTTTGCTGCTCTGGGGTAGCTAGCTTTGAACTGGCTGCCTTTGAACCTGATCCTCAGATCTCAGCCTCCTGAGTAGATATGATTATAGACGTGAGCCATCGGCCCAGCTCCAGTGAGTTTTTGGACGCATTTTTGTTTCTTAGGAGTAGATTCGTTTATCTCTGACATTCTTTTCTAATGCCCAGAATTCTTTAAAATTTATGATTATCCAGTGACAACTTACTTTGTAACACTGCTAATCATTTCATATTAACTAAATCTGTTTTCTGCTCTTGTGGTTCGATCTTAGGAAAATAGATAAATTTAGTTGACTTATTCAGTTACTTAGGCTTTTCTGTTTTTAAGATAGTCTCTCAATGTAACCCTGGCTAGCTTGAACTTGTGATCTGTCTGCATCATCAATTGCTGGAATTACAGGCCTGTTCTACAGCCTTCCCGGCTTGTGACTGAGCGTAGAAGTTCCCATAGCCATCTGTCTGCTAACATGCCTCATTTCTCTTGTTTTAGAGGACATGCTACCAAAACATGTTTTTTTCTCCTTGTGCCCAAGAACATTCAATTCTTAGGCAATGACCACTGCTATTCTGTGGACATATTAATTGTGTTTTCAGAAGAAAGCATATATAACTGTAGTCTTATTGTTTACTACTACTTGCTGAATTTGCTAGACTTTTTTTTTTTTTTTTTTTGGCCAGTCCTGGGCCTTGGACTCAGGGCCTGAGCACTGTCCCTGGCTTCCTTTTTGCTCAAGGCTAGCACTCTGCCACTTGAGCCACAGTGCCACTTCTGGCTGTTTTCTGTATATGTGGTGCTGGGGAATCGAACCCAGGGCCTCATGTATACGAGGCAAGCTCTCTCGCCACTAGGCCATATCCCCAACCCCTTGCTGGACTTTTTTTTAATGAACACATAATGATTGCACAGATTTGTGCACAGGTTCAGTGTGATATTTTCATACATGTATACAGTATACAAGTGGAAAATTTTCTGTCATTATCATGTATTTTTGTCTTATGTATAAGGCTTTAGAAAACTGTATATACTAGAGAATATCATTAAAGCTGTCAGAAAACTTAGAAAATTAGATTATTGCCTTTAGTGAAGCATAGTAAAGGTTCACCAAATTCTTGGAAGATGAATGAAAGAACTCTTCATTTTAGTTTTTTTCTGTCAGTACCAGGATTTGAAGTGAGGGCTTCTCAATTGCTCAGCTGGTACTCTAGCACTTGGATCACACTTCCAGCCTGGCACAGAAGTGCTAGGAATGAGTGCCTAATAATTAGAAGCATCTATTCGTGTTGTTGATTTTGCTCGCTCTCTGCCTCTATGGCAGTAGGCCCTGTGATTCAGACATTTTGCTTTAGGGAGGTAACATTTTATTACCATAGAAACATTACCATGGCTGCTGTGCAATGAGGAGCGTGTCAGTGGAGTATATAAAAGTATAAAAAACAGAGGGAGAAAGTCAGCAAGGCAAAATTATATGTGTATCTTTTTTTTTCTTCTCCCCTTAAAAGTATTACAGATCTCTCAAATTACCTCTAGCTAAATGGAGTTTTATTTTAAGGAGTCATAAGGGAGATAAGGAAAATCAGGAATTACTTTAAAGCTACAGAGCCAGGTGTTGAAGAGAGTTAGTTGCCTGTTTTGAATGTGACTGGTGGTTTTCTTTTTCTGACTTCATGGATAATTGGCATGTATCCTAGAATATACTATCTTTAGGGACTGAATAATAATTATATTACTAGCAGCAGTAACTGGGCTTTCAAATCTGGGGATTTTGTCATTGTAGCTCAGTTCTCTCAGTCTTCACCAGTGGACCAGCCCAGGCTCTACTCTAAGTAAGGTTCTGGTAGATTGTGATTCTTGCTGACTTTCGTTATACTCCCGCTTTCCTAACTTCGGAATTATTGGTGCACACAACAGAAACTGAGTATAGTTAACTGAAGAAAAAAGAGGATGGACATAGACTAATACTGAATTAATGCAAATTAAAGAAAAGAGAATCTAGGCTGTAAGAATTGGTAAGCTAACTGGGTTGTGGTGAATGAGTTCTAGCTATTTACCCTCATATGATCTCTCTGTTTGCATATGTAGGTGCATATATTTACTGCCTACCTTGAGATATATTTTCATCTTTTGGCCAGAGGTGTAGGAGGCCCTGTGTTGAAAATCCTGTTACTCTCTGTATTGTTGATAAGGCCTTTTTTGATCTGGCTGTCCACTTTCCTGTCTGATTCATTTTCTGTCACTTTTCCCCTTCCTTCCATTCCACTCTCTTGCCACACATTTGTCTCTATTCAAGTTCATGCTTGCCTCAGAGCCTATGTTATGTACTTGACATGGTTCTCTTCTTGGAATCTCTTACCACTGGTTGTCATTTGCTTGTATTCTTGTCAGTTGGACCCCTGGCTCAGACTCTACCTCCTTAGGCCCACTGCTGTGAGGCAGGCTCTGGTGGCCATATGTAGCTTGCTGTAAGGATGGTGTACTGCATCCTTTTCTGGCCAGTCTTGAATCCCATTACTTTTGTGGCTTTTCACCATCATTTAGTTTTTAGTTACTTAAATTGAGTGTAATTAGGTAAGGTGTGATTGCTAAAAAGACCCAGAGTTGAGAGCACTGCAATCTGTGTTGTTGTTGAACAAAGATGCAGTACACCCTCCTATGGCAAGCTATATGTGGCCACCAGAGGCTGCCTCACAGCAGTGTTGAGGTAGAGTGTGATCGTACTTGTTTTTCCCTCCCTAGGGCCTTAAGATAAGATCAGGGTCACAGATAACCTTTAGCACCTGGGAGCTAGCACCTGCATCCCATTGGGGCATTTTCCAAGCCAATGGCCACAGAGACATTCTGACCAGCTGAATGGCAGCAGTTCTAGTGGCCTTGTGTTCTTGCTTAGCTTTTGTGTTCAAGCCTGATGCTCTACTACTTGAGCCACATCTCCACTTTCAGGCTTTGCTCCTTAATAGAAGGTAAGAGTCTCACCGACTTTTCAGCCAAGACCAGCTTTGAATCACCTTCCTCAGATCTCACCTTCCTTAGTAGCTAGGATTACAGGTGTTTGCCACCAGCATCCATCTTGGCACCCCCCCCCCCCCTTTTCCTTCCTTCCTTCCCTCCCCCTGCCTTTCACACTCTCATTCCCTCTTCAGGGTCTTTAAGGTAATTTTACCTTGTGTGGAATGCCATATTTTTTATTTTTTGGGTCATGAGGCTTGAACTCTGGGCCTGGGTGCTGCCCTGAGCCCTTCAGCTCAAGGCTTGTGCTCTACCATTTGAGCCACAGTGCCAGTTCCAGTTTTCTGGTGGTTAAATAAAGATAAGTCTCATGGACTTTCCTGCCTCATATCTCAGCCTCCTGAGTAGCTAGGCTTACAGGCATGAGCCATTAGCCCCCGACTATGTTGCTACTTTTTAATGTTAGCATATTTGAGCATCAGGTTCCATACTGATTATAATCTATGTCAGATTGTGCTTTTAAAAAGTGGAATAGCCAGGTGCCCCTAACTCATGCCTGTAATCCTAGCTACTCAAGAGGCTGAATTCTGAGGATTGAGGTTCAAAGCCAGCCCAGGTAGCAAAGTCAGCAAAGTGAGGCTGTTATCTCCAACTACCTACCAAAAAGCCAGAGGTAGAGTTTGGACTTCAGAGTAGAGTGCTACCCATGAGTGAAAAAGCTTAGGGTGGTGAGTTCAAGCCTGAGGACTAGCTAGTGTGTGCGTGCGCACACACACACAATCTAACATTACACAGTCCATTCAATAGGGACTAAAGAAATCCCAAGTATAAGCAAGGCACACCAAATTTTCAGTATTTTTATTGACCGCTAAAAAGTATAAGTTATTGTTGAAGCTCTCTCATTCTAGTGTCCTTTCCTATCTTAAAAAATTAACAGTAAATATACTCATTTAGAAGGAGCTTGATTATATTTTCTGTTACCATCTTTTGTTCTGGGATGAAATAAAGGATATATTGTCATGTACTAAACACATTTATTCAATATGGAGATGTGGATCTAAGATTTCCTAGTGGTATGAGAATGGCAGTAGGCTACCATGGAACTCTTTTTATATATGTGTCTTATGGGTTGTTGCAGGGGAGAAATTAGTGAGACTCAAAGGAGTAAGCCAGTATTTCTATCTGTGGGTCTGCAAAAGATGTCAGGGGTAAGGGTAGACTTTGATATTGCTTAGTTTTATTATATAACTCCTGTTTGGCGAATTATGGATCTTTAATGTTACTATTATGTAATATATATTATATATACATACTGTTTTTCTTGATTGTGGAGGAGTAAGCCTTTCTTGCCTTGGATTATCTTGTGTAAAATGTACTATGTATACCAACTTTATTACATATTATTATTATTAATCCACCCATAATTACAAATTGATGGACACTAATTGTTTTCCAGCTTTCAGTTTGAAGTGTAAATTTCTTACTAAAAAAATTGAAAACCAGAAATTAAATTCCTAGCGAGCTAGTATAGTTGGCATGTGATTAAATGCAAAGAAAATTACCAGCACTTTTCCTTAGCACATCAAATACATTGGATATTTTATTGCATGTAGAATTTAAGAATGAGTTCTTATGGTAAGTACAAATACTTACGTATACACAGGAAATGTGTCTGGCTTTTTTTCATTTTTATGAAGTCTTGACACCTCTTAATTTTATATTAAGTAATTTTTGAAACAGTAATAATCCTTTATTTCAATTGAATTCTGATAATTGAGGAACTGCTGGACTGTTTTCCAACATAGCTATTCTAGTTTACATTTCTACCAGCAAGATACTAGGGTTTCAGTTTCTTTTACACTAACATGTATTAGTGTTTCTGTTGGCATAAATACCCTAGTGGGTATAGTGTGTCATTCTGATTTTAATTTGCATTTCTCTGATGGCTGATATCATGGAGTATATTTTCATGTACTTATTGCTCATTGGTACATTCTTTGGAGTTCAGATTTAAAAATTGGGTACTTTTTATTGAATTGTAAGGGTTCTTTATAAATTTTAGTACCAGCTCCCCATGAAGTAATTTACAAAGTTTTTCTCCTTTTCTGTAAGTTTGTCTTTGCACTATCTTAATGATGTCCTTTGAAGATAAAATGTTTAAAATTTTTACGTTGGTTTACTTTTTCCCTTTTATTATTGTTTGTGGTTTTGGTGCCCTAAGAAATAATTGCATAATTCATAAGATTTGTGTGTGTGTGTGTGTGTGTGTGTGTGTGTGTGTGTGTGTGATTTTAGCTCTGAGACTTCCTTTAGTAATGCAGTAAGAGTGAGGAAAACCAGGCAGTTACTGTCTTAAAGGAACTGTAGCATTTGTTCCGGGTTTTGGTTAGTAGTAGTATGTGTTATTCTTGAAAATGGTCACTGCTTGAGCTGGTTCTCTTTGGCTTTTTAATGTATTGTTCTCTAAGAAACAGAGTAACATGGAAGTCAATAGGAGCAGTGAACGTTGAGATGAGAATTAGAAATAAAATATTAGTCTTAAAGCAAATTTTTCATGGTTGTGATTTATGAATTGTGGATCTATGAAGGCCTTTACAAATTTTAGGAAGATGTAAATTGTGATAAAGCGAACAATATCATTGTCAAAGTGTACTCAGTTTCCCAAAATAGATTTAGGCGCATGAATAAAAAAAGATTTTTATGATGACTTAAAATAGAAAAAAAAAATTACTTGTGGTTCAGTGTTTTAAAATTTTATCTTGCTTGCTCAATTTTTAGAGTAAAATAATTATTTTGAGCATAGGAATAATTTGCTTCAAACACAAACTCTGTAAAGATCTTTTAACTATGCCTCAGACAGCAGTTGGTGCAAATGTGAAGATGTTTTTAATTATAATTTTTTTTGGGGGGAGTGTGGGGGTTTGAAACAATCTTAACTATGTAGATTAGGTAATAAATTTGATCCTCCTGAGTTCTGGGATTACAGGTATGCATCACCATGACTGGCTTTCAGATTGAAAATTTTGCTTAACATATGTTCCTATGATTAAGGGGATAAAATTATTTTCAGTGTGATACGAGTCTTCCCCAAGTTACTACATGGTTAAGTAAACTTACTAAATATGCTAATTGAGATTTTCTTCATTTTTTTTTGTACATTTTAAAATTTTTCTCCATGATTCCACAAGGAGTTAATAAAAGACTTCTTCCCTGTCTCAGACGATGTCCTCACATGCTAATTGTTTGTATTTGTGGATGAGGAGGGAGAGACTATTTTAATGTGTATATGTGATGATGTTTTTGCTATATAGCCATACCCACTCTTTGCAGCCATCTTCTTTATAGGTTACACTGCCAAAAGCTTTGCTTTTCTTCACATTTGACTCTACTGGCCATCTGAAAGCTAGCCTCCCAAAATGGAACATAGCTTCAGTGTTCATAGACTTGAGGCCAGGGATTTTGTCTTCAAGTTCAGTAAATTTCAGATTAGTATGTAGTCAAATTTGATAGCCATGTGAGAGACAAATATGATAATGTTAAGGGCTTTGGATTGTCACTGTGCAACTGGGAACATGCTAGATTCTTTTTTTGGGCTGGGAGGGGTAGCAGTACTGGAGTTGACCTTAGTATTTTGTGCTTGATGGATAGCTCTACTTTGGAGCCATGCACCCAACCCTTTCTAATTATAGGTCACATTTATGCTCAGTCTGGCCCAAACCACACATTCTTCCCCTTTATGCTTCTGGTCCTATTTATGCTTCCTGTTGAACTCCGGTGACAAGCATACACTGCAGGGCTCTAGTTTTTATTTGTTCAGATGGGGTTTTGTGAAGTTTTTTGTGCCATGCTGGTTTCCCTATCTGCCTGGGCGAGGACGGGGGTTGCTAGGATTAGCAGCTGTTTTAGTGGGTCATATCATGTCTGTTACTCCAGCCTGGTGGAGTATTCTTACCTGAATTCCTAGATGTAAATAAAGGCTTATAGCCTTTACAAAACTGTCTTATATTACACTTAAATATCTTATTATTTCAAAGGAGGGAGTATTTTAATTGTTTTATCTGTTGCTCTTAATAGCTTGTAATCCCCTTAGTAAACACATTATGGAATGAGTAACTGACAGTAATGTTTGAAAACATCTTAGCAAATTTTCACTGTTATGCAAGTGAACATTTACTGAGTTTTATCTTGTATTAATAAAATAAAACTTTACTGATAATTTTCTCACTAAGGTAAGAAAATGTAAAGATTTCCAACACTTACTGTTTTCACCTTTATGTCACTTGAAATTTCAGTTTCTTCATCTGCTTGACTGAGGATAAAGGTTGGTCTTCATTGCATGTATTTCCTTTAAGCTCCGTGTCTCTGGCAATTAATGTCTGTTAGTTACAGTTTTTACGGGTTTTACATCTTTAGGTAAGAGCACTAGACCAGTAGTAAAATCCAAAAATGAGTCAGATGTGAAGGTGCTTTGCCTTCTGTATGTCTCACAGATCAGTGGGATTGTGCAAGTTTCATTTCCCATATGCTAGTGTTCACAAGTTAGTGAGGAAAGGGGCAATATAATTCTGTTAGACCACAAAGCTGTCATTCACCAGATAAGCAGACTCTTTTTCTTCAGAGAGTTTAGTATGTAGAGAGAACATTAATGTATATGTAGCTTTAAATCTACATGAATTTAGTTTAGGTAAAAGTTTACTTTTTTATATTTAAGTAGTTGTAAACTGAGTTTCAAAGATTTCAACATGTCAGTTAAGAGTAAAGTGCATCCTTTCTATCATTCTCCTCTCCCCTATCTTAAAATGAGGGTTACAGGAGAGATTTACACTTAATTCTACCTAGTGGAGCTTGAAACAAACTTGAAAAATCCTGGTAAATTGTTACCAGCTTAGTGGGTTAGCACATTTTTCAGAATACAGTCTATCACCTTTTATCTTAGGTCTGTGGACATAATCTGCCCACCAAAAGTCAGTTTGATCATTTTTATTCGAACTACTTGAGTGCCAGAATTCTCTGGAGGGGATGAGCTGGAAGAACTAATTGGTGCTAATAAAAATGTGTGAAAAAGCAGGGCACTGGTGGCTTACACCTGTATGTAATCCAGTAAATGTGGAAAAATGCTTATGGATTTTTAAATATTACAGATTTTTTTAAGTATTACATTGTTTTGAAGTGAGGCTAATGCTTTAGAGGTGTATGAAGTCAAATTGAGACTTACTTGTAGAGAAGGTAGACTAATGAAGAAAGATTAGTTGACATCTAGCAAGATTTCTGAATTACTCTTAAACTTTCACTGTAACAAATTTGAAATTATATAAAAGAATCATGAATTTTCACGTTCTTGTTGCTTAAATTCAGCAGTCATTGAAATGCATCAGTTTAGTTGCCAAGTAATTAATTAATTTACCCAGTAGCCTTGGGCATGGAACCCAGAGATGAGTAGACGTTGTGCCTCACATGTGTAGCTCACATGTTGTGAGCTACATCCCTAGCCTGGCCATCTTTAGTGTTTAGTCGGCAATTCTGTTTCATGACACTGAATATTTTGAGGAATATTTCTGTTTTTTGTATGTGTTAGTTTCTTCAATTAGATTTAGACTATTTATTACTGTAGTTGTTTTAGAATCCTATAAAAGTATGGACTTGTACAACAGAAGCCACAAATTGTAATGGATAGACTAGACCACTGGAACCTTGAATTCTTATTGTTAGAAAAGAACTATAGTATGAATTTAAAAAGCCTAGGCTTTGGAGGTATTATCTTCATTTTTATTGTGAATAATTGTATAAAGCAAATTGTCGAACATCTTAGTGTCACTTAAAAATGTGGTTAACTGTGGAGAAAGTTTATTTTTTGACAGCTTGGGAAGTATTTATTTTTTAAAAAGTAATTAAATGTAACTTTTAAATACATTGACAAGACTCTTGTTAACCTGAGGTGATAGATATTATATGAAAAGTTACTACAAATAGCTCATTGAAGAAAGTTTATTTTTTGATAATGCACATGCAAAGTCCAAAGATGCTACACTGTTTAATGTTGATTAAAATATAAGGTTTATGCCAGGTGTCTGTGGCTCATGCCTGTAATCCTAATTATTCAGGACGCTGAGATCTAAGGATCACAGTTAAAGCCAGTCCAGGCAGGAAAGTCTGTAAGACTCTTTATGTCCAATAAACTACCAAAAGGCCAGAAGTGGAGCTATGGCTCAAGTGATAGAGCACTAACCTTGAGTGAAAAAAGCACTTGAGTTCAAGGAAGCACCCAGCCCCTGAGTTCAAGGTTCAAGCCCCAGAATGGTGCATGCACAGAAAGGAGGGAGAAGGAGAGAGAGAGAATAGTAAATTCGGAAAAGAGAAAATCAATGTGAGGTAGAATTGTTCAAAAATAAATTTGAATGGAGAGGATTGCCTTGGATTTTGAAGTGAATATTGAATTTGAGTAAATTAAATGTGATAGAGCCACTGGAAAAAGTTAAGTGTAAGGAGACATGGTCAAATTAGTATGAGAAGTAATCTTTCTTGAGAGCTTAGAAGAACAGATAACCTTAGGAGTTTGAAGGTCTACATTATATAGTCTATATAGCTAATCGTATTCATTCATGCATTCATTCATTCATCCATTCATTCATTGATTTTGTGCTGGTCCTGGGGCTTGAACTCAGGGCCTAGGTAGTGTCCCTGAGCCCTTTCACTCAAGCCTAGTGCTCTACCACTTGAGTCACAGCTCCACTTTCTGGCTTTGGGGAAGTTAGTTGGAGATAATGGTCTCAGGGACTTTTCTGTCTGGGATGGCTTTGAATTTTGATCCTTGGATTTCAGCCTCCTAAGTAGCTAGGATTACAAACAAAAGCTACCAGTGCCTGTTTAGCAAATCAAATGAGTTTAGATAAGTTCCTGAACTTGGCTGGACCTTATTTGTCAGCACTGTAAAATGACTGTGCATTCTTTAGAGGAGAGAAACATCACTGGCAGGATAGAATAATAAGAGCTTTTAGTAATTGAGCTGGGTCATCTTATCTTGAAAAATATATAGCTCTAGACAGGAGGAGAGGGAAAAGGAAAGCTTTTACCAGGAGAATACTGAAATAAAGAAGACATCATTGGAAATAAGACTGCTGCATCACAGATGAGGGAGGGATGCATGTTGTGAAGTAATGAGAAATGAAGGGCATCAATTATATCCTCTGTAAGCAACATCTTTATAGCTATGTCTGACACTGAGAGTAGGTGCCGTAGGCTTGCACAGTTATTTAAATAAAGATCCACTCTAGAATTTTGAGATGATGTCTTATAGACCGTTGGCTTTCAAGGCCCAGGGACTTCCTGTTTAGACATAGGTTATTGTATAGCTCCTGGAGAACCAGTCATCCAACTATGGTACTGATTGTGGAGCAACTATAGGTGGTCATCGAATTGTGAATTAAATGAGCTACAAACTTGGCTAGCAGTGCTTCTGACTAGACCAGCAGCCTAGCACACAGTACTGTGACTCAACCTTGTAAATTCAGAACAGTTTCAGCAGTGCTATCATGTGGTAGTTAAGAAACAAAGAAACTACACCAGTAACCATTTTTCCGTTGATCCTTTTGCCTCTAGAGTGGTAATCCGCTCTGCTCCAATTATTTATATCTATTCATCTATCTGTAAATAATATCAAGGCCAGTCCTAATTATATAGGAACCCAATCATTAACTGGAGAAATAAGGGAGATGGGACAAGCAGGTTTGACCATAACTTGCTGAAACAGTTGGATAGGGTATGAGTAAACACTTTTTAAATATATGGAATTACTGTTTTGTTGCTGGAGTGGGGGGGAGGGGAGGTCCAAACTTAATCATTAAGGCTTTTCTTTGTATGAACTACTTTCCTTCATTTCCTGTTAATCCCATTTTTTTTCCCCTACAGTTGTTGCCTGGAATTGCTAGCTCATGTTTATACTTAATGGACCTAAAAAATTACAGTGCTATCAAATGAGTATATGTTGATTCTTATCAGTTCTGTTTAAAAATTGAAAAACAAGATACCCTTTATTAAAATGCATACATTTTGTTTGTCCTCTACTAGAATGCAAACCTCAAGGAGGTTAGGGTTGGATGCCTGGGAAATGTTGGCACTCAATAATTAGCTAATAAACTTCTAGTCCTTTGCAGCATATCATGAGACTGAGCCTAATAAAAGAGAATTCACAAATGGAACCCTTCTCACCCTGGGCCTTGAACTTGGGGGTTGAGCTTTTATGCTCAAGTCTAGAACTCTACCACATGAGTTTTAGCTCATTTCTGGCTTTTTGGGTAATTTATTGGAGAAAACTTTCCTGCCCAGGTTGACTTCCAATTGAGATCCTCAGATCACAGCCTTCTGAGTAGCTGGGATTCCAGGTGTGATCCACTGGCTGGCTTCTCTTTGAAGTCTTCCTGAAGCCTCTTCACTGCCTTTCTCTTTGCTTCTTTTGCAAACTTTACCACTGTATGGCTATGACAAGACACATTTTAGTTTTTTCTAGGAATACCAAGGAAGGGCCTGAATAAGGTTGTTTGAGTCACTAGCCTCTATCAAAGGGACCCAATGAAGGGGGCATACAAAAAGCATGAGTACTAATGTTTCTTGTCTCTGAGAAAGAGTGTATTTCTTTGTATTGAGTGACTTGGAAAATCAGAAACTTTAGTATATTTAAAAAAACAAGGGCTCTTTATCTGACCCTACATGGTTGTCAGGAAATAGCCAATGTCAAGAACTTGTGTTTTGATTCTTTTTGTGGTCACTGTTAAGTATTTATGGATTTTTTTTTGAGGATTTAGAATTAGGTACTTACCATGTACCTTCAACTTAAAGAAAAATATACTTGATAATGTGTTAGTGAAAAAGTTTTGCCTATGTCATATGATTGTATAATATGTTTAGAACCTTTAAAAAATGGTGACAGTGCCTAGTTCTTGTACATAATGGCCCCCAGACAGAGGTCCCTCTTTTTTGGTCTGTTGTGGGTCTTGAACTGGGGCCTAGGCACTGTCCCTGAGCTCTTTTTACGCTTTTATCACTTTGAGCCACAGCTACACTTCTGGTTTTGTGGTGGTTAATTGGAGATGAGTCTAACAGATTTTCCTACCTGGGCTGGCTTTGAGCCATGATCCTCAGAATTCAACCTCCTGAGTAGCTAGGATTACAGGGGTGAGCCACCAGCACCTGGCTAGTTATCCTTTTTTGTCTGGTTGATGGACTCTAATCCTCCCAAGTAGAGATTACAGGCATATGTTACTACTCCTAGCTCTTCTGTAAGCTCTTAATAAATGAATATGTTACAGGAATATTTCAGAGTCTTTGAAGGGATCAAGTGATTTTCAAAGAACAGATTCTGAAATCTAGAGTTTCTATAAGGGCCTGGAATGGAACTTTTTAAACAATGCATCATCATCATCATCATTATCATTATTACCAAATAGTTGTACAAAGGGGTTACAGTTCCATAAGTCAAGTGTCTTGGTCAGTTTCACCTCTTCTTTTGTTCTCTCCTATTACCCTCCTTCCATTACTATCCTCAGGTTATGTAGTTCATTCTTTATATAGTGTGCATTAAATATAATGACTGCATTTGCTTATCCTCCCTCAATTTCTGTGACCTTCCTTTGCTCTTCCCCCAAATAAGTTTCTACCTCCTGGCATTTGTTTCCATAAACAGTATATTAGTTGTTCAGTGGAGTTAAACCTTTGGATTCTTCCCCTAAGTATAACCTCCTTAAGTCAGTTTGTGCGTAAATGCATTGAGCTCTCTATGTTATGTGTAGTTGTAATTTAGATCTAGCATACACATAGGAGAGAAACATGCTTCTAATCTCTTTGAGCCAACTTCACTTAACATGACTTGTTCTCTGGGTCCATCCATTTTCCTCCAAGTGACATATTATTTCTAACGGATGAGCAAAATTCCATTATGTATAGGTACCACATTTTATTTTCTTGATTCACTCAACTATTATAGGGCACCTGGATTATTTCCATAGCTTGGCTGTTGTGAATAATGCAGCAGTGAACATGGATGTACATGTCTCTTTACCGTATCTTGACGTACTGCTCTGAGTAGACGCTCAAGAGTGATATTGGTGGGCTGGGGATATAGCCTAGTGGCAAGAGTGCCTGCCTTGGATACACGAGGCCCTAGGTTCGATTCCCCAGCACCACATATACAGAAAACGGCCAGAAGCGGCGCTGTGGCTCAAGTGGCGGAGTGCTAGCCTTGAGCGGGAAGAAGCCAGGGACAGTGCTCAGGCCCTGAGTCCAAGGCCCAGGACTGGCCCAAAAAAAAAAAAAAAAAAAAGAGTGATATTGGTGGATCATAGGGTAATTCTGTTTAGTTTTTTTTTTTTTTTTTTTAGGAATCTCCAACCTGCCTTCCAGACTGGTTGTACTAGTTTACATCCACACCAAAAGTGCAATAGGGTGCCTTTTCCCACACATCCCATCAGCATTTGTTACATTGTTATTCTCCATCAGATGTTTTCTAAAGTTTGAGGTATGGTAGTCATTGGCTTTAACATTCTTAAGTACTGGTTTTGGGGCTGCAAATAGTGTATGAAGTGATAAGTGAGGAATACAAGTCAAGCCACATTCATATACCATTAAGCAATTCTTAAATGAGTGTTGACTCTCACAAATAGTAATGTAAGAAAGTGAGCTGAGGGCTCAGGATACTCAGTGCTTCGTGGTTGGTAGTCACTTTCCCATCAACCCCCTTCTGCTTTATAGTACCTCTCAGCCTTTTGAAAGAAGTAGCCAGTTTTGCCTCATATTTCTTCCTGTCAGTAACATGAAAATAAAACAGAATTTATTAAAGCTTCAAGTGTGATTTTCTGCCTTCTTTGGAATTAGAAAATTAGTCACTACTACTAGAATTTGAAGTTAGATTGAATCAAACAGTTAATATCTTTATGACTATGGTAGAGAAAATGCATATAAATAAATTATACAGAACATTAAATTACCCAAGGTAGCACACATCTGGGAAAAACAAGAGCTTATCCTGTCTATATGACACATCCTTGAATAGGAATCTTCAAGTTTTATTTCCTGTTAAGGTTTAAAAATTATTTTGAAATTATATCAAGATACTTTTGTAATTATTCATATGATAATCTCTGTCACTAAATAAAAGTAAAGCACTGCTTTTAAATTCTGTATAATTATGGAAAAGGCTTAACCAGAAGCCTTATTAAGTTTACCATTATAAGCTGATACCAAAAATACATTTCCAGGAATTCATTGTTACTGATTGAGGCACTGGTCTCATTTGCTTTTTAGCCATTATTTAGAAGCTAGGGACTGTGTATAATAATAACAATAATAGTTGACTGAATTTTGTTTAAAATGGACATTGATTAATCTAATTCCTATTATGGGTACTGAATTGTTATGCTAATCAAAGGGAATTGAGAGAGTTTTAAGTAGTTAATAATTTTTTGCTTTGCTCAAAGCTAGTGCTCTACCACTTTGAGCCACAGTGCCACTTCTGTTTTTCCGGTGGTTAATTGGAAATAAGAGTCTCCTGGCTTTTGGTGGTTAATTGGAAGTAAGAGTCTCCTGGCTTTTGCTTCCAGGGCTGACTTTGAACTGAAATCCTTAGATTTCCTCCTCCTGAGTCATTAGGATTACAGGTGTGAGCCACCAGTGCCTGGGGAAAAATGTTTATTTTTTAGTACACTAAAATGGCAGTTTCCTTGTGTTACCCAGGCTGGCCCTGAACTCATCAGTTAATCTTACTGCCTTAGCCTCTTGGCTAACTGAGGCTATTGGCCCATACCTTTGTGGACTTAGTATTGAAAACATAATCTGCACCATCTCTACTTACAGTAATGATTTCCCTCTCTTTCTTTGTATCCATGATACTCCATTTTCAAAATGCCAACGTTTTTAGCAACAAAGTCTAACTTAGTTTTAATAAAGTAAACTTTCATTAGCACACACTGTAAATCTTTGCAAACATTTAAATTGGGCATGTACAGAAAATCTGTGGTTCTAGAAAGGCAAGCTCATGGCTCCCATCACACATGAAATAATGATTGCCATTCCTTAAGTGCATTTTAATTCCAAAGTACTATAGAAGTAAAGAAGTAATTGTATCAAATAATTAAAAATTATAAGGAGACATTTGTGTTTGACAGTTTTGTTTACGAATAAAATATTCTTCTAATGGTAAAAAATATGATAATAGGAGAGGCGAAATAAACGTGATGGGATGAGTAAT
The DNA here is from genome assembly GCF_023159225.1 of Perognathus longimembris pacificus. Taxonomy (NCBI): domain Eukaryota; kingdom Metazoa; phylum Chordata; class Mammalia; order Rodentia; family Heteromyidae; genus Perognathus; species Perognathus longimembris. Next base: position 69,014,549 of record NC_063165.1, read on the forward strand.
ACTCTTTATGGGTTTCATATCATAATACCTATTAATAAAATTAGACGACTTGGAAATGCATAGGTTGATACTTGGTAGTAAGCATCTAAGGAACATTACATTCTCTTTAGCGTATTATTCCTTCCCATTGCAGAAGGCGAATAGAACATAAATATGTCTGTCTTATCTTTCTAGGACCTTGGGGTCCCATACTCAGAGATGAAAGCAGATCCTGCCTCAGTTCAGCTGTCTCATTTCCTGGAGTAGTTGAATTTTTCCATCATTCTACTTCACTACTCCACAGTGAAGTCTTTCACAGACACAACTTTCACAGTGAAGTCAGGTTTATTGTTATCTCTTATGCATTTCTCCTTTGGTTTTTCCAGTTACTCAACACCTAACTAATCAGTAGATCAAAATTATATCAAAGATGCTAAAGAGGGAAAAAAGCTTCAGAAATTTCGTGTGTGTGTGTATGTGTATGTGCCTGCCTGTGATTGTAACTCTTGGGGCATGGACTCTGGTTTTGGGTATTGCCATGAGGTTTTGTGCTGAAGGGTTAGCGCTCTACCACTTGAGCCATAGCTCCATTTCCGAATTTCTCATGGCTAATTGGAAATAAGAGTCTCGAGGACTTTCTTACCTGGGGTGGCTTCAAACTGTGATCCTAAGATTTCAGCCTCTTGAGTAGCTAGGATTACAGTGTATTTAGCAACAAAAGTCTCATTTTTGTTTCAATAAATAAACTTTATAGTGTTCATTAGCACACAGTGTAAATCTTAGACATTTAAATTGGGCATGTGCAGCAAATTTGTGGTCCTAGAAAGGATAGCTCATTGTTACCACCACACACAAAACATAGGGAAGATAATGATTGCCGTTCCTTAAGTGCATTTAAATTCCAAAGTACTATATATTACATGCTTGATTTGTAACATCTCATTTCGTTCTAGCCATATATGCTTCTCTGAAAGTAGGCAAAACTGGGCTTCACAGACTAGTAGGTGGTCGAGTATAGGGCTCTAGTGTATTTTTGGTCAGGCACTGCTGGCTCACACTACTCAGGAGGCTGAGATCTGAGGACGGTGGTTTGAAACCAGCCCAAGTAGGAAAGCCCGGGAGACTCTTTATCTCCAATTAAACACCAGAAAACTGGGAAGTGGAGCCCTGTATGGCTCAAGTGGCAGAGAGCTACCTTTGAGCTATAATTCTCAAGCATAGCTCTCAGGCCCTGAGTTCAAGCCTGAGGATGAGAACTAAAAAATAGAAAATAAAAATGTAATGTTTTTTAAATTTGCCTTCACATTTGTAACGATAACATATTATATAATGTTTTTAATGATGTGATTGCTAGTTATGATCATGTAAATTTAGGTAATATATAGTATTTCAGAACTAAGTTATGATTATCTCAAAATTGCTCATAGCTCTCATTTTATACTGTTGGAACAAAAATTAAATTTATAGTATTCTGAACTTCAAATGTGGTATGCATTTATCTTAGCTTCTCCTGAAATTGATTTTGTGAAGGAGTAAATTTTATTGTCATTGATTTTTTTTAAAATAGTACCTTGTAGAGATAAGATCTTCATTTTAACCACTAACTCTTCTGGGAAGGGTAGAGTACATTTTAACATGTTCTTAGGACCTTGTGGAACTGAACAGGCATCTTTCAGACAATGTAATACACAGGGGTAGTAATACACAAGGGCAGTAAAGCTTGAATATGGTTGATGTACAATTAAATGACCTGAATCTATCATGTAGGAAGCTTGAAATTGTTTGGGATATGGAGGCTAGTGGTAGGGAAGAATGATGTTCAAGTGCCTAATAATACTATGTAAGCTAGTTGAAAGGTAGATAGGTGTTTCTTGTGTTTTGTTTACATTGTTCATAGTATAATGACTTCTACTGGATTTACTGCCTTGGTTAAAAAAATGAATTCTATTGCAGTAGACCTTATGCTGAAGCAGGAAGTGTTGTTAATTTGTCTTCTGTTTTCAGTAAGGCAAAAGTATTTCTACTTTCTCCTCTGTTAAGAGAAACTCATTGGCTTCTGTTTAAGTTTTACTGGCCAGAGCTATTAAATATGGCTGCCTGTCTCTACTAGGAAAAGATATGCATGTTGCTACTTTGAACAAAAGTGGGATTATATATACAAGTAGACAATAACTAAGCAGTGTCCTAAGAAAGCCTAACAAACCCACTGTTGCTTTAAAATTGGGGTGGGGCAGGGCGGGGGGAACAGACATTAAGTGATGTGCAGTTATAAATAAATTGTGAGGCTCATTTTGGACCTTTGATTTCCTTGAAGTTGTAAGAGAGTGGGAGTGAGGAGTAAACCCTGACAAAGTAGGCAGAATTGACAACATTTGATGACTTTCAGGCTTTTGGGGCTGATGATTAAGCAGAAAGTAGCAAAATATTTGCTACACAAATGGCTGCCGGGTTTTATGCCTTCTAGTACTTTTGGGTAAATTTCTAAAAGGGGATATTATACATTAAAAAACCCCAATATCACGAATATTAATTATGTAAATTAAGTCAACTTCCATAAGATGAAGTCCCTTATTTTTCTATGTATCTTGTGTGTGTGTATCCATGTGTGCATGTGTGTACGTACACACTTGCCATAGGGTTTTAACTCAGTCAGGCCTGGGCACTGTCCTTAAGCTTTTCTGCTCTACCACTTTGAGCAAAAGCTCCATTTCCAGTTTTTTTTGGTGGTTAATTGGAGAGAAAAGTCTCTTGGACTTTCTTGCCTAGGCTGGCTTCAAACTGCCAATCTTAGCTCTCAGCCTCCTGAGTAGTTAGGATTATAAGCATGAGCCACCAGTGTATGTATCATTAATAAAACAAAAAACAACAGACCAATTACACAGACTTAAAGGAGTATTTTAAAAATTAACTGGCTTGGCAAAGGGTAACAAGGTAGTATTGATTGGTAAGTAGAGTTACATTTTCCTCTAGAGGGTGCCCAGTGACCTTGCTCTACTGATTCATCCTGTCTATATCAAAAAGAAATTGGGCAAATGGATGTCTTTTCTCTAGGCAAACTGATTTTCTTTCAAAGCACTTAGTTGTCTGAGTGTGACAATGCCTTTGGAAAGAGACTTTCTTGCAAGACGGAGGAAAGTGGTTAACAATATAATAAGATCTGGCACTGGAAGTCCATTGTTACCCACTTATCAGTTATGTCATCTTGGTCTAGGAACCTTTTGCCTCAATTACCTTGTTTTTGGAACAGTAATAATGCTTACTATAATAGTATAGTAGATAACAGATTTAAGTGTTAGTATGTGAACAAGCAGTGCAAGTTGAATGTTTATTTTTGACACCTTCTGTGAGAACAAGAGCTGTTTCCTCCATCTTGGCCTCAGTCTTTTTATTGATAAAGAAATTATAATTAAATTGCTTTTCTCCTTCTTTCCTTCATTCTCTCCCTTGGCAGTACTACGGTTCAAAGTCAGCCTCTTGCATGTGAGGCTTTGCCATTTGAGTCATGGCACAGTCCTTTTGCTTTTGTTTTTGAGATAGGATCTGGTAGTTTTGCCCAAGGTTGCCTTGGAATCAAGATCCTCCTGTCTCCCACCTGCTGAGTAGCTGAGATCACAAGCTATAAGTGTGTAAGCTGTAAGTATGTTATACTGTCTAGCTCTTTAAAACTTTCTTTTAATCTTCATATAATCAAAATAAGTCTTCCCTGCTACTAATGAAATACTTTTATTTGTTGATTTATATCTGCTATTTCTCAGGAATGGATGTTTTCCTCTTTCCTGAGGGCCTCGTTTTCTTTGTGCTTAGTTTTCATTTTTTAGAAGGTTTCTAAGAATCTCAGAGGATGCCACACCTGCTGGCTCATGCCAATAATTCTAGCTACTCAAGAGGCTGATATCTGGAGAATTATAGTTTGAAGCCAGCATAAACAGAAAAAGTTCTTGAGACTCCATCTCCAAAATTACCAGTGAAAAGCAACCCTGAAAGGAATGGCTCAAGTGATCGAATGCTAGCTGAGCAAGCTTGGAGAGCACAAAGCCCTGACTTCAAACTTAGTACTGCCAAAACCCAAAGCATTGAGAAAACACCTAAGACTCTCAGGGGTCTACCAGTCAAACCCAGTCATTGCTTCTAAAGGCAAGCCAATCCCATAGAAGCTTAAGCCTACTACCATCAGAGTTGAGAAAGAAACCCATTTGCCTGTGAGAAGGGAGTTTGCCACATTCTCTATGGGCAAATGACTGGCTTTTTTTTTTTTTTAAGCTTTCCTGTATTTTTAACACAGGAGAAATTCTAGTGGTGTGCAGTGAAATGATCCCTGACATGTGAACTGCTTCTGGAGCAGAAATTCTTCTGGAAAGTGTGGTACATTCTTATAACTTGAAATACCAGTAGGATGATAATGGTTTCTCTTTACCATCTGTGAGTTGCTACCCCCTTGTACCTGGTGATGGTAGGAGAGAAATGCAAAGATAATGGTGGCTCCTGGATTGCATGTCTGGCCTGATGCTACTCTGCCAGCCTTTCTGGCAAACAGGTGCCAGCTGTGGCCTACTTAAGGTTTTGTGTATTTGTCCAGTCAAGCCTGAATCATCAGAGTAGTTCTTTTCAGCTGATGGATAAGCTTTGACATAAGATCAAGGTGAACAGTCATACAAAATAGATCCTTTTTCCTCTGGAAAAAGTACTTTTTGAATTCTACCTGGAAGAAATAATACACAAACATTTTTTTCTGATTTCCTCATGAGGATGAATTAAGATTTTTGTCACATTTTCTTATTTCCAGAAATAGCTATCTTACTGAATTCTGACAATGCCTCCTTCCCCCCCACATTTCACACTTATTGGATTGTAACCTAGAGTTGTGTTTCAAGTATGATATCAGACATAAATTATATCAATTTCCAAAATTTTGCAACTGAAAGTGTTTCAGAATGTATAATTGAAATTCTCTATAGTAATAGCTTTGTGTATTTTCACAAAATTATCTTCCTTGCTGCCAATTTTTCTTTGTAAAGAATACTGAACTGGAGTGGGAGGTCCCACTAAACAAACCCAAGATCAGAGGCTCTTCAGCATTTTAGGAAGTTTTGGCCATTTTTTTTCTTTTATTCTAGTCTACATTTGTTTTAGCTCAGTTTTTTTTTTTTTTTTTTTTTTTTTTTTTTGCCAATCCTGGAGCTTGGACTCAGGGCCTGAGCACTGTCCCTGGCTTCTTTTTGCATAAGGCTAGCACTCTGCCACTTGAGCCACAGCACCACTTCTGGCCTTTTCTATATATGTGGTGCTGAGGAATTGAACCCAGAGCTTCATGTATATGAGGCAAGCACTGTTACCACTAGGCCATATTCCCAGCCCCTCTACATTTGTTTTCTAGTCAAAGATTTTGAGGTAGTCATGGTAGGTCAATGTATATTGGTCATTTTTAGAGTTGGGAACCAGGCACTGGTGGCTCATACCTATAATCCTAGCTACTCAGGAAGCTGAGCTCTGAAGATCATGGTTCAAAGTTCAAAGCCAGCCCTGGCAAGAAAGTCCATGAGACTCTTATTTATCTCCACTTAACCAACAGAAAACCAAAAGTGGAGTTGTGGCTCAAAGTGGTAGTACACTATCATTGAGTAAAAAGAACTCAGGTACAGTGCCTAGGCCCTGAGTTCAAGCCCTGTCACTGGTAGCCTCCCTGCCCCCCAAAGGTTGAGTCTGTTTTCTTAGCTATAAGGAATAAATAATAGCATTCTATTTTATGACACTTTACTCTTTCCTATGGTCCATGTATCTTGAAAAAAGTTGGGAGCTTTGTTTTTTTTTTTTGCCAGTCCTGGGGCTTGGATGGGACTTGAGCACTGTCTCTGGTTCAAGGCTAACACTCTACCTCTTGAGCCACAGCACCACTTCAGACCTTTTCTGTTTATGTAATGTTGAGGAATTGAACCCAAGGCTTTGTGTATGCTAGACAAGCACTCTACTGCTAAGCCACATTCCCAGCCCCCAAGTTTGGAGCTATTTAACTTTGTAAAATAATTGGACAATTTTGAAAATACTGCAGAAAACAATTTAAAAAAATCTGGCTGCCTATCTTCTTTAGCACTGGTTCGTTTCTATGATAGCCTCTATAATGTAGTGTTAAATACTTTATAATACCTAATAGCTCTAGTAGGAATTACATATTGCTTTATAATATGTAACAGTAGACATGAGATTCTAACATTTCAGGAGAAAAATGATTGAATGTGATTTAGTGAACATGAATGTCCTAAGTATGCACTAAGTTGGCAATACTGTGATAAGGTACATATGTACACATGACATCTGGCTTATAGAATTTAGTATTTAACAATGTCTTCCTGAATATATATACCATCTTTCATTTGAAATACAAACAAGCCCTTAGCTCTTACCATTTCTTTTTTTGTCTGTTTTATACTGGCCCTAGGGCTTGATGTCAGGGCTGGGAACTGTCCCTGAGCATGGGATGTGTGTGTGTGTGTGTGTGTGTGTGTGTGTGTGTGTGTGTGTGTGTGTGCGCGCGCGCGCGCGCGCACCCACATACACACATTTTCTCAAAACTAGCTCTTTACCACTAGAGCCACAGTTCCACTTCTGGCTCTTTTTTTTCTTTTTTGCCAGTCCTGGGGCTTGGACTCAGGGTCTGAGCACTGTCCCTGGCTTCTTTTTGCTCAAGGCTAGCACTCTGCCACTTGAGCCACAGCGCCACTTCTGGCCGCTTTCTGTATATGTGGTGCTGGGGAATTGAACCCAGGGCCTCATGTATACGAGGCAAGCACTCTTGCCACTAGGCCATATCCCCAGCCCACTTCTGGATCTTTTGTAGTAACTTGGAGATAAGGTTCATGGACTTTCTCTGTCTGAGCTGGCTTAGAACTGCTGTCCTCAGATCTTGGTCTCCTCAGCAGCGAGGTATGCAGGAGCCACCAGTGTCACCTCTGACCATTCTTCTTACTATTGCAACTCAGAGTTGACTTGCCCACCTCAGCATTCATTCATTTATCCATCAGATTATTTCTTTACTTACAAGGTATTTAGCCCCCATAGAGGTTTAAGCACAAGGTCTCATAGAGCCCAGGTCTTCTTGAGCTCTTGATCCTCCTCCTTAGTTTCTGAGCCCTGGGATCATAGGAATGTGCCCTTGTACCCTGTTCTGATCAGCTTTTGAGTGGCTAGCCCCACTTGGACTTTGCTTTTCAGTGACAATCATCATCACCTAACATTACACTCACTTTCAGGTCTGCTGGAATGTAAACTGTGAAGTCAGGGATTTTGTTTTATACCTTTGTTGGAAGAGGTGGGTTTACACATAACCAATCTGATATCATTATACCTAGGTATTTGTCCACTGTATAACTCCCTGGATGGATAGTCCAGTTTTGCCATTGTTGTTGATTTATATGACAATTTTCCATTATATTGAGTCGAAAAGAAAACTCCTTTAATAACTTACTACTTGAACTTTTGTCTCCTGAACTGGAAGCTCAGTCAGTTTTTATGTCTTTATCTCAGTGTAAGTTCAGTGGTGTTTTTGTATCACCTCATGCCCTTCTTTTCCCCTTTCTGGTTTCTTTATTTTTATAATAATATTCTTATTACTGTCTTTTCTTTTCTAATTGTGAGGATACAGATTGAATTTTCTTTGTTCCTCATTAATAATAAGTCAGAAAGATCAAACATTTAGTCTATTTCCCCATCTAATTCAGAGTGCCATTTACTTGTAGTCTAATACTTGAAAGAAATCACCTCTGTGCTTCCCTCCTCCCCCAAGAAATTAGGGAGTAGAATCGAGTAAAATTCTTCATCCTGTTCTTTCTTTCCCTCCACATGGCCATTCTTCTCAATCTGCATTAGAATACAGGGTAGAGTTTGTATGTGTAACTACTGCACAGGTCCTGTCCAAAAACAAGTAAATGTGAGTGTGGGACTCAGAATGTTAGACTCACCAACAAAAAGGCATTTTTGTAATCCAGAGTTAACCAGAGACACAAAATACTTGGCAGAGCTGTTCAGCTCAATGATTTTTGTGTGGTAGCTTAATTGCTTTTTAAACGCTTGGTATCAGACACTCGGCTGATCTTAGGGCCTGAGCACTCACTGCCACTGAACTTTTGGAGGGAAGTGCTCTACCACTTTAGCCACCGTTTTACTTCCTGCTTTTTGGTGGTTAATTGGAGATAATGATTCCCATGTACTTTCTTGCCTGGGCCGACTTTGAACTGTAAACTTCAGATCTCAGCCTCCTGGATAGGTAAGATTCCAGGTGGGAGCCTCTTAGTTTTTCTCAGTGCACACTGGGAAAAACTCTTCCTAAGACCACAAAGATTAAAAGATGAGTGGGGAAGGGCAGTCTTGTTATTCAGACCCTTATTATTGCCCCTCTTCATTCTTCTACTGGTTTCATTCTAAACTATGAAGTAGTCGTTGGATGATGACACCAGTGCATGTTTACGTTGTTCTTTCTTTTTGTGGATGTGTGATCCTGAAAATTACAAATTCTCAGAAAATAGATGTCACAGTATACAACATTTGAATCTGCGTGACCTAACTCACTTTAATAATGGGAAGGGAAAAGTGGTAGTTACACCAAAGCCTTATTTGTTCTGTGAGCCCGAACTTTGTTAGTTACAGTTCTTCTCCCTTTTCTACCAACCTTATATTCTTCCTGGTGTCTAGTCTTATGTGTATATGTAAGTCTACAGGTAATGAGGGATGAGTAATCAGGATGCAGAACATATATATATATGTATATATATATATATAAAATAGGGAGAGAGAAAGTCACTGGTTACTATTGGGTTGGAAGAAGGCAATTTTATATGTAATTTCTAATTAGTCAAATTGAGATAATTCAGTTGAAACTGATTTACAAATATATTTTAAGTTATTTGGAGATAATCATTAATTGATATGCCATTAATCATGTACTAAACAGTTCAATTTGAATTTTGTGCCATTTCATCCCTAAGAGTTCATTTCATAAAAACTATATATTTTACCAGTGCTAGGGCTTGAATTCAGGGCCTAGGTGTGATATGTCCCTGAGCCTCTTTGTGCTCAAGACTGGCTCTCTTCTACTTGAGCTACATTACCACTTGTGGCTTTTTTTGAGTAGTTTACTGGAGATAAGAATCTCATGGAGTTCCTATTTGTGCTGAATTGTGAACTGTGATCCTCAGATTTCAACCTCTTGAGTAGCTAGGATTACAGGCATGAGCTACCTGCACCCAGCCATATAAAATATTTTTTGTATTTCTTTTAAAATATGTTATTGTTATTATTATGGTGAATATAGAGGGGCTACCATTTCACAATTCAGGTACTGTGTATATTTCTCTTTTAGACATCACCCTTCCTTCATTTTCCCCCAGGTTCCCACTCTTGTTCCTGCCTGCAAATTACATGATTCTTTTTTACATATGTGTGAACATACCACGTATATACCATGACTTCATTGTTCACAGTTCCTTCATTTCTGTTGCTCCACCATTGTCTACCCTAAAAAAAATCTTCAAAAGCCAAAACAAATGCCTCTTCCCTCCATATTTTCATTCTTGGATAGTTTTTTTAAAGATGGGTTCCTTCCCTATGAGTATCTTCTTTTAGTCTGATTGTTTGTCTCCAGTACAGTCCTGGAGAGTGAAGTCAGGGCCTTACGCATGCAAGCTAAGCATTTTTAAAAATTCCTCAGCCTATTAAAAAGAAACAATATGCAAAATCAGTTTTGCTGAAGTTCTTACCCCTTAATTCAGAGTTCCCCAAATTCTTCACATTAAACAGAAGTTCATTTTTAGTTTTCTCTAAGCATGCTAGTTACGTTTCTACTGTAAATACAAAAATTTTCATTGTTTTTATCTTCATAATGAAAAAGCTCTTAATGCCCATCAGCTTTCCAAAGGAATTCATAAATTGAATAAATATACCTCTAGAGAACAGCCAAGATATATTTGTCATCTCACAGAGTTTTTAACATCTAAAAAAAATTCTCCTAATTATATGTAGGTGGGTTGATCTAGATATTAACTGTGTCTTTCTATGCAAAAGGCAGTATAAAATCAATACTTCATATGTTTTAGATAAAATGTTCTGAGATGTAGGTTATAAAAACCAAGTGTTTTGTTTGCGAATTAAAACAAAGCCTACAAGCAAATATTTCATTACAAGGAGAACTGATGGATTTAGTTTATGTAGTACACATAGTTTTTCATAATTTAATTAGTCTGTGCTTTGAATTTTTCTCTGTTAATGGTGGAAAAACAACCTTTTTTGGCCTCTTGGGAACAATGGTAAAATTATTAGGATAGTCAGGCTCTTGTAATCTTTTCTTAGGAGTTGGTGAGTCTGTGTTCTTCTTATTACTTTAGAAGATGTTAAAAATGAGATTACAGAGGGAAGATTGAAATATAGACTTGTTCACTTTTGATGTTGATTAGTCTTGTTGTAAGAGTGAGTTATGCCTTAAGATATTAATTAATGAAGATAAAATAATGATTAAGGAGATATTTAAAAGGGTTAAAATATTATAAACAGAGGGTGTACTTGTAAGTATTTAATCTTTTCTGTGTTGTGCCAAAACTTTTTGCCTGGTAAGAGTACTCTGCTGATTTTTGGATAACAAGCAGCCCTTTACTTTAGCTCAAAAATATAAAAATAAAATAAATGATGTTCATAACAAGTAGCTCTGAGTTAAATGGAAACTGGCAGTAACCAGTTTTTGTTTAGACTGAATCATTGTCTATAGAACACTTTGCCTTGTAGTTCCAACATGTCATACAACCAGTATATCTCATACCAAAACACTTTAGAGCTCTTACTCCCTTTTCATGTCTTTTTTTTTTTTTTTTTGGCCAGTCCTGGGCCTTGGACTCAGGGCCTGAGCACTGTCCCTGGCTTCTTCCCGCTCAAGGCTAGCACTCCGCCACTTGAGCCACAGTGCTGCTTCTGGCCATTTTCTGTATATGTGGTGCTGGGGAATCGAACCTAGGGCCTCGTGTATCCGAGGCAGGCACTCTTGCCACTAGGCTATATTCCCAGCCCCCTTTTCATGTCTTGAAGCACTAGGGCTGGTGGTATATTGTTGGTAATTTCAGTGTGGGTGTGTATGTTTAGTGAATGTTACTTTTTACATGGCTTAGCTACTCTAAGTAGTATTAAGTAGCACTAACATTAGCATCCACTGGAGGCAGCCAGTAGTTAGCATTTTAGGGTTTACTCATTTACCTCTTTGAGGAAGGAGGCAAGCCGCCCACACATTGTGGGCTCTAGCTAGATATTGCCATTACCCTGTCACTCTCACTAAAAGTTGTTCTCAACTCCAGCACAGATGGAACCTGTGCTTATGTTCAGAGCCAGTACCTTGAGTACCCTTTCCCTGACATGCTGTGGGAAAGATAGCTTTTTCATTGCACAAAAGGTTCCTGAACTGTGCAGATTTCCCTCTTTTAGTTGACTTTTTGTTTTCTGTTAGCCTTTTAGATCTTTTCTAAAGATTTGTTAGGAACTCAAGTCTCAGCTGTTTATGGTAGCAGTTACTTTGGGGAGATTGTCACTGGCAAGGCCATTGAAGTCTAAATAAAGAGTGTATTTCTAACGTAAAGTTTGGTATAGAAAATCTTAAACTGTATCTGTTTTAGGGAACACTGAATACTTTACTTTCCTTTTTCTCAGCATCAGCAACAGCAACTTGTGATTGGCGGTACCGGATATTCCTTGCACATCCGCACATCAATGCACTGCCAATGGTAAGATCCCTCTGACTTCCCCATCCAGTGTTTCACAGTTCTGCTTATTATTTTCTTGATTTAGAGAGTCCTTTTGAGAGTTTTCAGAATTTCTCAACAGCTTGACACTATACATTTCTAAACTAAGTAGCCTTGAAAAAATATGCAATTTAAAGTAACTGAATTAAATTTCAAATCTTTAGTAAAAGAAACATCTACTTCGAAGATTTCTGTTTTCTGCACTTCTCATTTAAAAACCTAACTGGCGGTTGGGGGGTGGAGGGGGCGGGTGCCCAATTGGGGTTGGGAATGTGGCTTAGTGGTAGAGTGCTTGCCTAGCAGGCATGAAGCTCTGGGTTGGATTCCTCAGCACCACATAAACAGAAAGAGTTGGAAGTGGTGCTGTGGCTCAACTGCTAGAGTGCTAACCTTGAGCAAAAGAAGCTCAGGGACAGTGCCCAGGCCCTGAGGTCAAGCCCCATGACGGGCAAAAAAAACCCCACCTTCCCCCCCCCCCCCCCAAAAAAAAACACAACAACAACAACCATAAAACACCAAAAACAAAAACCTAACTAGTTGTCAGGATGAAAAGTATTATAGGCATAGCCTTGAATTTGTCAAAAATCAAGTCCATTTTGTGAATAGATGTTGCTTGTTAAAATGTTGACTAGAAATTAATGGCTTCTGTGGTTTTGTGTATCATTTTTAGTAGATTTGGGGGCATTTGTCTAATGAGTAGCTTAAGAGCCATTTTTTACCTATTTCTTTCCTGTGGAAAGGAACCATATGATATAATAATAACAAGTACTAGATGGAGAGCAGCTGAGATATGCATTATTTCCTGAATATGCTAGAAACCTTTGACCTTTACCAATCTTAGATAACTTCTAAAAATTAGGTGATATAATTAGACTAAATTTTAAGGCGGTTTTCTGTTTGTAGGTTATGTGATCTTGATACTTAACTTAGACTTCAGCATGATTTTCTCTTTCATGATTCCCAACAAAACACTATTGCTATGTCTTGAGAATATCAATAAATAGGAGAGCGAACAATTGCCTTTCTATTTTTCCAGTGTTAGAAACTAAATCCACGACCTTACATTTGCTAATCATGCATTCAAATACTGAGCTATAACCCAGCCCAAATAGTTTTAATTACGTACACTTTATGCCAGGTGCTGGTGGTTCATTCCTGTAATTCTAGCTACTCAGGAGGCTGAGATCTGAGGATCACAGTTCAAAGCCAGTCTGGGCAGGAAAGTCTGTGAGACTCTTACCTGAATTAACTATCAGAAAACCAGAAGTAGAGCTGTGGCTCAAAATGCTAGAGTGCTAAACTTTAGCAAAACAGCTCAGAGACAGTGCCCAGGCCCTGAGTTCAACACCCACAACTGAACAAAAAAAATTGGTTTTCATTGTAATATATGCATTGCATTGCCCAAATTTTAAATAAGTAAATTAATAAATTTGATTTAATAATCAGAGAGCTCTAAACTATAAGGTTTACATAAATGAGTAGGAAAGGATTTATCAGTCTGAAATTAAGAAAAAATTAAGAATGAAAATGAATCAGAAAAAGATTGTGAAAAAGTATGTCTAGCGTTATTTTTGTGAAGTTCTGGATTTTGAACTCTGGGCCCTCTGTGTGCTAGCTAAGCAGGTGCCCTATTCTTAAGCTACAGCCACAGCTCATAGTGATTGATTGATTATTTATTTATTTATTGCTTGCTTGCCAGTACTGACATTTGTAGTTGGCTCAAGGCTGGCCTCTCTGGACTACTACAGCTGGTTAATTAGAGATTAGAGTCTCAGGGACTTTCCTGCCCTGGTTAGCTTCAAACCATAATCTCAGATCTCAGGCTTCTGAGTAGCTAGGATTACAGGAGTGAGCCATTAATGCCATACTAGTGATTTTTTTCCTTTTATTTTTGTTTTGCAGTACTGTACATGATTAATATTAGTGCAGAACAAATACTAAGTAAATCAGGTATAAGATGAGCTAGCTATATCTGTCCTGTGTAATCTAGTTAAGACAATAATTTGTTTTTATATGCTCACAAAGAGAATTTCCTTTGTCTCCATCATCTTCTGAATTCTTGTTGGCAGGGAAAGAGTAGATTTTTTTTTTTCTCCTTTCTGCTTTTCCCTCTTTAAGAGTGGTTTGATTTCAGGGAACATTTTTGTTTCTGCATTTAGCATGAAATGTGACTTGGTTTTTTGTTGACTTACAAAGTTGCTAGGTTCTTTCACAGTTTGCTTTTGTGATTTGTTCACTCTTCTTTATCTACTATTTTCTCAGGAGCATTCAAAATTTTAACAGGTCCCTGAATTTACTGTGTTAGTTACTAGCTCTTTACTCTTAGTTTGTGATCCACATTTGAAAGCTGTTATTTTTCTTGGTTGTGATGTCTTTCTCCTGATAATCAGTTGCTGACCTGCCTGATGTTTGAGCTGCGAATGTTCTGCACCTACCTGTGTAAGGCCATGTCTGTCCTTCAGTGAATCGTTTGTGCATTGTCTCACTTATTCTGTTCTTCATAATACTAGTTTTGATTAAATCATCTCACACATACTTGAATTTTGTTGAAATATCAGTGAAATAATTTTTATCTTATGATCGTAGAAATTGAAGCTCATTGTTAGATGAATAAAGTTAGTATTGAAGAAACTACCTTACAAATTAACTGAGGACTGTGAAGCCAGACATATTTGCACAGTGCACTACCAAATTTAAATTTATACATACTGATTAAAAATGGTTTTCTAGGTTTTCAGTGATGACACATCATCCTTGGCCCACCTCTTTGGTGTACTGCTGTCCCCCCCTCCCCCAATCTTATTTGAGGTTTTGGTTACTCATGGTCTATGATCTGCAAATACCAAGAGGGAAGTTTTCATGAGTTTTAGATTTTATGCATGATAAAAATCTTCATTTGTCTCACTCTGTCCTGCCTGGATTGTGTCCAGTGTTTGCCATTGCATAGCCCTTCTGTGCGACCCCCTCCCCCCAGTCTGGGTTATCAGATCAGCTGCTTCAGTATCCTGGTGCTTGCATACAAATAACCCTTAACTTTAGTTAATATTGGCACTGAAGAACCAGTAGTGGCAAACTGCAGGGAAGGGCAGGTTAATGCTAGGACTCTGGGGCAATGCTGCAGGACAAATAGAAAAGCACCAGACTACCAAACCGTGTATGTACTATCTGTATTTACAGGTAGGTATCCAGTAGTGGCAGTAGTGTCTTGGAATCTATCCCTGGTGTGAGTAGGGGGTGCTGTTGTATCTCTCTGTTTTCCCCTGAAAAATCACAGAACATTTTGTGGAAATACACAGTACCACCAGCTTTCCATCTTGATTCTTTTTCTTTTTTTGCCTGTCCTAGGGCTTGAACTCAGGGCCTGGACTCTGTTCCTGAGCCCCTGCTCAAGGCTAGTGCTCTCCCACTTGAGCCACAATGCCTCTTCTGGCTTTTTTAGTGAACCTTCAGCAGTATTAACTATGTTCACATTGGTGTGTAACAAATCTTTGGAATGTTTTGGTTTTTTTTTAAGTAATTTTATTGTTGTTATTAAGGTGTTGTTAATGTTAAGGGCTACCATTTCATAAGTCAGGTACTGAGTACATTTGTCTTTCTAGACAATGTCACTCCTTTACTTTCCTGAAGCTCCCCCTCTCATCCCTGTCAACAAGTTACATTTTCCATCCAGAATTTGTTTCATGTTGTAAAACCATTAAAAGTTGTCCTACTTTTTCTAGCCCCTGGAAAGCAGTTATTTTTACTTTCTGTTTCTGTGAGTTTAGATAGCTAATATAAGCAACATGATACAATATATCTTTTTCTAATTATCTTCTTTCATTTAGTGTAATGTACTCAATTTCAACCTTATAACCTATGATATATCTTTTTTAAAAGCTTATATTGGCCGTACAGTGGAGAGGTTTTATGTTACCTTTCCATACATGTTGACAATATATCTTGACTAATACTGCACCCCCCCCAAAAAAAAAAAAAACAAAACAATTTCAGCAGGTTTCATAGATCATTTGCAAGGATGAAGAAAGAACTCTTTCTACCTTATTCAACCTCTTTCATCCTCCTTGTTAGTCTGTTGTGCTTGTGCGCATGCCTGGTGCCAGCACATGCTGTGGTTCTGAGGCTTGAACTCAAGAGCTTGTGCTCTGTTCCTGAGCTTTTGTGCCCAGGGCTAGTGCTCTGCCACTTGAGGCACTTCTGGCTCTTTGGTAATTAATTGGAGGTAAGAGTCTCACTTGCCTTTTCTCGCCTAGACTGGCTTCAAATTGTCACCCTCGTATTTCATTCCTCAGAGTAGCTTGGATTACAGGCATGAGTCAAGGGTGCCTGGCTACATTATTTTCATTTCAAATACTGCATTTACATACCACATTTTCTATTCATTAATTTGTTGATGGACTTTTGGGCAGCTCATTCCATTTGGCTCTCATGAATAGTGCAGATTTATTTGAACATGAGTGTGCAAATATGAGATCTGGATTTCAGTTGTCTTTTTGATGGGATTGCTGGATCATTTGGCAGTTTTAATTGTACTCTTCTGAGGAACTTGCACATTGTTTTCTGTAGCAGCTATGTCATTTTCTATAACTACCAACTGTGGTTATGCAAAGCATGACAACACTTTTATTTGTCATCTAGCTGGTGGAAGTCATCCTCATGAGTGTAAAGTGTTAATTTATCACCAACTGATTATTCATTTAATTTGCTTTCCTAAACTATTTTACAGATATTTATTTTACAAACGCACAATATTTGGCTACTATGTAGAGTTTATACTTCTACCAAATTTTTATTTGTCCTATACAGTTTTCCAAATTCTGTATTTTGTTAATTTCATCTCTGTACTAAGATAGTACTCTGTACTATCTTTTTCTTGTATTTTCTGTATATCAGTACTAAGATCTAACAGCTTATTAATGTAATTCAGGTTTTTTCTCCCATTATTTTGAGGGATTGGAAAATATTTCTCTCTTAGGTGGTGCTAAGTACTTTCATAAAGACATGCATCATTTGCAGTCTTGTTTTGTGTTGTTAGGATCATTAGTGATTATCATGAAGATCCATTATTATCACAACAGTGTGTAAAAATATCAGTATCCTTATCAAACTTTTCTTCTCTGTAATAATAGTTTTATAGACAGAAACGTCCTCCATCGGATATTTTATTACCCTGTGGGATAGTTTTGCACTGGAAGGGTACTAATAAACAACTCTCATTTATCAATTTTGGAAGTACTGAGTTGTTTCTTGGAAAGGTAACTGGACTATGAACATTTGGCATGTTTTATTGCTTCATGGTTGTTAGTATTATTGATGTCAGATGGGTGACCAAAGGAACCTTTTCAAGTTGACTTGTGAGTCTTTTTCACCTTTTTCCAGTGGTCTTTAATAGTATCCTAGAGAAAGAGGTTCTTGACCTTGTTAGTCTTTTCTTAGGTCTCAGTCAACTATGTTTCCAAGAGTCCTGATTTCCTTTAGTGAAAAGAATGTTTTAGCACTGGAATTTTGGACTAGTGGTATGCATTGCTTCTGGTAGGGGAAGGGTGTGTGTGTGTGTGTGTGTGTGTGTGTGTGTGTGTGTGTGTGTGTGTGTGTGTAGTATTTCACATATAAATTTAGATTTTTTTTTGACAGTTGTTGTGATTGAACTCAGGGCTTGGGGTGCTATTCCTGAATTCCTTTACTGTGTGCCATAGCTCCACTTACAGTTTTCTGTTGGTTAATTTGGAGATAAGAGTCTCGTGGACTTTCTGGCTTTGAACCATGATCCTCAGACCTCAGCTTCCTGGGTAGTTAGGATTACAGATGCGAGCCATTGGTGCCTGGCCAAAAATTTTGTTTTTAAAATAGAAATTCTTTGATAGTATTTTCATCTTATGGTGAACAAAAGTCTCAGTCTCTGAACTGGCTTCTTTTGTGTATTATCAAATATAATGTATGCATAGAATATAAATGTAGAAAGTAGTAAACACGCAAAAGTTAGATTGAAATAAGGGAACTGTGAATATATTTCTAAAGTTATTGCAATAACAGCTGTACTTGTTATCATATTAATTTCACATTAATACAGTTATCAGATTGTAGTTTATAATTATTGATATATTACAGTATTTCTGTCAATTACATCGATTATGCAGTTGTTATAAGAACTTAATTTTTCTTTTTCACTCCCCTTCCTCCCCCGTTCGGGGGATGGACAGGCTATCTTTGTAGGCCAGACTGACCATAAACTTCATGATACTCCTTTTCTCATCATCCAGAGGTCAGGGGGTTACATGCTTGAACTATCTCAACCGTTAAAAGCTGGGCACAATTGAATATACCTGTCATTTCAGCTGTGAAAAGCATAACTAGGTAGGATAGTGGGGCAAAAACTGCAAAAAGGCTTATTAGAAAAACACCTAAAGCATAAGGACTAGATAGAGGGCACAGCTCAAGTGACAGAGCACCTGCCCAACAAAGTCTAAGGCCCAGTAATGAAACCCCAGTATTGCTCCCCTACCCCACCCCATCCAGCCACAACAAAGTCGTGGAACAACTACAGAATCAGAACAAGAAAAAGCATTCCCAGCTACATAGGTGTGTGTGTTTGTATTAGTTAGATAAATATATCTCTATATATGTTTATATATACTAACAGCAGTGTCATCAATGTGATTATTGAAAATAGTTTGTATTGATTTGTTTATTGCCCGTGTCCTACTGGAATAATGTTTAGAATTGTGTTTTCTAGAGGTTAAAGTAAATTTCCACGTGTGATTCTCAACATCATTTAACTTGATGCCCAGTTGGGTGCCGGGTCCATTTACTTCACTTTTAGGATTTAAAAATGATTTGGGGGAGAGAACACTGAATTTGAGCGCAGCTTCTTCTGCTTATGAGGTGCTTATGTACCATATTAGCCATGCCCCTATTTGTTTTTGTTTCTTTGCTGGTATTAAGGCTTGATCTCAGAGCTTTTGGTACCTATAATTTGAAAGACACCTCCAGAAAATTCTGATGTGAGGGGAGGGAAGAAATGATGTGAGAGGGGAAAGATAAGAAGAGGCCCATATTGGGTGTGTCTTAAAAGAGTAGGATATTGTTGTTGGCAGATGGGGTTGAGCTCTGTTGCCAGTCTACTTCATCGGTGTATTGAAGCCACTTGAAAACATTTATTTTCTTCTTCTTTTTTTTTAATCCCTGCCTTCCCTCTTTCCTTTTTGTCACATTACTGGGCAGCATTGGGAAGCACTGGCAAGCACTTTACCACTTAAGCCATGACCCAGTCCTTTTGTTTTCAGTGTGTTTTTTAGCTAGGGTCTCCTGCAGGTTTGTTTCTGTGCTGGTACTAACGCTTGATCTCAGAGATTTGGTGCTGTCCTTTATCTTTCTTTGCTTAAGACTGGAGCTCTGCCAGTTGAACTGAGCTCCACGTTTGGCTTTTGCTGGTTAATGGGAGGTAACTGTCTCATGACTTTCCTGCTCAAGCTGCCTTCGAAGTACAATCCTTAGGTCTCAGCCTCTTGAATAGATAGGATCATAAGCATGGGCTCTTCTACTTTTTTTTGCTTTGGTAATTTTTCAGGGTCTTTTTGTCAGAGTGAGTGTAGACATTGATATCCTATTTAGGCTTCCTATAGTAGTTGGGATGATAGATACATGCTATGTCCAGCTTTTTAAGGTAAGCTGGAGTCTTGTTTAATGGGCTTGCCTCAAAACTCAGTCTTTCAAATCTCAACTTCCTGAGTAGCTAGGACAACAGACACGAACCCGTGTGCCTATCAAAGATAATGAATTTTGATTTAATATTGTTTTGTAATTTAATAAATATCTATTCTACTTCAACAAGAGGCTTGTTGATCTTATTTTCTTCTTCCCCATATGTTTAAAAAACTGGACATTTCTTAGTTTTCAAAAGATAAGCAAAAATGTATGCATATAGTTGACATTTTGGAGATTACCTTGTAGCACTCTTTGTGTACCCCCTCACTAGTTGTTACTTACAGGGTTACCTAAGCTTTAGGATTACTGTGCGTCTCCTTTGTTTGAACTATCCCAATGGGATATTCTTTGCACAGCTCAGTCTGCCAGCTCGTGCATCCATCCCTTTGGCTCTTCTGCTTTTTGCCTGGGTAAGCCTTGGACTTTAATCTGTCTCCGGAGTAAATTGATCCAGAGGCATACACCATCATGTCCAGCTTGCTCTTTAGGAGGGTCTGACTAAACTTTTTTTGCCTGAGTTGACCTCAAGCTGTAATTCTCTATTTTCTACCATGCAAGTGGTCAGGACAACAAGCAGAAACCCCAGGCTTGTCCTATAATTTCTTTTTTCTCTTTGTTTGTATCTATTCATTCTCCCAGTGGGTGACGGTATATTCCATTTTTTTTTTGGCTTGAAAGAAAAAGTAACGTAATAAAAACTAGGAATTTCCAGTTCTCTACAGGTATTGTTTGCTTAGTCTGGTGCTTCTTAACTAGTAATTTCAGTTATGTTTTTTAATTAAAAAAAAACTCTCAGGCCATTGGATTATTGATTGATTAGTAGCCTATTTGGTTTTTTTTTTCAACCCTTTTGTGTTGAGATTCTTGAAAAAACAACAACAAACTAAAACACTGCAGTTCTTATTTCACTGTGTTCTGTATGTGCTAACCATTAATTTCCTGTTAGTTTTGAGTTCATTTCAACCTGATTGTTTTAATAAAATGACTTAGAACATAAGGGGTTGAGGATTTAATAGAATTTCATGTGATTAAAATTTAATATAAATGTATAGGAAAGAAATATCAAAATATTTTGGTAGACTTAAATAAAATTTGACAAATACAAAAGCAAATAAAAGACAAAAAGTGACAGAATTAGTGCATGTTCTGTGACTTGACATCTCATTTAAATGTCTCTTAGTTCAGTAAAGCTTTTTTTCTCTAATTAAAGAAAAGAAGTGATTCCTGTTTAACTACGTCTTCACAGATGTATTCTGCTTCCTGAGAATGTACTCTGTTCTAATATGAAGAAGCCAGGAACTGTGGTATGTTGAAACTCGGATGAGAGCTTCGATTCTCACAAAGATCAGTTGTTCCGTATTTTGCCCAAGTAGTAATTTAGGAAAAGAAAAGTGGCACTGTCCACTAAAAAAATACATAGGTACCCATTTAAAGGTATTGAGTGGGCTCATTATGGTGTTAATATATTTAATCTTGTTTCTATATGTTTTTTCCTATATTATTTTCAGTTGGCCAGTTTCCATTAGCCTCTTTTTCATTTTGTAATTTCTTCATCTCTATTGTGTCATTTTAAATGCTTCTCTGTTTAATGATTCATCCCTCTCAGGATTGGCATGTTGTCTTTTTCTTTGAGAATTGGTCAGATGGTTCTTTGTTGAGTAGTTCTTGATTGAATTTACTCTAGACACTGTTAAAGTTTAGGCTCAGATGATCAGTTCTGTCTTATCTGGGACAGTGAACCAGTGTTGGGTTTTTCGGGTCTTTCTGGTGCTGCATGGGACCAGTTTCTCAAGTGTGCCTCTCAGGACTTCACATGGCCCCTGAACTGTGGTTTGCTTTAGTTCTGGACACCTGCCAGGGTTTCAAGAAGCTGTGTTTGTTACCCATACCTTGAGATCGGGTTATCATACATACAGAGCTTGAGGATCTCCAAGTGGAGGCATAGTTTCTTGTACTTTGTGGCTCCCATATATTATACCCTAGCTTAGTTTGACTTTCCTGATTGGAAAGAACTGATCAATCCAGACATTACAGGTGGGAAAAAAAACAACAAAAAAGGTCACTTCTGATGTTTTAGGAAGTGTGTTCACAAGAAAAGTAGAGTATTTTAGTAGAGCTGCAGCCAGATTCCTGTGGCTCATGCCTGTAATCCTAGCTACTCTGGAGGCTAATATCTAAGGGTTTCAGTCCGAAGCCAGCCTGGACAGGAATGTGCATTAGACTTTTATGTCCATTTAACAACCAAAAAGCAGGAATAGAGTTGTGGCTCAAGTGGTAGAGTGCTATCCTTTATTTTGGAAGCAGTATCTTGCTATGTAACTTGTGTTTCTCTTACTCATTATGTAGTATGGTCTGCCCTTGAGATTGTGATCCTCCTACTTCAGCCTCCTGAGTTGTGGAAATTATAGGAGTAGCGGGAAGAGCAGGGTTTTGTTTGCATAGGAATCAGAGAATGGTTCAGAATTTACACAGTGACTTCAGATCTCAGAAAGAAAGCCACAGTAGTGAAGTACCACATTCTGCTCATATCTAACTCCCAATGTGAATGAATGAACAAACTGCTGTATTTATGCATCAGGAAACTACCCAGCAATAGAAAGGAAAACACACTTTACACAGCAACTACAGTTAATCTCAGAGCCACATGTTGAATGTAGTCTTACACAAAGTAGGACATGATACATGATTCCATATGTGTGATGTAATTAAAATAGCAAATCTCTATTTTGTATGGGGGTGAGAGGTGTGCTTAGAAAGCACAGCTTTCTAGATTGCTAATATTCTGTATTCTCATAAGAATTTAGGTAACTTGGGCATACAGGTTTGTTAAAAGTGAGTGTTATAACATTGTATTTTGGATTTTTTTTTCCCTCCAAAAACAACCATCGAACCTGATGTGGTGAGCATTGCTCTGTTCCTAGCACTCAGGAAGCTGAGGCAGAATAATGAGTTCAGGGCCAGGCTGGGCCCACGTAAGTTCACATGAGTTCACGGAGAGCCTATGCTACGTAGCGAGACTCTCAAAAAGCCAGAGAATGCAAAAGAAAACATCCAACCATTAAGTACTTAATGGTGAGGCAAGTTTGAAGTATTTATAGGGGAAGTGTACTGGTGGTTGCAACTTATGCTGATAAAATTGTGAGCATCTGGGTACTGCTGCCTCAGGCTTGTAAGCCTTAGGTACTCAGGAGATTGAGATCTTAGGGGGTCACAGTTCAAAGCCAGAAGGCAGAAAAGTCCTAGAGACTCTTTTTTCCAGTTAACTAGTGACACATTGGGAATAGATGTGTAGCTCAGGAGTGCTAGCTAAGTGAGACCCTGAGTAACGCACACCACCCCCCCCCCCCCGGTTAATTTTAAGTTGTGGTAGCTATGTGGTACCACTTAATGTTTTTTTAAGTCTTGGTAACTATTTTTGCATAAAATTTTATAAACTACTAAAATATAAGGCTAGTAGACTGGTTATCAAAATTAGTGTTTCTTTTTATTTGGAAATAGTTTAAAGTCATTTATCAGTGATATTTTTCCTGCTTGTTCCCTGAACTCTGAACAGCTTAGGATATAGAAAGAAATATAAATAAAAATAGCGACAAATACATTGTAAGCATATAGTGATTAGTCTACAGCAGTGTCTCTTTGTCCATGGTTCTGGGTTTCAAGGGTTCAGGTGGCTGTATCAGCCACAGCATCTTGGAAGGGAATATTAAATGGTTTATACAGAAATAAAACAAACATAGCTTGAAATTTGTGTGCTTTTTTGGTAGTGTGATAGAATCTTGAGCTGTCCAATTCTGTCTTCAAGTTTGCCCAGTATGTCTCTCTCGTATGTGCTATCTACTTATTAGTCACTGTTACCTACCTAGGTTATCTCCCTCCACCCAGTCCTAGGGCTTGAACTTGACCTGAGCACTGCCCCTGGCTTCTAGCACTCTACCACTTGAGCTACAGCGCCACTTCTGGCCTTTTCTATATATGTGGTGCTGAGGAATCAAAAAAAAAAAAAAAAAACTTTTTTTAAAGCTCAAGATTGGACACCAATTTCTGATCACATCTGCCCCTTTCACTTATTGGCTGGGGCTTTTATCACTTGAGTGATGCCTCCAGCCGTACCTGTGCTATGGATTGACAATTAGCATAATACGCTGTATCATAGTGCATGCATTCAGCCATTATTTTACTTAATAAATCTCTCCTAGTAGTGATGTTGATAATTCAGGTGTGCCCTTGTGCTTTCTTTAAATAAAAAGTGGAAAGCATCCATAGCAACATAATTTGAGGTAGAGACATCTCATATTGTATTTTACTTAGATATACTTGTTATAATGGCTGTATTTTGTTGTTAGCCATTCTTGATTTCTTACTGTGTCTTTATAAATTAAATGTATAGGTATGTATATATAGGAAAATGATTATCTACTGTTTCAGGCCAGATAGGGAATAAGCAAAATGGAATTGCAGTATTTCAGAGTAATAATAGCAAGACTAAAATAATATAGAATGTATTTGTAGTAGCCACACACAAGTAGACTACTCAGATTCAAGCATGATTACTAGCATGTATATCCCTGGGACTGACAGTCCTATTAGAGAAAATGATTAGATTCTTTTGCCACTCTGAATCAACTAATTATCATTTATGCAGTGTGTTTTAGCAAAGTTTAATGCATGTTTTATATTTCAAGAAAGAAATACTGTATGTATTTATATGCTCAAACTGTTAGCTGAGGTGGGATCACTTTACTTTGAGAAATAATCTGCATTTTAGAACGAGGGTAGCAATATGTTGGTTTTTACTCCAATAATCATTGTTTAGGATTATATGCTTCTTCTATAAAGTTGTGAAAGACCAGTATAGTGCTATTAAAATATGTTGCTATGATACCCAGTTTTACCCTTGTTAATTTAGTTTTAGAAAAGCTATCCTAGTGTTTGTTGGGTTTTAAAATTCATCAGTTGAACTATGCTTTAGGAATGAAAGGAAAATAAATGATATGAAGGTTATAGTTGCAAAGGAAGATATGTGCTTTTGTGTGTGTGCACGTGTGCATGTCCCTGTTGGTCCTAGGAAATAAACTTATGGCTTATGGCCTGGGCACTGTCTCTTGAGGTTTTTTTTTTTGTTGTTGTTGTTTTTTTAACTCAGGGCTAGCACTCTACTACTGGGAGCCACAACTCCATTTCTGGCTTTTTGGTATTTAATTGGATATAAGAGTTTCATGGACTTGTCCTACTAGTGCTGGATTTGAACCTTGATATTCAGATTTCAGCTTGCAGAGTATTTAGTATTACAGGTATAAGCCACTGGTACCCAGCTCGATTTTTCTTTTTTAAATCCCTAATTTAATCACCTTCTTTGGGCAAGTTTTTTCTTTTTCAGTCTCGAAAGAAGTGCTTAGAATAAAACTATGCAATTTCTGAATTATTTTAGGGAATATTTAGAAAATATTTTATAAAAATATGAAATTAACTTGTTTTGACTTTACTGTTTTGTAATTCAACAAATTTGGACTTTTTATATCTTTTGTCTCTCCAAATGTATTGCAGTAATTAATAACAACATTAAAAATGCCACCATTTCAAGTATTCCTTGCTCAGAGCAAATGTGCAGCTATTTGATGCTGAGCTCTAGCTGTTCACAGTGTTTCAAGAATTCTGTACTATCTATATCTAAATGAAATATTTTGGAATCTGAAAAATTAAACTATATACTGACTGAAAGTCATAGAAAATAGGACAGATGATGTATGCTTGTGGCCTCGGTTTTGTCCTCACTGCCTCCCATTGTTCCCAAAGGAGAGGGAAACTTGCTTCACAGTATATATCCACTAGTTTAAATAGCAGATCCGTGGTACTAATTTTTGTACCAGTGCTTTCTTTTTATGTTTTTTTTTAAATAAATGTTGTTTATTTTAGTGGTCCTGGAACAGACAGTGTCCATTTAACACCCATGTCCCTGGTGAAAAAGTACAAATAAAATCAAAAGGTGCAGTATTCTATTGGTTATATTTCTGCATGAATAACTTTATTAACTTCTAATGAGGACTCTTGTGGGTTTTTCTGTGTGTGTGTTTGTATGTGTGTATGTATTCTTAAACTAATTTCTCTTCAGATAGCTTCTATGAAGCCGTCTTGGAGTTAGTCATTATTTTCTCCACACCTGCCAGCTGAACTCCAAACCTCATATTCCCCTTTTCTTAGTGTACACCTTTATATTTCAAAAGTAGCTTCAAGTTAAGGAAGGATCCTTTCACCACCTTCAATTCGTTGAAAAACTTCCATCTACCACTAAGTCATAGTCAGGACTAAAGCAGTACCCGTCAAGGCAAGTAGCATAGTCATTGGGTCAGTTGTACTGACTTACATTGGCCACTCTTAGTTATCACCACATGCTTGAAAATGCATAGCCCTGAAGAAGGTGTAAGGTGTAGCCTCTGTGCACAGATGTAATGTTTCAAAAGGAAAGGATAGTATGGAGGGGGTTGAGCTTAGTTTGTGAAAAATTAGCACAGTGAGAACAATAATGAATAGCAAGCACTAGAACTTAAATGATGAGATGTTTTAAGGAGATGGAAGCCAGTATTCCATTTCATTTTGAACACTTCATTACAAAAGGATTGGGGGAAAAGTAAAAGGAACTAGAGTATATCTAAAGCATTGTATGTCCCCATTTGTTCCCGATAAACTCCCTTCTTCCTGTCAGAGAGATATGAATGAAAATTCTGGAGCCCTCTGCTTTGACAGTCTGATGACTTTTCTTGAGTTGTGTTGTCATTTTCAATGTGAAGTGATTCTCACAGCTATCTTGTCCAATGACACTGAGTTTTAGTCTCTTGTCCTTCCTTCTTATCCCTAAGTCCCCAAGTTGATTGGCCCCCTCTGCTCAAACATGGTGGCTGTAGTGGTTTCACCATAGGTCCCTGCACAGCAGCAGCCCTGAGGAGGAAGAATGGTGCCCTGGAGTTCACAGTTCATCTCCACGCACTTTGCCCCCAAGAGTCTTTCAGTTAGTGTTTTACATTTCTGTAACATTAGCTCCAGGAAATACTGTCTTACTTGTACTTTTTATGATTGAATAAAATGCTTCATGAAAGGTGATGGGGGAGGGAAGATAGATGGAGAAAACTGCTGGAAACAACTCATCAAAATAGAGCACTAGAGTTTATATTGTTTGCCACTAAATACAATGTTACTTAACCAGCTTGATTAGGATTGAAAGTTCATAATACCAAAATATTAAAAAGTAAAATATGTTCAGTATAAATGGGAGTTTTGTTTTGGATATTTCTGTTTCGGGAACATGTTGATAGGTGACCAGACTAGCAAAGAACAAATTTCATTGCTATGGTAGTTGTCTTAGTTTTGCCTTGGTTTCTTCTAACCAAAGAAAAATTTTTTATTAATATTCTGAATATTGTGCTAGATGTTATGTATTGGCATGAGAAATATTTAAGAAATGAAGCTTGCTGATATACTAAGTTATTGGTAATTTGTATCAACACATACTTTGTGTAGTTAGTTATTGCTGTGACTGCAAGCACGTGCCACCGTGTCCAGCTTCCTCCCTTCCTGGCCTTGTCTGCACTGTCTGGCCTCACACTGCGATCCTCCCAATCTCAGCTGTCCATGTAACTTCAGATGACAGCTGTATTCTACTCTGTCCAGCTATTGGTTGAGAATCGGGCTTGAGAAAACTTTTTTGTCTGGGCTAGCCTTTTAACAAAATCGTTCCGTTCTCCACTTCCTCGTTCTCCACTTCCTCGGGGCTCTAGGATTACAGATGTGTGAACCTTCAACTAACACTAAGGTTAAAGTTAATTAGTAATTAACAGTTAAGGTTAATTAGTAAGTAACAATTTCTGAGAACATTTTTGATATATTTTTGATGGTCAAGTTATGTTTGTTATTTCCCATAACTATATTATATTCTGATACTACTGGAGGTTTAAATCTATGAGGTAAGAACCTAGTAAGGACATGTAAGTATGAAGTAGAGTATTAGCTTGGCTTTGAACTTAAAACTAGTTAAATTTGTTAGCCCCTAGATAATTAGTTAGGACAAATCATTAGGCAGTTGCAGTTTTGATTTTTTGTTTTTGTTTTTTAAAGAGATCCTATTCTTTCTTACAGCTAGATGATTAGTTTCTTTCAATATAGAAAGTTTGTTTACTTGTTTTTGGTTTTGTTTTTTAATGTCTCCGAAGGGGGGGAAATTTTTTTTTTTTCCCAGTTAGACTTTTTGTCAGGAAAAAGTATCCTGGTTTTATTTTCTTGAGAGCTACTCAGAGAAAACATGCACAGGGAAAATGAAGACCTTAACACAAAGGACATCACAACTATAATTATTTTACTGCCTACTAAAATTAAATAATTTAATTTACTCAAATCATTTTTCTTGTCAGTTCACTGTGCAATTACTGAATTGGAGACAGTTACAAGGCACACAAATTATTTCGCAAGCATTAACCTAAAGGTGTTCCTGTACTACCACATCCATTTTCTTGGGCATTTTTGATTGGCTGAAAGTGATTAATCCTGTTTAGATGACCATGTTACTAAGGCTAGTATATTCTTACAACTCAGCAATAAGGTTATGAAAAATTACTGTTTGCAGTGTAATCTGAAAATTATTTTCATCCTTACTCCTTCCTGCTGTTTACAATGTTAGCAATTAGTAGTTATCTACCCCTCCCCCAATATTTTATTGCTTCTGCCTGAATTAACCTACAGAGTCACTCACATGTTAAAGATAACATAATAGCTTTATTCATGAGGATAAATTCCAAGATCCCCCAGTGAGTGCCTGGGACCTAGGTAGTACAGGCCACTAGTATATACGGCTTCTAACCTATACATACATTCACACCTATGAGAAAGCTTCATGTAAATCAACATAGGAAGAGATTAGCAACAACAAATTTAGGAAATTGTACTGTTATAATGATACACGCTTGTGAAAGTTATTTAAAATTTATGAATAGTTTACTTTTTAAATTTTGCACCTAATGTTTGGATCAGGGTTGACTGTAACTAAAACAGTTGAAGGGAAACATGGAAAGGAAGGACTGTGGTTTCTAATTCAGTACCCTCATTTTACAGATGAGGAAACTGAGACCTTTGACTATAACAGAGGTCTTCTGACTCAGTCCAGGACTCTTTGTATTACGTCATGCTGCTTGATGTTTGTCTTTACGGAACTCAGCAACATCAGGGTGAGCTTTTTAAAAATTGTTTTATGTAAATGAGCAAACAAAGTGATCAGCTGTTCCTGTCACCTGCTGTTTACCATGCCTAACTCATTTTCATTTTTTAACCCCTTATCTGTTTTAATTTATTACTACCTAGATTAGTTATTTCTAGACTTGTGACATTTTCATTTAGAAAGCTTTCAGACAGTAGCTTGGGAAGTAGCCCAGTGATGGGGTATTTCCCAAAGTTCTAGAAGCCCGAGGCAAGTGCCTCAGCATTGCCAGAGGGAAAAAACTCTTAAATATATTAGGTAACTTTTAAATAAAAAATTTGCTGCTGCTACTACTTAGCATTTGATTGTCATTTTTAAGGATTAACTCTTTGTGAGATGATTCATTATCAATAACTTCTGCAAATTAAGCACTAAAGCAACAGCAGATTACAATTTTATGAGTTAATTTGTAGATCTTAAAGTTAGATTTATAAAATGAATTACAAGTTGTGTGTGACTGAAATCTCAGATGAGATGTTAGAATAATTTTTGTGTGTGAAACACGAAAGTAAGAAATATCAGCCAACAATGCTGTCAATAAAAATATCCTGTCTTATGAACTTAAACATATTTAAGGTTGAATATTTTTCTTGTATTAATGCTCAAATTGGCCTCAAGTTTGTGCCTTTGTCTTCATGATACATTAGTTTTGATTAGCTTACCTGCATTTTGATTTGTCAAGAAATTACAGTCAGTATTATTATAGTGTTAACTAACTTCAACGGTAAATCTTAAAGACCTTTTCAAGTTCTCTGTGAATGATGAGATTAATTTCTTGGATAGAATCCTACCATTACAATCACACAAGCACTTCAATAGTATACTTGGGTTAAAACTATATGAAGTATTTGGAATTTTTTGACTAGTATAATTACTCATTGCCTTGTGTAAAATGTCATCTCTATATATTAATTATGATCAAGTGAACTCAGATCTTTCAGTACTATATTAGTGCAATTTTCTTGAAATAGTTACATGGAGAAGAGTTTAAAGAGTTTAAAGAGAGGAGAAGAGTTGATTTATTTTGATAATGGCAAAATTATACATAACTTTACCTTGGATTATTTTTATGGTGCTGGAGCACAAGCTCTGCATATTAAGGTTTACAAAGATTTTTTAAAAAAATGTTTGAGAGCCAGAATAAGTGTGACAGACTGCTCTTTTAAATGTTTATAATTTAGCATGGTTGGGAAAAATGCACAATAAAGGTGACTTGAAAGTGCTAACATTTAATAGATAATGCCTTGCCTGTGAGTATAGACTATAATTTATTTCTATTTTACAAGTGAAGAAATAGGTTCAGCAAAGTTAAGTTTAAATAACCAGATTTGTCGTCACATTTAAAAGAAAACATCACTACATCAATTTCTTGTGTAATTAACACCCCTTTCCTCCCCAAACACAGGGCTTGAACTCAGGGCCTGGGCACTGTCTCTGAACTTTTTTGCTCAAGGCTATGCTCTAGTACTTTGAGTTCCACTTCCACTTTTGGGGTGGTTAATTATAGATGAGGAGTGTCTCATGGATTTTCCTGCTGGACTGCCTTGGAACCACCATCCTTAAATCTCTGGCTCCTGATTGAGATATATGTGTGTGTGTGTGTGTGTGTGTGTGTGTGTGTGTGTGTGTGTGTGTGTGTGTGTGTGTATGTATTTTTTGGCTAGTTTTTTTTCCCCTCCCCTATATATGTGGTGCTGAGGAATCGAACCCAGGGCTTCATGTATATGAGGCTTTTGGCTAGTTTTGAGAGGAGTAATACAATGTTTTAAGAGCATAGGAGGAAAGTATCCAGCATCTTCAGTGGTGGTATTTGGATAGGAATCATAAAAGAAATGACATTTGGAAAACAAGCATTTCAATAATAATCAGAACAGCACAGTGGAAAATAGCTGGACATGTTAGAATTATATCAGTATGTCCACTAATGCAGAGTCCATTTAAAGAATAACATAGAGACTTTGAGACCACAAATGGAGAACTTGATTCTGTCTGAAAGGTTTAGAGTAAAATTGCAAGCAAACATATATGTATCTGTAAACACATTGACATAGTCCGAGTTACATTTTATGCTTAGTATCAGGAAGAGATCTGGGAGGCTCTTGAGATTTATAATGCACATGTTGCAAGTGATGCTGGGTTGCATAAATTAAACAGTGCATCAGTTACTTGAAATTTTGGTTTGGGAGCTAGAAAGGGCCTACATAGAGTAGGCCCAGGTAGAATTGTCTTAAGACATCTCCACCCTCCTTATCTATGAGTTCTGCAGAGAAAATTCTTAAGAAAGAAAATGTTTTTGTACTGAACATTTTCAGATAGTAGTTTTTATTCACTCAACAGTATGGTATAGCAAATTACTTAGTGTTATATGCTTAGTATTACAAGTAATTGAAACATGGTTTAAGTCTACAGGAGGTATGCTACAGTTATATGTGAATGCTATGATACCATTTTATATATTAAACATCCAGATTTTGGCATTTATGGTAGTTCTGGAATCAGTCCCTCCTGGATATTGAGGGATTGATTGCGGAACTACCGTAACTGGAAAGCTCTATTCTTAAAGGTTGAAATGTCTGGGTTAGCCTGACAACTTTTGTTTCTCTACTTGCTGATTTGTTGAGCAGCTGGGATTACAGATGTGTTCCCCTACTTTAATCTTGACTACACTTTTTGTTTGTTTCTTGTTTTTTTTGTGTGTGTATGTGTGTTTGTTTTCTTTTTTCCCCCCTATTGTCAAAGTGATGTACAGATAGATTACAGTTTCATACGTTAGGCCTTGGGTACATTTCTTGTACTGTTTGTTACCTCCTCCCTCATTCCCCCCTTCCCCCTTCCCCTCACCCCCCATGAGTTGTTCAGTTGGTTTACACCAAATGGTTTTGCAAGTATTGCTTTTGGAGTCATTTATCTTTTTATCCGTTGTCTCTCGATTTTGCTATTTCCTTTCACTTCCCTAGTTCTAATACCAGTATATACAGTATCCAGTGTATACTCAGATGAGATACAGTGATA